>NC_034178.2:40054605-40362105 GCF_002021735.2 Oncorhynchus kisutch
CGCCACGGTTTCTTATGTTGTATATGTATATTGTTCATGTTATCATCTTTATTAAAGATGTTCAACCATAACCACGCTGCATTTTGGTCCTCCTCTCCTTCCCAGGAAGGAAACCGTAACAACTTCAAGTCAGAATTACAGGTATTTGTTTGGATAAGCAAAGAACGTGTCCAACCAAATCCATATACGACTGGACACTTGTGTGAATGTAAAAAGTTTTCATAGACCAGTCCCAGGCCATTCTGACTGGTATTTCTTTCTAAATTCTAATTAACATGCTTCATTGTGGGCTGATATGTGTAAATATTTGTCCATTCCTCTACATTCCTAACCAGAAATAACATTCAATATATCAATTAAGAGTTAATGGTTCATTGTATAAACCCTCTACTACAGATGTTTGTATACTTTTTGAGGCATTTGCCAGCAGTGAAATGATTGCAATTGTAACTATGGCAAGAAAGACTAGCTGCTCCCAGTGTCCAGGGTATTCCTCTTTTTTATGGGTTTGTATACAGCGAGTCCCATGGAAACCTGCAAACTTAAGTGCTGACCACATACATTAAACTGACACCATTGCTTTTTATGTAAATATGTCATTAAAGGGACCCTGCAAAGTGCCATTGTTTCCAGGCACTGAAAGTATTCTTACTAACTGCATCGATATCAAGAAACAGTGACCAACACATACAGAATGGAGGGAAAGAATGTAATCAACCACACCCTACCAGATAAGTAGGAGGCTATTTCTAACAATGGAAAAGGGAATGTGAACGTTATACATTTACAATAAACCCCCATATTTCTGAATGACCCTACTGTTTCTTACTGTTTAATTACTGTGGGATTAAACACTTTTAGAGCTCCCCAAATCCCTTCCCCTTCCACATGGGTCAGGCACCTTAATCACAGTGGGCTTAGGGGCCCTGTGGCACTAATGGCAGAGAGACCAGAGGCCCAGCAGAGAAAGGAGTGTGTCAGCACTTTGGGAGGGAGAGCTAATGGCGCGCTCTGGCCTCCAGCCTGCCGTCCACATACATGCCCCATGGCAGGGACCACTGGACATAGTGGCAGCCCCAGCTTAATGGGCAGAGAGCAGCTGAGAGAGTGATAGGAAAGGGGGAAGAGAGTGGAGTGAGAGGATGACCGTGGGTAAATCCTGATGGGATTGGTCCTCATACCATGCACACACAAGTCAGTTAATTACCAAACTCTACTTGTCCTCTCTGGTCCACACCAGCTCAAACTCAATAACCGCTGTTGGAAGAAAGGGACCAAGTGGCCAAGTGCCCGGAATGAGAGTGGTCCAACAAACTCTTTGGGCTTATTCATACAGCCTGACTGGCATCAAGTTTAGAAGTTATCAAGTTGTCAACTTGGCATCAAGTTATTCAGGTCTAAAGAGAGAAGCAGAAAAATAATGTACGTTTCTGTAAAGTGAAAATTTGCACCACTCTTTATAATCTACACATCAGTCAGGAGAATAACATTGATCACTCTCACATTTTCAGACAAGTCCTAAGGTTGCTAAGCTGCTTATCAAGAGAAAATGTCCATTTGTATTGTCACTGAAGGCTGGCAATGGTTTCCCCTCCTATTACTGTGGTGAGGAAGCTGGCATGAATTCAGATTACTGTTGCAAAACTACACCGACCCAGCTACGACTAGGCCGTTCCATGAAATGAGTGCTTTTTGCAACCCTTTGATATTTTAAGTAGACATTTGTGCACCAATATTGTATTTTAAAAGCCTGTTATATTCAATGAAGTGTCGTTAATATAGACCACATGGAGAATTCAATTAATCAGATTTTTATATGAATAAATATTTGAATTATATATTATTATATTCATTCAGTATATGAATTCAGCATTTTGACATGTTCCTCCGGGCACCCTCTGTGACTTCGAGGAAGATTTTAAGCCATTTAACCCCAAAATTTCACAACCTTTTCTTTGTATGTGTGACGTTCTGACCTTAATTCCTTTGTTTTTGTCTTTGTTTTAGTATGGTCAGGGCGTGAGTTGGGGTGGGCAGTCTGTTTGTTTTTCTATGTTGGTTTTTGTGTTTGACCTAGTATGGTTCTCAATCAGAGGCAGGTGTCGTTAGTTGTCTCTGATTGAGGATCATACTTAGGTAGCCTTTTCAACCGGTGTTTCGTGGGTGTTTATTTCCTGTTTAGTGTTTTGTCATTCACCTTACGGACTGTTCGTTTGTTGTTTATTGTTTTTGTTCAGTGTTCATTTTGCTTACTTAAATTATGGACACTTACCACGCTGCACCTTGGTCCTCCTCTCTATCTCTAGACGACATCCGTTACAGGATGAATTAAGATGAAATCTTCAACCCTGTTATGGTCAACCCTGTTACTTTATTTGGCAGAATGTTAAAATGAGGTGAAATTAAAATATTTTTTTTTCACCAAGTTACACATCTCAAAAAAGACACTGAATTGGCGGAACGACCCTACAGCTTTTGTCATTTACAACACACACGACATTAATAGACACATCTATCTGAGAAAAACCTTTATATGTCTTACCCCATTGAGTAGAATCCATTGTGTAGTTGAATAGCATGATTCACACCATTGAATACAGCCAAGACTTTGGCATTTAAAATGAGCACAAACATGTTCCCTAAAAAATTCCAAAATCTTTTCAGGTAGATCCATTTCCAATGGTACTTGGACCCCAGAGGAAAAAAACTGTCCCATTTTACAGGACCAATTTGAGAGCTTTTTAAGGTGTTACATGAAGCATCAACCTAATCAGAGAGAACACCATCCCAAATAATTCAAATAAAGTTCACTGTTCACTGTTCACACCAGGAATAATTGTAGCAGGTTAGGAGAACTTACCCAGCAGTTTAGGAGAATTAATGTAGCAGGTTAGGAGACTGAGGTTAAAGGAAAAGGGTTAGGGTTAGCGAAAATGCTCTCCTAAACTGCTATGAAAATCACTTTGTATCAAAATGGTGTGAAAAGAGTGGAACACACCTGCACAGTTGATGCATGCATAATTAACAAATCAATTCTGCCACACCTCTACACTCTTAGAAAAAGGTTTCCAAAAGGGTTCTGCGGTTGTCCCCATAGGAGAACTCTTTTTGGTTCCAGGTAGAACTATTTTGTGTTCCAGGTAGAGTATATGTGTCAGTCTAAACCTGCTTCACAGGAATGTTGTCTTTAGTAATGATTATGGTTAGATCATAATCATTATAGCTAATTTGGGGTGGCAGGGTAGCCTAGTGGTTAGAGCGTTGGACTAGTAACCGAAAGATTGCAAGTTCATATCCCTGAGCTGACAAGGTACAAATCTGTCATTCTGCTCCTGAACAGGCAGTTAACCCACTGTTCCTTTTTATTGAAAATAATAATTTGTTCTTAACTGACTTGCCTAGTTAAATAAAGGAACAATTTTAAAAAATAAGGTGTGAAAGGTTTTGAATGTTAGACTAGGAGCAACTTTACATTATATTGGAGTGGTGTGTTTTATGCTCTTACTAGCCTTTATTATTTTAGTTAGTACTACAGTAGTGTTTTTTATTGTGTAGTACAACATAACAAATATGTGTACAGCTTTTATAGTAGTTATTCTGTAATAACTATGTTTCACGGAATCATGGCTGAATGACGACATGGATATTCAGCTAGCGGGATATTCGCTGCACCGGCAAGCTAGAACAGCATGGAGGGGGGGGGGGGGGGTGTCTATGCATATTTGTAAACAACAGCTGGTGCACGAAATCTAAGGAAGTCTCTAGAATTTGCTAGCCTGAGGTAGAGTATATTGTGATAAATTGCAGGCCACAGTACTTGCCTAGAGTTTTCAGCTATACTTTTCGTGGCTGTTTATTTACCACCACAGACAGATGCCGGCACTAAGACCTCACTCAGTCAGCTGTATAAGGAAATAAGCAAACAGGAAACCACTCACCCAGAGGCGGCGCTCCTAGTGGCCGGAGACTTTAATGCAGGGAAACTTAAATCAGTTCTACCAAATTTCTATCAACATGTTAAATGTGCAACCAGAGGGAAACAAATTCTAGATCACCTGTACTCCACATACAGAGACGCATACAAAGCTCTCCCTCGCCCTCCATTTGGTAAATCTGACCACAACTCTATCCTCCTGATTCCTGCTTACAAGAAAAAAATTAAAGCAGGAAGCACCAGTGACTCGATCTATAAAAAAGTGGTCAGATGAAGCCGATACTAAACTACAGGACTGTTTCGCTATCACAGACTGGAACATGTTCCGGGATTCTTCTGATGGCATTGAGGAGTACACCACATCAGTCACTGGCTTTATCAATAAGTGCATTGAGGACCTTGTCACCACAGTGACTGTACGTACATACCCCAACCAGAAGCCATGGATTACAGGCAACATTCGCACTGAGCTAAAGGGTAGAGCTGCCGCTTTCAAGGTGCGGGACTCTAACCCGGAAGATTATAAGAAATCCTGCTATGCCCTGCGATGAAGCATCAAACAGGCAAAGCGTCAATACAGAGCTAAGATTGAATCATACTACACCGGCTCTGATGCTCGTCTTATGTGGCAGGGCTTGCAAACTATTACAGACTACAAAGGGAAACACAGCCACGAGCTGCCCAGTGACACGAGCCTACCAGACGAGCTAAATCACTTCTATGCTCGCTTCGAGGCAAGCAACACTGAGGCATGCATGAGAGTATCAGATGTTCCGGACGACTGTGTGATCACGCTTTCCGTAGCCGACGTGAGTAAGACATTTAAACAGGTCAACATACACACAGGGCCAGACAGATTACCAGGACGTGTCCGCCGGGCATGTGCTGACCAACTGGCAGGTGTCTTCACTGACAACTTCACTGACATTTCTCTGATTGAGTCTGTAATACCAACATGTTTCAAGCAGACCACCATAGTCCCTGTGCCCAAGAACCCAAAGGCAACCTGCCTAAATGACTACAGACCCGTAGCACTCACGTCCATAGCCACTAAGTGCTTTCAAAGGTTGGTAATGGCTCACATGCAAACAGACATTAGGTTGGGCCCATGGCAGTATGCCAAATCCACACATCCAAAAGAAATAATCCTCCAAATACAGTAGTGCTTCTATAGGAAGGCTAATGGTCTGACTTTGGCCATGTGTAAGCCAAAGACTCTTTCAATTATCTGTAAAAATAAATAAATAATCATAATTAAAGACGCGTTGTGGTATGCTTGCTCAATGTCTTCTGTAATACCCTCAAACATGACAAAACTTTTAGATTCTGTAATGCTGTAAAGCAAAGTTGGGACTCGGGGTCATTTCTCAAGGCATTTCAGGGTGTCCGGTCAGTGGTCAATTAATGTTTCTGATATCAATTGGCATAGCTAAGCTGACACAATGTATAGGCAGCGTTGAGGGACATATTTAAACACACATGCATTGTTTGGATATTTGCTTATTCCAAAGTCTGACTTGACAAATAAGGCCTTTGTTGACACACAAAGTAGTAGAGGTTTGCATAATATGAATCTACCTTGTTCCACATGTTTATTACGTTATCCGGCAAGTTGTTACATTGAACAGTTTTATGACATTAGAAATGTAAAAGTTATTACCATTGTTACATACCTGCTTAGTGTTTCACAATTTTGTTCATGGTTCATATCAGAACAGTGGAAGGAAATCATGTTAACAACTGCCATAAAAGAAGGAGAGTGAATTTGTTCTCTGGGAGTTTACTGTAAATACTGTACAGTGGTGAGGAGCATAGGAGTCATGGGCTCAGGTGTGAAGCAAGCTTACGTAAAAATATCACGTTGTTTCGTGTTGTTCAGCAACCAATCTACACCTCTGATCCTGACAGAGTACCATGAGGAAGACATGGCATTTCCTGTCTCAAATGAGAGAGCGGTGACAAGGAACAGGATCAGGTCTCTTACTTTATAATTCATTGCTTTGGCACTAAAACACTTTTTCATGGTGCTTTATGGCACACAAGCTCTCCTTGATCTATTCTCATGGACTGCACTGCATTATTACAAAAATACAGTCATACTTTTTTGTAGGTCGGATTCACTATCAGGCCTAATATACTGTAGGACTTAGATGTTAGTAGTCACGAAAACCATGTGATGTCCATTACCTGCCAATGAGAAATGGCAAATCCTTCAGTACAGTTCCACTTAAAGCTGGCTTTGTAATACCATCTTAACAAAGGGATGTCTTCGAAGCCCAGTTTCATCCTATAGAGGGAAAACAATTGAATAATCCTTCATCATTCTAAGATAACTCAAACATACAACCATTGAGCAAATAATTGGGAAGATGACGTTTCAATGCTGTTCAGCATTAGCTGCAAGATGGCTGGGAAAGGATTCTTGGAAGTTGGCCACAGTTTTAAGCGGTTCAGAAGGCCAACAATCTCCATGGGTCCAGATTAACATGCCATGGCTTTAGCCTTAATAACAGAGGTCCAATTGTATGTTGCTGCTGGGAAGAGCATGGACTTAAGGCCAGTAAAACCATTTGAGAGGTGTGTTTTAATTTGTATGAAGCTGTGAAAAAATCTAAACATTGTCAGCTGAGGCAGCGGTCACTGGGCAAAGGTTGAATAATCATTGATTACATTGACGAACACTGTACTAACCTATTTGAGCCATCTTCTACAACAACAGGCCTAACACTGATTTTGTAAAGCTCTCTCTGATGAAGTACAACTTCTGTTTTATCCTTGTCTGGGATGGTCTTGAATACTGTTGCAATGCCCAGATTGTAGGATGGGCTTCCAAACAGGAGCGGTCCAGTCTGGTTATCAGAAACACCTGTGACACATTCCTTGCTGAGAAAGGTTAGTGACTCACTACAGCAGTCTGCATAATGAGGGGAGGCTCTTCTGTCTAGAGGACATCATCGTTATCTTTGTCATTCACCAAGAATCTGCTCAGCACAAGAACCACAACTGCTGTCCTGCATAGGAGGTTGTGAATAGGGATGTGACAAGTGTACACTTTTTCTTGACGTTTAAACTGACATTTATTGTTATTGTTTATCATTAAAACGATAAGAAAAAAAAACAACATAAAACACCGCGTCAATTTACAATGCAGAATAATGTCCCTATTAATTATGTATGACCGCTAGGGCCAGGCAATTCATTTATATCTACAGCAACCCTTTACAGACATAGAACACAGCTCCAGTAACATGTCGATAGTGACAATTGATAACTTTGCAATACAATTTTTTTTAGACAATTAAAAACAGTGCCGCATCAGGTCTGTAGAGCCGGCGGCAGAGCGAATCTGTTTGACGATCCTTTGATATCCATCGGTGGGCACGTTTTTTCAAGGAACCTCATATGTGTGCACGCGCTTTAATGAGTGTTATAGTAAAGCTCATAAGCAGCTCCTGAGTTTCAAGTTTGGGGGAAGCTTACAATTTGTCTTACCATTTCTATGGATCTGCGTGAAAGTTGTGATTTAAAAAAAATGTACGTGCATTTTCGTGGAACAGTATCATTTCAAAAGTAACGTTTTTGTTTCTCAAAACCATTGTCACATGGTTTATCAAAAAATCTGAAGTAAAATGATAAAATGTCAAAGTTCAAATTCCACTAAGGCATGAGCACCAGCCTCTGCCATATGGACACATTGATACCATTGGCGGCTAAAGAAGTGAGCGCATAGAACTCAGAGATAACCTATGTGTGTACATCAAATCAATTGCATGTGCTCTATTACTCTGAATTTGTGCTACTTACTCACTATTGTTTGTGAGGGGGCCACTTTTGGTTGAGACAATCATTCAGAGGGTTGCACACATCTTTAATTTGTTATACTTTTTCTTCCAATATTACCAATTATCAATTGAGAACAAATTCAGAGTAATAAAGCACATGCAATTGATTTGATGTACAGCACATCACAAATATATACATACTGTACACACATCAAATAGGCAACATCACATGTATAAGACCCATATTAAGGGTTACCTTAGTTGTATGAGCAAAAATGTCCCTTCTGCTCCTTGACTGAATTCATTCTAAATGTATAGTCTGTTGTTGCTATCCTTGTGAGGCAATCCAGGTGTGCATGGGTCAGTCTGTTTCTATGTTTTTGTTTCACAATGTTCATTGTTGAAAAGGTTGCTTCACATGAATAGGTGCTGACAACAGAATTGTTACCTTTTGCACACACTGCTTCAGAAGTGGATACTCTGTGTCTGACACAAGGCTCCAGATCTTAGTTCACCTTGCAATGTGTCATTTGCCTGCAGCTCCACTATCTCACTCTCTATTCCAGCATGGTCAGGACAGAGGGCTGTGATGACTGGGGTCAGAGATGACACTGGATGACACATGAAAGGGGTTCTCAATGAAGATGAAAAACTCCTTGTACTCCATGATATCCTTGAATCTTGACTCAAACTCCAACTTCAACTCTTTCAACACATGCACAAATGCATTATAGCTAAAATGTTGCAGTATGTCTGGGTTGGATGTGGTGACTGCTCTGAATTTTGGTAAATTAACAAACTGTCTGTCAGGTATGAACAGTGTGGTGATTTTATTTTGAAATGCTTTGACCACACGCAGCATTTTCCCCGGACTTTTAGCTTTCCCTTGGAGCTGGAGATTCATCGTGTTCACGTGGCAGGTGATGCCAGTTAAAAAAGCCACTGTTGATCATCCAGCTCTGGCTCCTCGCTCCCCTTGCTTGCAAAAAATTCACAGTTTTGAAGGAGGAGAGAAATCTTTCCAAAACTTTGCCACGAGACAGCCATCACATGTCATTGTAAAATATCAAGTCCCTGTATTCTGTCCGGTATTCCGGTGATTCAGTGCCCTTGCAATAATAATGTTCACCACGTACACACCTTGCTGCATCACATTCTGTAAATCACAGTCTGAGTTTAGCCACAAGTGCTTCCTAATGAATGCTACAATGAAACGTAACAAATTCGGGAATATCCTCTCTCTTTCTCATCAGGCCTATGAGTCCTGTCTCCTTCCCTCGCATGTTTGGGGCACTGTCAGTGCACATAGATGCCAGATTTGACCAGTCAATATTATTATCAGCAAAAAAAATTACAAGGGCTTTCAGAATATCCTCTGAAAAACACGGCGTCATTTGTTGTTGTCCTTTGAACTTTCCTTTGATTTGCTCTATGTTGTTGTTTCTGAAGTTGCTTTGTGGCGGATGTTTTTGTCAAAGTGGGCATGATGTTACTGGACATGTCACTCTAAATGTGCTCATTTAACAATTGACTGCCATCTGGCAAATAAGACAAAGTGAGCTAGTCCCATCATGCAGTACAAAACAATTATTGTCTGTCCATTTCTCACCGTAGCTAGGTTAGCTAGCGGCATTTCCCAGCGGCCATCTTCCTGATATTCCTGGTTCTCGTTGGTTGTTCGTTCATAGCTGTCACGTTGTTCTCCAGCTCCAGCACTCATTGTCAACAGATTTACGTTTCTTTTTTTACAGTAAATCGATCCATGTCGACCAGACTGCAAAATTAGCTAATGGCAAATAGATATGTGTAGGTCGCTGTAGCTGAGCAGTTGCGTTCTATTTTGGCTAACATTCTATTTCGGCCTTTCTGTTCAACAGCTGCGTTATACTGCCATATATCTGCTGTCCATGGAACAGTAGATATATTCAATGAAGTGATGCAGGCCTGCATTAAACACATTGAATTTAAATTGTATCATTGTTATGTATTATGAATGGAAAATAGGAAAATCACTGCGAGCTGCAAATTAAGGGCCCGTAGCAGTGGCGGTTCTAGCTTGTATGGTACCCCCCCGCCCCCCTTCAACGGCCCTTCACCCCCCCAAAAAAACACCATTCTCAACTAACAGTAATTTTTATTCAGACATTTGGAACAACACAAATAAATAATCATAACATTTAAAACTATATAAATATAAAAAATATATACCAAAATAAGAAATATTAAAAATAAGAAATATTAAAAAGAAGTAACAAAGACTATTAGAAACAAATTTGTGTTGATTTGGCACTCAAGCATCAATACATTATCCATCCCTCAACACTGTCAACCAAGAGTCAAGACTAAACCAATTCACCTTGGTGGTGTGCAGACTGGTTTTATATTATTCTTAATGATTTCGCACAAACCAGAAAAAAATGCAACAATATGTCTGTGCAACTAAATATTCACAGTATTATGAATGAATTGTGGGTTATTTGGTAGCATTTCGTAGTGTGACTGATTTTACTAATTGCATTAGTACCGTACAAAGTTAAACGTGCGCTATTTGATAGATTCCCCGCTCCCCTTACCTCGGGCTTCTAGTGGGGAGACCTGAGGTCAACCTCCGTCCGCCCCCCTCCCCATCTCGTACTTCTGAGTGAGAGACCTTCCCAGACAGTAGCCTGTCTAGCTCACAAACTATAATCAGGGTGCCCACTCCGTCAAGGTTAATTGACCCACAGTCCCACACGGTGGCATGATATCATTGACATGACGTGCAAATGAGCGATAGAAAACCAATCGTGCAAATGTCACCATTCCAAAAAATTATGGTGCGGGCATCCTGTGTCGCCACCGGCAAGATGCCGCCACCGGACAGCTGCCCATGTCGCCTATACCTAAATCGGCCACTGGCTCGCAGGCCGCATGCAGCCAGAGGGCTGTGCAATGATTACCACTGCTATAGGCCAATGCAACAGTAGGCCTATAACTTCCATCATCAACTAAGTAAAATACATAGGCCTAAAGCCGACAAATAAAAACAGTAGAAAAAATCCTGATGAAAATTCTGTTTCTTTCAATCACCTTAATCTCTCTACTCCACATGTCTGCCTCCCTTTCTACCTGTCTTGAGTTGAGCTATTGCTAGTGAAGTGCAACATTGTATTAAATCATCAGCTGGATCCGGGAAAGCTGTCACTAGCGAACTTGCAACAGTGTACCCTGCACCAGTGAGCTAGGGACAGACAGCTGTTTCTTTTAAATTACATTTCCACTGGATATATCATGATAGTTTACACTTTCACACTGAGGCTTACTGCGAGCCTACTGAGGAACTATCGTTTGCAATGGATGCTAAAAAAAAAACAGACTTCGTTTACAATGTGTGAGGTTAAGAAAAAATGTCTGACAAACTCAGATTATTAGTGGTGGACATGGTGAGTTATGACAATCAGAAATCACACTGCCAAATGGGCACATTCCTACATTTGCATGCAGCAGGCCTGGTAGGGCTACGTCTATGCATGCTCAGGCGTGCGCGCCTCCTTTACGTTATCAGGACATAGAAACCAGACACATACTCATTTCTCAAGGAGCACTCCAATCAAAATACAATACAAATATTGACAAAACTCATAATGTTTCTGAAATAAACCAAAACCAGAGATCTGTATATAATGACGAGATGCCCGCCCTAGCAATGTGAATCGTTGTTTCAAAGGCGGAAACTGTTACGAATTTTGTAGTGTCAATTTGTTGTCTTCTGTATTTACACGGTCAAATAAATGATCAATATTTCTATATTTAATTTGGAAAGGCACAGAGGTACGGTTCCTGCCCATCCATAACGCCGGCCCTGGGTCTGTACCTTTTCAGACAGTAGAATTCTTCTCCTGTATAAAATGTTTGTATTTTTTTACCTGACAACAATAAAAATCGCTATGTTATGGTAGCTACAGTTGAAGTCGGAAGTTTACATACACCTTAGCGAAATACAATTAAACTCAGTTTTTAACAATTCCTGACATTTAATTTTAGTAAAAATTCCCTGTCTTTGGTTAGGATCACCACTTCATTTTAAGAATGTGAAATGTCAGAATAATAATAGATATAATTATTTATTTCATCACATTCCCAGTGGGTCAGAAGTTTACATACAGTCAATTAGTATTTGGTAGCATTTCCTTTAAATTGTTTAACTTGGGTCAAATGTTTCGGGTAGCCTCCCACAAGCTTCCCACAATAAGTTGGGTGAATTTTGGCCCATTCCTCTTGACAGAGCTGGTGTAACTGAGTCAGGTTTGTAGGCCTCCTTGCTAGCACACACTTTTTCAGGTCTGCCCACAAATTTTCTATAGGGTTGAGGTCAGGGCTTTGTGATGGCCACTCCAATACCTTGACTTTGTTGTCTTTCAGCCATTTTGCCACAACTTTCGAAGTGTGCTTGGGGTCATTGTCCATTTGGAAGACCCATTTGAGACCAAGCTTTAACTTCCTGACTGATGTTTTGAGATGTTGCTTCAATATATCCACATAATTGTCCTGCCTCATGATGCCATCTATTTTGTAAAGTGCACCAGTCCTTCCTGCAGCAAAGCACACCCACAACATGATGCTGCCATCCCGTGCTTCACGGTTGGGATGGTGTTCTTCGGCTTGCAAGCCTCCCTCTTTTTCCTCCAAACATAACGATGGTCCATTATTGTTTCATCAGACCAGAGGACATTTCTCAAACAAATACAATAGCCCCAAAACATCACTGCTCTAGAGGAGATCTGCCAAAATACCAGCAACAGTGTGTGAAAACCTTGTGAAGACTCTGTCCACTGTTCAGCAAATGTCCCACAATATCTCTCCCTTGTCCCGCAGTTTTTTTAAAGATGTGGTCACCCTACAGTAATTCCACCAGTGGAAACATCGCGGAAACATGTTAAGTTCACCTTTATTTAACCAGGTAAGTCAGTTAAGAACTAATTCTTATTTTCAATGACAGCCTAGGAACAGTGGGTTAACTGCCTGTTCAGGGGCATAACGACAGAATTGTAAGGTTTGAACTTGCAACCTTCCGGCTACTAGTCCAACGCTCTAACCACTAAGCTACCCTGCCACCCCGATGTTAACCACATCTTTTAACATGTAACGAGAATAACATTATTTCAACCCCACATGTGAATTTGCCATTCCACATATGTGAAAAAGTGAGATTTTCACAGTTGGAGTGTCCTTACATATGAAACTGCACATTTTCTCATGTGATTGTTTTTTATATGTGCACTTGCAATTCCACATGTGAAAAACAGTCGCATGTAAAAAAAAAAATATATGAAAGTGTGGAATTGCAAGTTGTGGAAGTTTTTCGAATATGAAACAGCAAATGTGATTTTCACATGTGAATGTACAGTGAGGGAAAAAAGTATTTGATCCCCTGCTGATTTTGTACGTTTGCCCACTGACAAAGAAATGATCAGTCTATAATTTTAATGGTAGGTTTATTTGATCAGTGAGAGACAGAATAACAACAAAAAAATCCAGAAAAACGCATGTCAGAAATGTTATCAATTGATTTGCATTTTAATGAGGGAAATAAGTATTTGACCCCTCTGCAAAACATTTTTCACGTGCAATTCACATGTGAGGTGGTGTTACCATGGGAACTCTACATTTAATACATGTGAAAATATGGTTTCATGCGTGAAATTTAAGATCAACACCATGTGAAAACATATATTTTTGGAAGGGCAGACAGGAACATGCAATGAGGAGGACGATCATCGACAGGCATGGCTTTGGCGATGGTGCCAGCTGTCCAAGTACCATTCAAAATAAGTTGGAAGGCAGGTCAGCCAGTGGCCTTGGCCCACCAAACATTGCATTACTGAGCCAAAGAAGCCCATTCATCTATAGACTAGGCCTGTTACTCTTCCATTGGTGACATAAAACAATATCTAATAGAAGGTCTATAGTCTTCTAAAAGGGTCCTGTGTCTCCTACTACAGTTTCACGCTCTTGGGTTTCTCTACTCTCACTTATGAACACCACAGTTTGTTTGCTTGCAGCAAATTTCCAAGTGTTATTCTGAGAAAAGGACATCCACGGGTTAAAATCAGAATACGCAGCCACAGAGAAATAATGAGTTAAAGTTCCCCACAGAAACAGGGTTAACGGGTGCAGGTCTTGTGGCAGACAGTCACCCAGGCAGTGGGAGGAAATAAAGGCATCACTGACGTAGAGCATTTTGGCTACATAATGAAAGGAGGCATTTGAAGTGTAACTCAGATAGGCCCAAGCCCAAGCTTCTGCATGTCTCCAGAGAGCGTCTGCCTGCTCCGTTGGAGGAAAAGCCCCAGCAAAGATGCAAGGCACGCTTCTTGTTCTTTGTTTTTCATGGATCAATCTTGTAAGATGCTTTCTATTGTCGCATTTCCGTTGATACAAATCCTTGAAATTCGTCATCCCGGTATGAATCAAAACCAGCTCTCAGTAGCCCTCCTCCTACTCCCTTAGGAAAACAAGGCCTAAGTGAGTATAGCAGAAAGATAAGCCCATCTGCATGTGTTCCACTTCAATTGAAAACATAAAAATATTCAATTCCAGTCAATGAATAAAGGTGAGATGTTACAATAAGTGTAGATGGACATGGACTAGACATGGAAAGAGAAGGCAGATACTTGAAGGTTCTGGACATTGGAGAATGTGTGGCCTTCATTTTTGACAGCCACACATTGTGTGACTGCTGCTTCAGATAACTGATAGGTTCATTCTTATCAACTGCTCATGTGCACATGGCCTTGTTTAAAATTAGAGCATGGGGATGGATGACCATGACTCACCTTCCAGGACTTTCCTTGGATTAGGTCCAAAATGTGGTTGGAGTTTATTTAATGTGAAGTTTAACCACATTCTAAGCCTCGTCGTTTTTAAGACAATAGTGATGGAATAGGGTTCAGCTTAATCGGAGCATTGGGCAATGACGAGAGGGCCATTTAAAGAACACTCAATGAGAACATCTCTGACAAGAGCAACTATTGAGCAATGCATTATTGAGACAACGAGGCTGGTGAATGAGGCTCAGGAGTATATGCATGAGCCCATGTGTAAGAAGTGACGCTGGAGAGGAGAAGCAGGTACGGGGAGTCAAACATTTAATAGGGAACAGACATGGAACAAGACAGGAGTCAGAACACAGGTAACACAGACATATGACAATTAATCCCGAAGCAGGGAACAGAGCTTGGGAACAGACAGATATAGGGAAGGTAATGACACAAGTAATTGAGTCCAATGATCGCTGATGCGCGTGAAGGGGGAAGGCAGGTGTGCCTACTGATGGTGGCTTGAGTGCGTAATGCTGGGGATCCTGGTGCTCGGAGGATCCCCAGCATGACCTAGTAATACATGGAGTAATTGGCTTTTCTTCATCTGTAAATTTGCCCTGCAGCTTTGTGTTCAGAGGTAAAGCAAAGCTATAAGCTCCGAAAACCTATGGAAGAGGTGGGGGGACAACTAAGCTATGAGTCAGGTCATGAGTTTACACATTCTTACTGCAGGTAACATGTTGAATATTTAAATAGGAACCTAACCTGGGCAAATAATGTTATCACTGTGAGTAATTGTAATGTTTTACCATAATCTCACCATGTTATTATAATGTATCCCATTCTGTAATTTGCTTCCATTTCAGAGGACAATGTGACCCTCTAATGACTGGCATCCTTGGTTTTTGATTTAGTGCACAATACAGGACCTTTCATAGTATCCACCCCCTCTTTGTTTAAAGCCATGTCTGTTATTGTTTTTAATAGATTTCAAAGGAAATTCTTAAAAGACAAAAAAAAACAGAATTCCTAAATCTGTCAGTCTTTCCCAGTCTCCCTTCCTTTTCCCATTCCGCTCTCTTGGCTATTTTCTTTCTATTTAAATGACAGGACGCCTCCCCGCCATTTCTAACAAAAGATTGGCACATTGTGTGTGTTGTAATGAAGTGACTCTACACCTTTTCCCTCCTCCCCTCATCCTGTATCTGAGTGCTGCGGACCATGAGGCTCAGAGGATCAGAGAGGAAACACACTTTGACGTCTCAATGCTTCTTTACATGGTCAACTGTACTCTAACATGACCTGAACACTAGCATACTCAATGCAGAACTTTTCAGGTCAGAAATTGTTGCTAGCCTCATGTCAATTAGACACGACCCAGTCTCTTCACACAACCGCTGTGGAGCTCCATGAATCTGGAAAGCAAGACTACTAGACATTACTTGGTCTGTTTGATTCAAGATTAGTGTTTTTTTTACGTATTAATTTTACATAGTAAATTGACTAAGAACACATTATCTGCCAGGTCAACCAGTAATTGGTAAGACTATGCAAATAAATTAAACAGCAACAAGCAACAATCAGGTGTTCTAGCACTGCATTATAACTCCTGAACGTGTATAACACCTTTTGACAATCTTTGATGATCTGTTAATTGCTCAGCCTTGACATTCCTACACCATTCCTTGGTAAATAACCTTATGATTTTGCATCACAAGGTTAGGGTGTGATGAATATAGAAAATAACTAGGCTATTTTTAGTGTCACCAGTGGAACTAGTTTTGAGCGACAATTTTTTATTTCACAAATCAGAACTTAGATTGTTACCTAAAACCCTCACAAACTTTTACAGATGCACAATTGAGAGCATCTGCCTGGTATGGAAAATTCACCACCCACAACGAGAGGGCTCTCCAGGACACCCTATAGCCCCCGATGTCACATCTCATGTGTATATACTGTATTATATACTATCTATTGCATCTTAGCCTATGTCGCTATGAAATTGCTCATCCATATATTTAGATATTATTTTTCTATTCCTGCCTTGTTCAGGAGCAGAACAACAGTTTTACCTTGTCAGCTCTGGGATTTGATCTTGCAACCTTTCGGTTACTAGTCCAACGCTCTTACCACTAGGCCACCTGCCGCCCCTAATGTTCACATATTACTCATCTCATGTGTATATAGTGTATTATATTCTATACTATTCTATACTATCTATTGCATCTTAGCCTATGCCGCTATGAAATTGCTTTTGCTACAATCACAATAACATCTGCTAAGCACGTGTACTGTATGTGACCAATAACATTTGATTTGATTTGAGATTGCCTCATGATTATTCAGACATGACAAACCTCCAGAATATGTGAAATACCATGTTGGTCTTCCTCCACCTCTGTACTGCAGCCTGTTGCTTTAGGACAGGTCGGTCCAAATGGCATACTCACCGGCCTTTGTCTCTGTATTTGCCTGTTTTTGTTTTTTCAAGGTTTCAAAGGGAATAGATGAAACTAAAAGGGAACACATTTCTTCCATTTCTATCATTTTTTATCCTGTTCCGTCTCTTTCATTTCCACTGTATAAACACATGCATTTTCCTTTCTGTTCTAAAGATTATTTTTGTAATTTTTTGCATGCACTCAGACCGGACACTTCCCAGCCATCTCAAACAAAAGGTATTACGCAGTTTCATTTATTCACATGAAAATATTTGTTTTTACACGCCTCTAATAACAAACATCTCCATCACAATATGGTTTTGAATAGAGGGCACCCATGTCACATCACCAGCGTTGGTCAAAGATCAGATGTTGGATGTTTGAAACATTGTTTATGAAGGACTGAACACACAGGGATACAGCAAGATGCTTAGAAACAAAGGATGACTGACTGGATGCTGTCTTGTGTGTGCCTAATAATCAGGACTGTCCTTCAAAGTTATCATTAGAAGGCCTGGGCTACCTGTTCTCTGTTAGTATTGGGATAAAGTACTGATTATTAAGTATTATTAAGTATGGAGATGCTATCCTAATAGTGGGCAAGATCACGTTAGCCTATAAATAGCCTACTTGGGGGTTGCAAATTAGATGAAAAGGTGGCGCATCATCCACTGTCAGTGTCATTTCACGCCATGAACTAAAACTATCAGCAATGGTGGGTAAATTTGCGCCCCCTTGGTGCATGAGTCGGACCAGTATAATAATAACCATGTTATTACATGGCTCGCGCCTCCACCAAATTGTAATAACACCAGAAAATGTATCAGTGCAATTAAACAGATTAAGGAGGATGTGCTTAACACAACTACCTACCCTATTTCTTCAACACAACGACGTGACACTATTCGGAATTAATGTCGGAACCTCGTGAAAGCGGTGCACGTTTAAACCAATAGAAGTTCAGAGATAGAAACCGGCCTCCTACACACCTCCATGGGCCGAACTAAACTCTTGCGTCAGCCAATCACTGTAGTCGGACTAGAGGACATATATTCACGGTTTTATTTCCATAAAGAGCAGTCTGTAGGCTACTCGAAGAACGAACTACTTCAAAAACCCAAGAAAACTTTGGGACATAATTAATCTTAAATTTTGAGCTGGCAGAAATAACACAGGGGGAATAAACAAGATGAACTGAAGTCATTTTGGAAACAAAGAATTACTCTGAAAATAAAGAAGAAGCTACTATTTTTTATGACCTATTGTATCAGTCATACTTTTTTTTACGGGAATCTGTAAAAATGAGACACGTCGTCTGAGCCAAAGGAAGACCCGCGGAAGTTACCCAAACTAAAGTATTGACATTTACAAATTTCCAGCAATAATATCGACAAGCCACGCTGCGGCGATGGATTCAGGCGGCAAGGTAATTGTGACTCTTAAGTGAGGCTAACGACTAGTTAGAAGCATTCTTAGAAACCAATATACAAAACGGTGTGTTTGTGTGTCTGTCTGTGCCTCTGAGAGAGAGAGAGAGAGAGAGAGAGAGAGAGAGAGAGAGAGAGAGAGAGAGAGAGAGAGAGAGAGAGAGAGAGAGAGAGAGAGAGAGAGAGGGGGACAAGCTAGCTTGTCTGAAAAACTGGTTAGGTTAGCTTGTTAATGTCAATGGGTTCAGAATGGTAAGACTTTTTTTCAAGAAGTTACACTAGCTGACTCAGCATTTCATTGTTTCATTCAATTGAAATGTAAATCATGTGCGCTGTGCTGCTCACCAGCATATTTGGACGCAGTGGGATATCCGGCTGCTGGGGAAATGAAGCATGCGCGCCAGCATCAAATCGTATCGTGCGGTATGCCTACGTGTGTGGCCCCTAATTAGCTATTCATAATCCCTTTTTAAAGATGATAAATACCTGTATCCTGGCTAATAAACCTGCATCCCCCTCTGTTGACATCATGCCTGTATCATGTAAACATGATGCCATTACTCACGGGAAGGCAGTACATTAATGTCTAGATTGAGATGATCTGTTTTATCACAGTATATGAGGTCTTCACTTTTTTATTATTTATTTATTTGTCCAATGTAACATTTGCTTATTGTTGGTTTACAGTAGTAAAAGGAAGAGACGTGACTCATCTGGTCTCTGATATGGCTGACTCTTACCGCTGATCCTGTTTGGTTAGTTAACCCCCTAACAATTTCAAAGTCCCTCCCAGTCCTCGCTTACTGTTTACTTCTGGTTGACATGGTGAACATGTCAATTGTTATTTTTCTGTATCCCCTTTTTTGGTTTGGCAGAGCTGTGTGATTTCCTGGCGCTCAGCTGGAAAGCTATGTCATGGACGTGATGGGAATGGTCCTGTTCTGTTCCCACAGATACCAGGACTGCAGATGGCCAGGGGCGGTCCGAAAAGGGGAATACTCACAGTAGGAAAACACCAGGGGGTCAAAGCCATAATTCCCATTAGGCTAGTGTTTTGCTTTCGACAGGCAGCTTGAGCTTTGAGTGTGCGTCCAGGCTAATACCGCGCTGAGCGTGTTATTAATCAGCATCTCGTGGTTGGGATTTTCATACCGGGCTGGTTTTATGATCTTTGGGTGTGTGCAGCAGGGCAGGGAAGGTACAGTCAGCGTGTGGGTGGAAGCAGGTGTTGGTGACCCAGGGTGTGGTTGAAAATGAACAGCCAAAAAGCCATCAAGCTGTCACCAGCCATGGTTCAATCACGTGTGCATAATATTAAGCATTTGTCCTTACTCACCTCTGAGCACACATGATGTTCTGTCCCATCTGTCTGCAAAGTAGTACCTTTTGACCTCACTTTGATACACCTATTCAGATAGACATCTCCCATGTTTGACTGCTCACCTAGTGGCTGTTTAACTTCCTCTCTCCAAATAACAATACAGTCTAACATCTTTGTTCCCTTTATAGACTAGATAACAAGCATTCAACTAATAGCGCTTTTCCCCTCCGGCGCAAAGCGTAACAATCAAAACATGACTGAATTCATGGGCAGTTAGGGCACAAATTGTGAGTCCTCTCAAAGCTCGACTCTAAACAATAGGCTTTGTTTTTAGTTCAGTGGAGGCCTCTTTTTTTCTTGGGTAAGAAACAAGGTAATTGGGATCAAGCATACAGTTGACCTGGTCTGTGTTGAGTGGAATAACTCTCTCAGAAACAGTTACATTTTTGGCAGAGCTGACAGTTTAGGCTTTTGATTAAGCCCAAAGCCGGCATTCAGTTCCTTCCTTCTAAAAGCTTAATTCCACTCAATCCACTGCCTTCCTTCAAGACGGTCCACTAGCTGTATTTCCCTCTGCATGACTGCCCTTTCAGTATGCCCTTTAATGTATGTGTCAGTGTGTTTGTTCTAATGAGGCCTAATGACTCTTTTCTATAAAATATTGGATTAAGAGATCTGGGAATGCTGTAATTGAAACTGGCACAAACGTAGAGCCTAATTAGTTTCCTAGAAGAAGTGGAAGGCATTGTACACACTGTACTGACCTCTCTGCTAATTGCTATTCATGTGAAGGAGAGTTTGGTTACATCTGTAAGGCCTATTCTCTTGTTCTCCTGAGAGCTATACTGTATCTGAGATTGTGTTAGGTTTGAACCAACTCTTGCACCAGAATCAGTGTGAAATGAGATGGATCTTAAATACACACGTATGTCTAGTATCAGACAGTCTGACAACAGTCTGTCTGTATGCTTACCACCCAGTCTATCCATTGACCGCTATGTATGTTTAAGACCAGGACTCAAGCCCAGCTCAGTTAATCCCTACCATTGTGTTGCTGAGTTGTCATAGTGCTTCAGCAAATGTACATTATCCTAGGGGCATTGGAAGACACAATGTAAGTAGCATAATTTATGTCCCTCTAACTGCCCTGAATGGCTCTGCTGATCCCACAGCTATTGCATGCAGTAATCATGGGCCTATGAATCAGAGTTATACTGTTAGCAATGAGGCGATGTGCCTTAGTAGGAAGACCACTGTGTGCAGCTCACCCTGCACTAACATAAATAACATGAGCATGTCTGCCTCTGCCAAGCTTCCCAGTAAAGCAATGAAAACAATCAAGTCTCCCAGAAAGTGCTAAAAATAGCCCACGTTAACATATGTTGTTTAAGAACAAGGTTCAGGAAATCAATCATTTGCAAGTAAAAGATTCTGACAATCTCTGAAACTCACTTAGATAATACCGTTGATGATACAGTGGTAGCAATACATGGTTATAACATCTACAGAAAATACAGAAATGCCAAAGGAGGAGGTGTTGCCATTTATATTCAGAACCACATTCCTGTAAAACTTAAAGAGGATCTCATGTTAAATGCTGTTGAAGTAATATGGCTCCAGGTCCATCTGCCTCACCTAAAGCCCATTCTGGTGGGAAGCAGCTGTAGACCACCAAGTGCTAACAGTATCTGGATAACATGTGTGAAATGCTTGATAATGTATGTGATAGCAACAGAGAGGTATATTTTCTGGTTGATTTAAATATTGACTGGCTTCCATCAGGCTGCCCACTCAAGAAAAAGCTTCAGACTGTAACTAGTACCAGCAACCTGGAAAGCTTCAAACTGTAACCAGTGCCTGCAACCTGGTTCACGTTATCAGTCAACCTACCAGGGTAGTTACAAACAGCACAGGAGAGATGCAGCAGAAATTTGCTTTCAAGCAGTATCCAAATCCATTGGATGTAATGATCACAATATCGTAGCCATATCTAGGAAGACCAAAGTTCCATAGGCTGGGCCTAATATAGTATATAAGAGGTCATACAATACGTTTTGTAGTGATTCCTATGTTGTTGATGTAAAGAATATTTGTTTGTCCGTGGTGTGTCATGAGGAGCAACCAGACGCTGCACTTGACACATTTATGAAATTGCTTATCCCAGTGATTAATAAGCATGCACCCATTAAGAAAATGACTGTAAAAAAATGTTAAGTCCCTGTGGATTGATGAGAAATTGAATAGTTGAGAGTAGAGGTCGACCTATTAATTAGGGGCGATTTCAAGTTTTCATAACAATCGGTAATCAGCATTTTTGGACACCAATCATGGCCGATTACATTGCACTCCACGAGGAGACTGCGTGGCAGGCTGTTATGCGAG
Organism: Oncorhynchus kisutch; assembly: GCF_002021735.2. Lineage (NCBI taxonomy): Eukaryota > Metazoa > Chordata > Actinopteri > Salmoniformes > Salmonidae > Oncorhynchus > Oncorhynchus kisutch. The sequence goes on from NC_034178.2 coordinate 40,076,696, forward strand.
TGCAGCAAGGAGCCATGGTAAGGTGCTAGCTAGAATTAAACGTATCTTATAAAAAACAATCAATCTTAACATAATCACGAGTTAACTACACATGGTTGATGATATTACTAGTTTATCTAGGGTGATTTAACAAGCTCATTAGTGAAAAAAGCACTGTCGCTGCACCAATGTGTACCTAACCATAAACATCAACGCCTTTCTTAAAATCAATACACAAGTATATATTTTTAAACCTGCATATTTAGTTAATATTGCCTGCTAATATTAATTTCTTTTAACTAGGGAAATTGTGTCACTTCTCTTGCGTTCTGTGCAAAGGAGTCAGGGTATATTTCTTCCTAACAAAGACAGACAACTTTGGGGATGATTTATTTAACAAAAGCGCATTTGCGAAAAAAGCACAATCATTGCACGAATGTACCTAACCATAAACATCAATGCCTTTCTTAAAATCAATTCACAGAAGTATATATTTTTAAACCTGCATATTTAGTTAATATTGCCTGCTAATATTAATTTCTTTTAACTAGGGAAATTGTGTCACTTCTCTTGCGTTCTGTGCAAAGGAGTCAGGGTATATTTCTTCCTAACAAAGACAGACAACTTTGGGGATGATTTATTTAACAAAAGCGCATTTGCGAAAAAAGCACAATCGTTGCACGAATGTGCCTAACCATAAACATCAATGCATTTCTTAAAATCAATTCACAGAAGTATATATTTTTAAACCTGCATATTTAGTTACAAGAAATCCAGGTTAGCAGGCAATATTAAACTAGGGAAATTGTGTCACTTCTCTTGCGTTCATTGCACGCAGAGTCAGGGTATATGCAGCAGTTTGGGCCGCCTGGCTCGTTGCAAACTAATTTGCCAGAATTTTACGTAATTATGACATAACATTGAAGGTTGTGCAATTTAACAGGAATATTTAGACTTATGGATGCCACCCGTTAGATAAAATACGGAACGGTTCCGTATTTCACTGAAAGAATAAACGTTTTGTTTTTGAAATGATAGTTTCCGGATTTTACCATATTAATGACCTAAGGCTCGTATTTCTGTGTGTTATTATGTTATAATTAAGTACATGATTTGATATTTGATAGAGCAGTCTGACTGAGCGGGGGTAGGCGGAAGCAGGCTCGTAAGCATTCACTCAAACAGCACTTTCGTGCGTTTGCCAGCAGCTCTTCGCTGTGCTTCAAGCATTGAGCTGTTAATGGCTTCAAGCCTATCAACTCCCGAGATTAGGCTGATGTAACCGATGTGAAGTGGCTAGCTAGTTAGCGGGGTGCGCGCTAATAGCGTTTCAATCGGTGACGTCACTCGCTCTGAGACCTTGAAGTAGTTGTTCCCCTTGCTCTGCAAGGGCCGCGGCTTTTGTGGAGCGATGGGTAACGATGCTTCGAGGGTGGCTGTTGTTGATGTGTCCCTGGTTCGAGCCCAGGTAGGGGAAAGGAGAGGAACGGAAGCTATACTGTTACACTGGCATTACTAAAGTGCCTATAAGAACATCCAATAGTCAAAGGTATATGAAATACAAATGGTATAGAGAGAAATAGTCCGATAATTCCTATAATAACTACAACCTAAAACTTCTTACATGGCACATATTGCACTTTTACTTTCTTCTCCAACACTTTGTTTTTGCATTATTTAAACCATATTGAACAGGTCTCATTATTTATTTGAGGCTAAATTGATTTTATTGATGTATTATATATTGATGTATTATATTAAGTTAAAATAGAAGTGTTCATTCACTATTGTTGTAAATGTCATTATTACAAATAAATAAATAAAACCAGCCGATTAATCGGTATCTGCTTTTTTTTGGTCCTCCAATAATCAGATATCGGTATCGGCGTTGAAAAATCATAATCGGTCGACCTCTAGTTGAGAGGGATGAAGCAAAAGGAATGGCAAATAAGTCTGGCTGCACAACTGATGGGCAAATGTACTGCAAATTGAGAAATCATGTGACTAAACTGAAGAAAATGAAGAAAAAACGACACGATGAAACAAAGATAAATTACATAAAGAATGATTTGTCCAAATAACCAGTGATGAAAAAAGCCAAACACAGGAACTACTGCTGCTCATTATCCCAGGCATCCCATTCCTTCCAGACAGATTCTACGATACCAGTTATGTTTACGTAGATCTGTTCACGACAGTTTACTCACAGACTATCACTCAATATGATGCAACGTGTACCAGCAGTAATTTTAGAAGAGGCTAGGGTGTTAGAAGAGAGGGACCACTGACAATTATAGATTATAGACAAAGGTGATTCAATTCACTGGAACTAAACTATTGCGTATTAGGTGTCACTTACAGGCAAGATGTGGCTGTAAACATTACAGAGCAGGAAGTAATTCTATTTCACCAGACATCCTCCAAAAACCAGTAGTGTCTGCTTTAGGGCTTTGGTCACAGACATTAGGCAACAAAGTGCTTATGTGAAAAAAGGTTATATCTTACACTTGGAACTCTACATACAACTTTGGTCCAACCCCTGTTCCTCGTTCCTTTTAAGAACAGTCTCACCATCGTCATTCATCAGTGCAGTATAAACTGGCTACTGCGTCTGGACTGCTTGTGTTGATCTTATGAAGTAGATCTCATTTACCTAACTACCTCCAAGAATTTAACTATTGGACTTTGTTGAGTAAACTGTTGCTCAAGGGACAGGCTGAATGATCAATTTAGATGTTTGCTCAAGCCCAGACGATCTCATGCATCATCACATCGTTGTGAAGAGGTATCACCGATGAGGCATTAGATGAGGCAGGCCTGAAACGTAAACGTTGATTGTAATCATGCAAAACACTTTTTTGGAAAAAGGTTGTATATTTAAATATTCAATTTGTGTTTTTCCAAGTTAGATGAATTCAATTATAACCAACTAAGCCTAAAGCCACAGTCAACAATTCGCCAGCCACATCACCGTGACTGGGCAGAAATTCACAGACTCACTCATGAGGAGAAGGAGATTTATTTGCATGGAGGTTCGGTTGCGCTGACAGAACCAGGAAAATGTTAACATAAACAAGTTCTAAAAATGGTAAGAGATTTTGTATGCTGTCAGTATGCCAGTTAAACTCTCCTGATTTTGTTGTCTCACTGAAAGCTGTTTTCATTGACAATGTTGTTTTATTATATAACCAGTACCTTTAGTTCCTTATTGAACATGGGCATGAGTCATCAGTCATCATGTGATAACAAGGTCTTTTTGTATAGCTTAACTAATCAAAAGACTCAAAGTAAACATTTGAATGCAAATTAATACATCTTTATCCGGAATGTTAACACGGCTGGTGACGCCAGCTGTTTTAAAAAGATGGTGACATTATGTGTTAAAGGGCCAGTATTAGTCTGTAAGGCTGCGACAACCATCTCCGAGCTGAAGGGTGTGACTTCATTGTTTCCTAGGTAAATGATACATGACCATCCCCTTTCAGGAAGGAATGTTTTCTGATAGCATAGAACACAAGATCTGCCCTAACTCTTCCTCCTTGCAGTGTGTGTGTTTGTGTGTGTGTTTAGGCCAGGGGAAGGCATGGTCTCCCTCTACACACTGGTATCTAGTTTAAACGCAATGTCACAGAGGAGTGTTTCATAGTTCCTCACACTCACACGCACGCGCGCGCACACACACACACACACACACACACTCCAGTGAAGTTCCATATTTATGGAGTATTTGCAAACCAGTTTGGCTGTGTTAAAGAGTCCCAGACTCACTCAAGCAGTGGCCATTTAAAACTTGCACATCTTTTGAGTGAACAAGATGGAGGTAGCCTATGAGTGTAGTGTTGAAGGAAGACTGTCTCTCTTGATAATTTCGAAACTGGTGTTTTTACGAAAGTGAGTTATTGTCTATATAAGAATGACATAACTGGTTCACTGAAAGGAAGCATGGCTCCTTTAAGAACCTAGCCAATAGCTTTAAAACCTCTGGATTCCTGAACATGTGTATTTGTGTGTGGTGTGTGTTCACATCCTGTACTTGGGCTGGTTATAACAACCCAGTGATGCACTCGTTGAACCCCATCTACTCATTGATTGTGTGGAACCTTATTGGTCAACATGCTACTGTGGGGTGGGCCCACAAAACTTTCAGGCCTGCCCTTTTTTGGGCTTCTATTACTGAGCTACACTGTACAGAGTGTTTCCAAACTTTCTAGCTTCCTACCCTCTTCATACCCCCAGGCAAGAATCTCAGAATTCACAAAAATGCTATTCCTCCCCTCTGTTTAGAATAGCCTTGAGTATTTCTTCTCAACAAATATTTTAAGGGAGGTAGGGTTATTTCACTAGTGCCCTTAAAAGCTGCCTTATATAACCCCTTTTCCCCTGTCAGATAGTCCTGCTAGTGGGCCTAGTTTAACCCATGAATAAGAAACACATTTAGGCTATAACAACCAATGACGCAACGCTGAAATCATGAAAGTTCAATATCTTAGTTTATATAGTTGAGTGCTTTTTGTAACAATGTGTTAAAGCGTATGTGTCATAGTTTTGGGGTGGTTCACTTTCACACACATTTTACAGACATGTGGGACCTTGTCATAACTACACTGGCTTTAAGTTTGGAATCCCAATATAGTCACATCACAACATGAGTAAGAAAGAGGATCTCAGCTGCCATCACAACTGGTGTGAACCACTAAGGCTAACTTTAACAGAACAGCCATGTCACTATAAAAACATCACCACAGATACAGACAACTCCCAAACAGTGGAAAACTCCCATTACCAGTATAAGCATGCCTCTTCTGTTCACGATTGTAACCAACTCAAAAAATCGACTCATGGGTAGCCTAAACCCCAATATGACTACAAAAAAAAAAAAAAATGACTACAATACTGACTTAGCCACAGACACACTACATGAAATGTGAAAGTGGCATAATGGCTCATCTGAAAAGGATTATGTGTGATGTTAACTTGATGGCATGAGGATAATCTCTGCCTGTCTTGGGGCTCCACTGGGATTAAGCCCATCAAATGTTTTTTAGAACTAACCGGAACAAGAACAATGCCTGGGACTTAACCACCACTCCTCTGAGAGAGTTGGGTGTGGACACATGATCCTAATGCACCAATATTTACATTCAACCACCCGAGGTGGACAGTTTGAGGATGAACTCTCCCCTCCTGTCTGCTTGGACTGAGGTTAGATTGCCTTCTTGCAAGTTGCGTCACTATCACACACATTTGGTGCAGTACAACCACCTATTGCACAATGTCGGATACTAGCCCATTCTACGGAAACTGCAGCTCAAGTTAGGCAAGTTATTTTTACATTTTGGAGGAGGTCGAAAAGCATTTAGGAACTTAAACATTACCAGGGCCACATTCATTAAAGTGATGTGTAGTCAAAACAACACAGAAGGTCCATGCAAAGGACATGAGTCAGGAGAATCAGGGCATTGTGCTTGTCACTCTTCAGGGTGTTCATAGTGAAATGACTTGTCTAACTAGTAGAACAGGATGAAGTCAATGGTTATTGTAAAACTAAGTTGATTAACCCTTACAGTACAGTACCTAGGTTCTCACTCAAATATTCCTAAAGGCCTATCTAGCCTAGGCCTATATGGAATGGCATCAATGGGATAACTTCGCCTACAGATTTGTTATCATAATACAATAAGCCTGTCAACTCTAGGTACCTACAAGATTTGGAGGATAGGTGATTTCTAACTGAGTCTCTCTCCTGTCTCTTTGCAGCAAGTAACCTTCCAGTTGATGCTAACAGTAGGAGCAGCGGTGATTGGCTCACTGCAGTTCGGTTACAACACAGGTGTCATCAACGCCCCTCAGAAGGTGAGTCCATAGGGATGAGATTGGGGGGGGGGGGGGGGGGGCTGATGTGTCTGATCGGAATTGGGCGTGGAAGGCTTGTCTATATTTATCCCAACGACACCGTTTTCAAATCGTCACTGACACCTTTTCCCAGACAGGACTGCCCCTGTGCCTGTCTAGGCCAGACAAGATGTTCCCTGCAACACGTGTAAAGAAGGGGGCTAATAATAACTTGACGTAGGCCTATCTCATCCAAGGCTCTCTCCGTTAGAGGACCTCTGTGATGTGATTCATGTGTAAAGGAGTGTTTCCATGCCCCAGAAGGGCCTGCCAGACTGTAGGTGAGGAGAAAGCCAGGAGAGTGCTACTCACTCCGTTAAAGGAAACATACAGTGCCTTGCGAAAGTATTCGGCCCCTTGAACTTTGCAACCTTTTGCCACATTTCAGGCTTCAAACATAAAGATATAAAACTGTATTTTTTTGTGAAGAATCAACAACAAGTGGGACACAATCATGAAGTGGAACGACATTTATCGGATATTTCAAACTTTTTTAACAAATCAAAAACTGAAAAATTGGGCGTGCAAAATTATTCAGCCCCTTTACTTTCAGTGCAGCAAACTCTCTCCAGAAGTTCAGTGAGGATCTCTGAATGATCCAATGTTGACCTAAATGATTAATGATGATAAATACAATCCACCTGTGTGTAATCAAGTCTCCGTATAAATGCACCTGCACTGTGATAGTCTCAGAGGTCCGTTAAAAGCGCAGAGAGCATCATGAAGAACAAGGCACACACCAGACAGGTCCGAGATACTGTTGTGAAGAAGTTTAAAGCTGGATTTGGATACAAAAATATTTCCCAAGCTTTAAACATCCCAAGGAGCACTGTGCAAGCGATAATATTGAAATGGAAGGAGTATCAGACCACTGCAAATCTACCAAGACCTGGCCGTCCCTCTAAACTTTCAGCTCATACAAGGAGAAGACTCTGGATGAACTGCAGAGATCTACAGCTGAGGTGGGAGACTCTGTCCATAGGACAACAATCAGTCGTATATTGCACAAATCTGGCCTTTATGGAAGAGTGGCAAGAAGAATGCCATTTCTTAAAGATATCCATAAAAAGTGTCGTTTAAAGTTTACCACAAGCCACCTGGGAGACACACCAAACATGTGGAAGAAGGTGCTCTGGTCAGATGAAACCAAAATTGAACTTTTTGGCAACAATGCAAAACGTTATGTTTGGTGTAAAAGCAACACAGCTCATCACCCTGAACACCCCATCCCCACTGTCAAACATGGTGGTGGCAGCATCATGGTTTGGGCCTGCTTTTCTTCAGCAGGGACAGGGAAGATGGTTAAAATTGATGGGAAGATGGATGGAGCCAAATACAGGACCATTCTGGAAGAAAACCTGATGGAGTCTGCAAAAGACCTGAGACTGGGATGGAGATTTGTCTTCCAACAAGACAATGATCCAAAACATAAAGCAAAATCTACAATGGAATGGTTAAAAAATAAACATATCCAGGTGTTAGAATGTCAAAGTCAAAGTCCAGACCTGAATCCAATCGAGAATCTGTGGAAAGAACTGAAAACTGCTGTTCACAAATGCTCTCCATCCAACCGCACTGAGCTCGAGCTGTTTTGCAAGGAGGAATGGGAAAAAAATTCAGTCTCTCGATGTGCAAAACTGATAGAGACATACCCCAAGCGACTTACAGCTGTAATCGCAGCAAAAGGTGGCGCTACAAAGTATTAACTTAAGGGGGCTGAATAATTTTGCACGCCCAATTTTTCAGTTTTTGATTTGTTAAAAAAGTTTGAAATATCCAATAAATGTCGTTCCACTTCATGATTGTGTCCCACTTGTTGTTGATTCTTCACAAAAAAATACAGTTTTATATCTTTATGTTTGAAGCCTGAAATGTGGCAAAAGGTCGCAAAGTTCAAGGGGGCCGAATACTTTCGCAAGGCACTGTAATTTAGGAGCTCTCAGTGAGATGTGACTCCATCAATTAAATGAACCTCTTTTCCATTAACTTAAACACGTTTCTTTGACCCTACTCCTTCAAACTGTTGCATATGTAAGTGTATCCCCTGGACAGCTTTTTACTGTAGGTGCTAATTCTACAGAATGGTTTTGTTTACTGAAAGCTCCATAAGAATCTCTTAGTTCAGGTAAAAGGGCTAAGCCACACAATATTTCTCTTTGTCTGAACAAACCTTGTGGCGCTCAGCTCTGCTCAAAGTTCCAGGTGCCTTGTTGCCAGTATACTAGAGCTCGACCGATATATCGGTTTACCAATAATATCAGATGTTATACCACAGCATTGTTGAATACTTGTTTCTGATTGGCTAGAAGGACATACTAGAATGGACACAAGCCAAAAGAAGTTTGAAAAGATATCAGGACACCTTGCAATCATGACGCAATATCCACCTACACATGCAGACAGTACTTGCTACAAAGTTACAGAAATCTAATCCAACAACCACACAAGCTAAAATTGAATACATTATAAATGCAGGTCCAATGAGGGAAAAAAATAGCTGGCTTACTAGCATTGATTTGTTTTTGCAGAGACATATTTTTTGGGGAGCATCTGTTGACCTGACGTGGTGAGTGATGAACATACATTTCTCCTCTGCCCTCCGCCACGAAAGTTGTCAAATCCTCCCACATGTTTCTAGTTTGACCAGCTGATTTCAGCAACTGATATTTTAGAATTCGGTTGACATTGGCACGTTTACTAGCAACAAACTATTTAGCTAGCTTCAAGCCTAGTGTTTGATATGCAGTGCGATCTCCTTGTAACTTGCAGTCAGTGTCAACAAGTGTCCTGATGAGAAGGCCAACTTTTCTAGCTATGGCAGGCAAAATGGGGGCATCATCAGCTCGTTGTTATGGGTGTATTGAAATGAATGTCAATAGAAAATGGCTTAAATAAACATAAATGCAGCTACTTTGCTGAATGATGAGAGCAACCAAATGATAAGAAAGTATGAATTTGCTTATAAAAAAGGAAAATATATATATATTATTTTACTGGTAAATGTGTGCGTAAGTATTGTTTTCTTTGGCAATTGTGGTATAAGCGGGATAAACACTACCATTCTGTACATTACTTTGGAAAAATGAACTTTGCAAAGGGACTCAGCTCCACTTCGCCCCGCTGTGTTGTCCATTATTTCCAAGGTAATGTATCCCTTACATATTGGCTTTTATTGCTATATCAGTATTGGACAATAATTCCACCGATAACTGATATTCAATAAATAGGATGATAAACACGAATCTAATGCTTACCATTCTCATGATATGTCATTATTGTCACAATGTAAGAAATCAACATTTGAAGCATAGTTCTTGGACAGTTGTTTAGTTTTTAATTTCCCTGGCGTAAAACAGTATATCAGCAGATATCGGTATCAGTAAGTTTTGTCCCCCCCCCAAAAAAAACGTAAATCGTATCGGACCCCTAAAAACATATTGGTCAGCCTCTACTCTAGATACACGGGACACACAGGCCCTCTACCTTAACTTTGTCAAATGAGGGCTCTGTGGACATGTCCCTTCATCCCACTAATCTGCAGTCTGAGCTTACTCCTGTCCTGGTGTTCCTCTCAGGAGACAACTTATTGCTCCATTACACACTCATCTGTCTGTCATTATGTCTTAAGTGGCTACCTTGCGCTGCCATTGTTGTCTGTGATCCAGCACTGTTTTACATTATTTTATAGTACTACTGATATTGATTACTGCATACAGTGCCTTCAGAAAGTATTCAAACCCTTTTAGTTTTTCCACATTTTGTTGAGTTACAAAGTGGGATTCAAATTGATTTAATGGCCATTTTTTGTCAACAGTCTACACAAAAGACTCTACAATGTCAAAGTGAAAGAACAATTCTAATAAAACAAGCACACTGACACATGCTCAGTAATACCACACCATGCCACAGCTGTTTAGGAGCAACATACAGAGTGCAGGGAAGTGTTCACAGAAACGACAGTGTTGCTGAACATAGAGACACATCCAGATTTAGGGTAAATGTGAGAACAGCGTTGCTACTATATATGGAAACCCTAGATTATCCCCAACCTACCTCCCCCTCCCTCTCTCTCTCTCTCTTTCTCTATGATTAGGGATGGAGTGATGCTGGTTGTTGTGACGCAGGCCCTCCGCTCTAAAGAGTGCAGCACTGATTAGATTAGGTGTCTCTCAAGGGCCCTGGGCTGCTGTCCTGTTTGTCCTTCTGCCTCCCTGCCCGCTCCAAATTGGGCACCTTGTAGCACAGACAGACCTGACTGCCTGCCTAGCCAGGAGTCCACAGAGGCATTAACACTTTAATCAGAGCAGGGTCAACGGTCATGAATGAACAGTGTATTTCATTGTGGCCAGGTGCTTGCTAGGTCTTGAGTCAGACACCAGACATTCTCTATCTGTAAGAATGTTGATTTTATTGGACAGTGTTAGGCTGACTAGGCTAGACTATATTAGATTTGTCATCACTTCTTTGCAGAATAATTAGGATAACTTTCTGGGTCTGTATAAAATATGATATACCCTATGCCATATCTTGAACAGCCTACCACTCAGCTGACTTATACATACATTATCAGTTCTATATGACTCACTCAGCGTAATGTAAGTATCGGTAAAGAAGTATATTGTATAATCTATCAGCAAAGCACATGACAGGAGCCAGCGGTGATATTTGGGAGATAAGGACAGGAGGATTCAGGGCTCAGTGCTGAGTGCTAGAAGTGCTAGATAGAGGGCACATTCTTCCCAGCCTGTACAGCTTAACTTCCATCACAAGCTGGGCGGACTTATGTATTTTTGTCAACACTGATAAGTCACTGTGGGGGAAGGGGCTGAAACCCAACACTTCACTCTTTCATAAACTTCCTTGTTGAAGGAAAACGAGGGGCGTGTTCAGCAGGACGCAACTTTTTGGAACGTTCAGATAGAAATATACTATGTAGAACAAACATGCATCTCTAACATGTAGAATAAGAATGCCGGCTCTATTTGTGGCAATTCTATCTACAACGTTCAGAATGTTTTTCGTACGAAACATGGCCCTGAAAACCAATCCTATACCGTCATCTACTGGCCAGACACCAAAACAGCAGTCACCTGGCCAATGGCAATGAGGACAATAATCTTCAATAAAAAAACTAGTGAACAATTGACAGTGATTTCTTTCTTTGGCACTGTTTCGTTTGCCTTCTCTGCTAGGTTATTGAGAGGTTCCTCAATGAGACATGGTTCAACCGCTACCAGGAGCCCATCACCAAGACCTCCCTCACCACCCTGTGGTCCGTCTCCGTCGCCATCTTCTCTGTCGGCGGTATCTTCGGCTCCTTCTCCGTGGGCCTGTTTGTCAACCGCTTTGGCAGGTAAATACGTAATTTTACAATGTTTATTTACAACTGTGTTATGTGAGATTATATGACGTGGATGGCCTATGTACTGTTTAATATGTGTGACATGTAAAGGTTTGTACAGTAATTGTAATTGACTATTTCTGTGGTACCCACAGGAGGAACTCCATGCTCATGGCCAACGTGCTGGCCTTTGTCTCCGCTGCTCTCATGGGCTTTTCTAAGATGAGTGGCTCATGGGAGATGCTGATCATCGGGCGCTTCGTGGTGGGACTTTACTCCGGCCTCTCAACTGGCTTTGTACCCATGTACGTGGGTGAGGTGGCCCCCACTGCCCTTCGAGGAGCCCTGGGTACCCTCCACCAGCTGGGCATTGTCACGGGCATCCTGATGGCACAGGTCAGTGCCAGTGGCCACAGGGATATTATATGGAGAGTAATGGATAATACAGTGCCTTCGGAAAGTATTCAGACCACTTAACTTTTTCCACATTTTGTTATGTTACAGCCTTATTCTAAAATGTATTAAATAAATACAAATCCTCAGTAATTTGCACACACTACCTATAATGACAAAGCAAAAACCTTGTTTACAGTATTCAGACCCTTTGCTAAGAGACTCTATGCATCCTGTTTCCATTGATCATCCTTGAGGTGTTTCTACAACATGATTGAAGTCCACCTGTGGCAAATTCAATTGATTGGACATGATTTGGAAAGGTACAAACGTGTCTATATAAGGTCGCACAGATTACAGTGCATGTCAGAGCAAAAACCAAGCCATGAGGTCGAAGGAATTCTCCGTAGAGTTCTGAGACAGGATTGTGTTGAGGCACAGATTTGGGGAAGGGTGCCAAAACAGTTCTGCAGCATTGAAGGTCCCCAAGAACACAGTGGCCTCCAGCATTCTTAAATGGAAGAAGTTTGGAACCACCAAGACTCTTCCCAGAGCTGGCCGTCCGGCCAAACTGAGCAATCGAGGGAGAAGGGCCTCGGTCAGGGAGGTGACCAAGAACACGATGGTTACTCTGACAGAGCTCTAGAGTTCCTCTGTGGAGATGGGAGAACCTTCCAGAAGGGCAACCATCTCTGCAGCACTCCATCAATCAGGCCTTTATGGTAGAGTGGCCAGACGGTAGCCACTCCTCAGTAAAAGGCACATGACAGCCTGCTTGGAGTTTGCCAAAAGGCACCTTAGACTCTCAGACCATGAGAAACAAGATTCTCTGGTCTGATGAAACCAAGATTGAACTCTGTGGCCTGAATGCCAAGCGCCTGGAGGAAACCTTGCACCATCTCTACGGTGAAGCATGGTGTTGGCAGCATCATGCTGTGGGGACATTTTTCAGGGGCAGGGACCTGGAGACTTGTCAGAATCGAGGGAAAGATGAACGGAGCAAAGTACATAGAGATCCTTGATGAAAACCTGCTCCAAAGCGTTCAGGACCTCAGACTCGGGCGAAGGTTCACCTTCAAACAGTACAACGATTCTAAGCACACAGCCAAGACAATGCAGGAGTGACTTCGGGACAAGTCTCTAAATGTCCTTGAGTGGCCCAGCCAAAGTCCGTACTTGAACTCGATTCGAACATCTCTGTAGAGACCTGAAAATAGCTATGTAGCGACCATCCCCATCCAGCCTGACAGCTTTAGAGGATCTGCAGAGAGGAATGGAAGAAACTCCCCAAATACAGGTGTGCCAAGCTTGTAGTGTCCTACCCAAGAAGACACAAGGCTGTAATCACCGCCAATGGTTCTTCAACAAAGTACTGAGTAAAGGGTCTGAATACTTATGTAAATGCAATATTTCCGTTTTTTTTATAGATTAGAAAACATTTCTAAAAAACTGTTTTTACTTTGTCATTATGGGTTATTGTGTGTAGATTGATGAGGAAAATAAACAACTTTAAACATTTTTGATTAAGGCTGTAAAGTAACAAAATGTTTATTTTGACAGGGAGTCCGGCTGAGACCAGGGTCTCATTTACAGATGAGCCCAGTAATTACAAAAAAATCAATACACTACCAAAGCAAAACAGAAATACAGAACACAATCATAGAAAATAAATATATGTTTTAGTAAATATGTCCTCAATCAGCCGTCTGAATTGCCCTAGAAGCACCAAATCATAAAATGTCTGATTTTGGAGATTATTCCACACGTAACATGCAAAAAAACTAAAAACGGATTTACCGCTCAGTTGATAGAACATGGCGCTTGCAACTTCGGGATAGTGGGTTTGATTGCCCGGATCACATAAAATGTACGCATGCAAGTCTCTACGGATAAAAACGTCTGCTAAATGGAATATATTATTATTATTATAGGTCGAGGGGTCTCCAGAGTTAGCCATCCCTGAGACCGGCTCGGTCTGGCTGCTCATACGTCTTTAGGTTAACAAATAAGTAAGGTATGGCGGTAGTTTGCACAAGAAGGCTTAATCTGATGGTGGTCTAACGATGTGTTTTGGTTCAGGTGTTTGGCATGGAGGCCTTATTGGGGAACGCGTCTCTGTGGCCCTTCCTGCTGGGCTTCACCTTCATCCCAGCCCTGGCGCAGTGTGCCCTGTTGCCCTTCTGCCCTGAGAGCCCCCGCTTCCTCCTCATCAACCGCAACGAGGAGAACAAGGCCAAAACTGGTGAGTAGAGTACATTTACACACAAACACACATTCATATGTCATCAGTTCAGCCAATTTCAGGTCTGTCAGATTGAATGACTTGAAAATATTCTGAATCTAAAATAATGGCTTATTTTCAATTCATTAGTTGAATTTAAACTCATCCCTGAATTGTCTGAATTTACCAGGTATGGAGTGACCCAGCCCTAGCAGACTGTAATGTAACCTCCGTTCTCTCTCTGTCCCTGTCAGTCCTGAAGAAGCTGCGTGGAACCACAGACGTAAGTGCAGACATGCAGGAGATGAAGGAGGAGGCCAGGCAGATGATGAGGGAGAAGAAGGTGACCATCCTAGAGCTGTTCCGTTCGCCACTCTACCGCCAGCCCATCTTCATCGCTATCATGCTCCAGCTCTCCCAGCAGCTTTCTGGCATCAACGCTGTGAGTTACTTCTCATACTTCTCACCACTAACACACACTCCACATATACAAACACCTATACTGCCATGTCTATTTTGTAACTTTAATCTATGCTGTTGGTTTCCTCCAGGTTTTCTACTACTCTACCCGTATCTTTGAGAAGGCCGGAGTTGCTCAGCCTGTTTATGCTACAATTGGTGCCGGTGTGGTCAACACGGCCTTCACTGTGGTGTCGGTGAGTAACTATGGCAGATACGGGTGTGTTTGTGTCATTTTTGGTGCACATGATGCATGATGCACTTAATTTGTGTTTAGACAGTATAATTTAATCCTCTCTCCGTTCCTCAGCTGTTTGTGGTGGAGCGTGCTGGACGCAGGTCTCTCCACCTGCTGGGGCTGATAGGAATGGCAGGCGCTGCCGTCCTGATGACCATCGCTCTGGCTCTGCTGGTACTTAGACTAACTATAACACACTTCACATACTGGTAGCAGCTCTCATAAGGAATCAATGAGGAAAAACACTTGTTTTTTCATACTAGTCCTTGTCAATGTAATATGTAGAATGAATACCAGTAGTTTAACCCCCTGCTGTCTGTTTGTCCTCCATCAGGACAAGCTGCCATGGATGTCCTACGTGAGTATTGTGGCCATCTTTGCCTTTGTGGCGTTCTTTGAGATCGGCCCGGGTCCCATCCCCTGGTTCATTGTGGCTGAGCTATTCTCCCAGGGTCCCCGGCCCTCGGCCTTCGCTGTGGCTGGCTTCTCCAACTGGACTGCCAACTTCATAGTGGGCATGGCCTTCCAGTATGTAGAGGTAAGCACTGAGCACAATCTTGTTAGTCAGATGCTCAACATGGTAAATGTTGTAGAAATACTAATCTTGATATATATGAGCTGGTAGTTTGAATACACGTTTGTTTGGAGCCCACTGCTTAATAAACTGTGTCATCAATGTTCTCTCTTCTTCTCTTCTCCGTCTCACCCTACAGGAGTTGTGTGGCCCTTATGTCTTTGTCATCTTCACCATACTGCTGCTCAGCTTCTTCATCTTCACCTACTTCAAGGTGCCTGAGACCAAGGGCCGGACGTTTGATGAGATCTCGGCCGGGTTCCGCCAGTCGGCTGGCACTGGTGGAGAGAAGCACTCGCCAGAGGAGCTCAACAGCCTGGGGGCTGACTCTCAGCTCTAAGCACCTGTCCCTCCCCTCTCCTCTCGTTCCACTCCCGCTGATGAGGCCCGGCCCTGAACCCTCTCTGGCCACCCCAACCTGAGGGGAACACTCACTAACTGCGTGCAAACTGACTACTAAACTGACACACTGGTTGTCATTACATTTCAGGCATCTTCACCAAGCAGAGAACAGATGCCCCGATCCCCCCTCCCGATCCCCTGTCTCAACGTCTCTAGCTCCTTTCTCTTCTTATCACAACACTAACTTGGTGGGAGCAGGGACATGGGTGGCAGAAGGTGGGTTGGAATGGTAGATGGTTAGTAGAACGAAAAGGGGGGTCTTCAATTATACAACGGTCACCGCCAAGTTACTTTTATTTTATCTTATTTTGTCTGTTGCCTTAATCATTTTGTCAGTTTAGATATCCATGCGTATGTCTCTTATGTAGGTCTCAGTACTTCTCATTGAAGTAAGGGATGATTTTAAAGTTCAGAATTTGTGTTTTTGTTCCCTTTGTTACTTGATGAAACAGAGCATACTGTGTAGCAACACTGTAGCCACAGCAAATTTGAGCAGTTGTTGTGGAATTGAAATATGACATTTGTACTGTTTTCCAACAGGGGGAGCAGTACCCTCAATGAAATGCCTTCTACTGTATCGTACCACAACTTGACTTGCTTTGCCAGTCCAGAGACTAAACCACAGCGAATCGTTATTGTGTTCCACATAGGGGATGTCTGAGGCTACATATAACAATATGTATCTTTGTTACACAGACCCTCTGTTTATGATCTACATTATTTACTGGATCAATCAAGACCCTCAAGACATTGTATGCCATGTAAATATTTTTTTTACCAACTAATTTTTAACTTCTGTCCAGATAGGTTTTTGATTATTTTAGAAATATTTGTTTCTTTTGGAAAAATAAATCAAATCATAAAGAGTCATTTTTTATGAGGTTTATTTCTTAGTGAATTACAGCACTGTTACAAGAATGTTATCAAAGATTGGGTGCATACTTTTTGGCTGTAAAAGTACTGTATGTGTACATGTAATATTTAATTCCCAAGCAATACCCATGAGCATGAATTTTACACTATGAAATCATAGGACTAGTTGAAATATGTTCTACTCTGACACTAGTGATGGTAGTTGGCGCCTTGAATATGACAGTAGATTTGATCATTGGAATCACTCATCCGCTTCTTCATAAGAGCAAACTGTTGAAAAGCAACGTACGCCTGTTTCACTGCATGCTAATATGAGCGTAACCCCCCGCTAAAACTAAACTGAAGTCCCTCACAACAGGCTTCCTTTCAAACAGGGTCTAGTATGTAATGTGGCTTCCAGCCATACCAAGGTCTACTTCATCCTGAAAGTGCTTTTACACCCTTTGGGGTCAGACTCCCAACTAATTATCCATTTTTCTAGAAAAGTTGTGATTTTTGTTATTGTAACTCCACAATGCCTTTGCATAGTTCAGCACTGTAGGGGCTGTTATATTGTTCAGTTATGTTTTGTGACACAGCTGACAACCCTGTATAGTTGGCTGATTCAGGCGACTCCACCTCTTGATGTAGAGGTTCCTGTCTCTGACTGCTGTGCCACTTCAATAAGTTTTCCTTTCATTTTATAAGGCATTTTGAGAAGTGTTTTTAGCGGCATTTTTTCATCCACAATGTTGGTTGTTTTGTCACAAAAAAATCTTACGTAATAGTAGTTGGAGTATGTCTCAAAATGTTCTACAAAATGTGGAACCCCGTTATGTTACTGAAAAGAGATTGGGTTAGATGTCATTGTTTTTTTTTTAACTACATGATTAGCCTAACCTATCCCTACATTCACAGGTCTTTGTTATTTGAAATCAAAAGGTAGGCAGAATATGTTATACAATCTAATATAGGCTAATCCAGCGAGTCTAAAGTGAATATGGTTTTAAAGTGGTTTAAATGGTTTTCGTAATGGCCCTTGACCCAAACAGAACTCCACAAGAAACATCCATTGTAATCATTCCATGATGACTTTGTGTGCATTCGCATGCATGCAAATATATGTATGCGTCTTTGAAATGATATGGGACTCTTTAGTACAGTCTCCTCCACAAACAATCTGTCGGTTAAACACTGCAACCTCCTTGACTGTAAGTCGCCATAAGTCATCAAATGTCAGGATCAATGTTGGCACCGAAGACTTGGCATATGTCGGATTGAACTCCGACCCTGTGATGGAGAGAAAAAGATGCACTTATGGACTGAATTCAAATGCAATGTACTTTGTGTGTTTAGTTTTTGACAATTATGTTTGGGCATTTTATAAACACATTTATTAACACATGATGTATGCATAAAACAGTTGAAGAAATCCATCACTGCACATAATGAGGCCACACGACTTTTAATGTAAATACAATAGATAGTAGAGAATCCAAATATATAAATATTTTATTTTAGTTACTACTCGTATCGGTAGTTGTACATCTATTTTTGCATAATAAACACACCTGCCTTTATTTTCTCTGATTTGCTCTCTGAAGAAATATTTTTTTTGAGATAACTATTAACACAATCTTATTTCAGCTTTGTACATGAACCATTGAATGATATATACTATTTATTAGATGTCTAATTTATTAGATGTTTTTATTTTCTCAATTTAGTGCAGTATTAATTTACATTTTGTAAAAGCACCTGTGTGTATGTTGGGGGGATATGAACCTCCAACAGAACAATCTTTTGTAAAACAGTGTGCTATGATGTCAGTGTCCTGATGGTTTTCTTTTCTTTTGTAAGATGTGTGGTTGGATTTTTTAATCAATAAAATAAAACAAGCATACAGGGAAACATGGAAATTAGCTGGGTTATTTATTTTCACAAGAATTGAGTTCAGATTTTAATCAATGCTTACAGATGCATAATCTATTTTTCAAATAATTTATGTGCTTTCCGATCTAAATCATGTAGTAAATAATTTGATGTATACTACAGTATTTTGATAAGCAAGTAAGAGAAGATCCTTATTGGTTACTGAGTGCCACCATGCTATCGCCAGGGAAACAAAAGTGTCTCGTCCTATGTAAGTGTAGATGTGTGTGAGTCTGTTTGTGTGTACGAGCGTTCCTGGGTGTGTGTGTCTGGGTAAGTGGCCAGACATCAAAGGAAGAAAGCTTTGAAAATCACGCAGTCAGAGACCTCTCTCTCTCTCTCTCTCTCTCTCTCTCTCTCTCTCTCTCTCTCTCTCTCTCTCTCTCTCTCTCTCTCTCTCTCTCTCTCTCTCTCTCTCTCTCTCTCTCTCTCTCTCTCTCTCTCTCTCTCTCTCTCTCTCTCTCTCTCTCTCTCTCTCTCTCCACACTCAAAATTAAAGTGGAAAACCACACTACAGGCTGATCCAACTTTGACATAATGTCCTTAAAACAAGTCAAAATGAGGTTCAGTAGTGTGTGTGGCCTCCACGTGCCTGTATGACCTCCCTACAACGCCTGGGTATGCTCCTGATGAGGTGGAGGATGGTCTCCTGAGGGATCTCCTCCCAGACCTGGACTAAAGCATCCGCCAACTCCTGGAGAATCTGTGGTGCAACGTGGCGTTGGTGGATGGAGCGAGACATGATGTCCCAGGTCTGGGGAACGGGCGGGCCAGTCCATAGCATCAATGCCTTCCTCTTGCAGGAACTGCTGACACACTCCAGCCACATGAGGTCTAGCATTGTCTTGCATTAGGAGGAACCCAGGGCCAACCGCACCAGCATATGGTCTCACAAGGGGTCTGAGGATCTCATCTCGGTACCTAATGGCAGTCAGGCTACCTCTGGCGAGGACATGGAGGCCTGTGCTGCCCCCCAAAGAAATGCCACCCCACACCATGACTGACGCACCGCCAAACCGGTCATGCTGGAGGATGTTGCAGGCAGCAGAACGTTCTCCACGGCGTCTCCAGACTCTGTCACGTCTGGCATGTGCTCAGTGTGAACCTGCTTTCATCTGTGAAGAGCACAGGGCACCAGTGGCGAATTTGCCAATCTTGGTGTTCTCTGGCAAATGCCAAACGTCCTGCACGGTGTTGGGCTGTAAGCACAACCCCCACCTGTGGACGTCGGGCCCTCAGACCACCCTCATGGAGTCTGTTTCTGACCATTTGAGCAGACACATGCACATTTGTGGCCTGCTGGAGGTAATTTTGCAGGGCTCTGGCAGTGCTCCTCCTGCTCCTCCTTGCACAAAGGCGAAGGTAGCGGTCCTGCTGCTGGGTTGTTGCCCTCCTACGGCGTCTTCCACGTCTCCTGATGTACTGGCCTGTCTCCTGGTAGCGCCTCCATGCTCTGGACACTACGCTGACAGACACAGCAAACCTTCTTGCCACAGCTCGCATTGATGTGTCATCCTGGATGAGCTGCACTACCTGAGCCACCTGTGTGGGTTGTAAGACTCCGTCTCATGCTACCACTAGAGTGAAAGCACCGCTAGCATTCAAAAGTGACCAAAACATCAGCCAGGAAGCATAGGAACTGAGAAGTGGTCTGTGGTCACCACCTGCAGAACCACTCCTTTATTGGGGGTGTCTTGCAAATTGCCTATAATTTCCACCTGTTGTCTATTCCATTTGCACAACAGCATGTGAAATTTATTGTCAATCAGTGTTGCTTCCTAAGTGGACAGTTTGATTTCACAGAAGTGTGATTGACTTGGAGTTACATTGTGTCGTTTAAGTGTTCCCTTTATTTTTTTGAGCGGTGTGTATATATATATATATATATTAGAAGAGATTCAGACTGAGTGTACATTCCCCTCACACACATGTAATCACATGGGGACAACAGAAGACAGTAGATTCTGAATGACCCCTATCTACACATAAACTCAGCAAAAAAATAAACATACCTTTTTCAGGACCCTGTCTTTCAAAGATAATTCGTAAAAATCCAAATAACTTCACAGATCTTCATTGTAAAGCATTTAAACACTGTTTCCCATGCTTGTTCAATGAACCATAAACAATTAATGAACGTGCACCTGTGGAACAGTTGTTAAGACACTAACAGCTTACAGACGGCAATTAAGATCACAGTTGTGAAAACTTAGGACACGAAAGAGGCCTTTCTACTGACTCTGAAAAACACCAAAGATGCCCAGGGTCCCTGCTCATCTGCGTGAATATGCCTTAGGCATGCTGCAAGGAGGCATGAGGACTGCAGATGTGGCCAGGGCAATAAATTGCAATGTCCATACTGTGAGATGCCTAAGACAGCGCTAAGACATCCACCTCCCTCATGTGGTACCCTTCCTGCAGGGTGATCCTGACATGACCCTCCAGCATGACAATGCCACCAGCCATACTGCTCGTTCTGTGTGTGATTTCCTGCAAGACAGGAATGTCAGTGTTCTGCCATGGCCAGTGAAGAGCCCGGATCTCATTGAGCACGACTGGGACCTGTTGGATCAGAGGGTGAGGGCTAGGGCCATTCCCCCCAGAAATGTCCGGGAACTTGCAGGTGCCATGGAGGGAGAGTGGGGTAACATCTCACAACAAAACTGGCAAGTCTGGTGCAGTCCATGAGGAGAAGATGCAGCTGGTGGCCACACCAGGTACTGACTGTTACTTTTGATTTTGACCCCCCTTTGTTCAGGGACACATTATTCGATTTCTGTGAGTCACATGTCTGTGGAACTTGTTCAGTTTGTCTCAGTTGTTGAATCTTGTTATGTTCATACAAATATTCACACATGTTAAGTTTGCTGAAACGCAGTTGACAGTGAGAGGATGTTTCTTTTTTTGTTGAGTTTATAATGGGTGAATATACTGACTATACGGTTGGGACTTTATGGCTATGGAGTCTCACCACTCTCTCATGGTTTATTCATAATGCTGGATAGGAAACCTTTAGTGCACCTTTTTATCTGATATATACAGTGCCTCCAGAAAGTATTCACACCCCTTGATTTTTTCCACATTTTGTTGTGTGGATTTAATTGGCATTTTACTAACATTAGTAAAAATAAAACAGTAATATACTGCATCTTGATTAGATAAGTATTCAACCCCCTGAGTCAATACATGTTAGAATCACCTTTGGCAGCAATTACAGCTGTGTCTTTCTGGATTGTGCAACATTTGCCCGTTATTCTTTTCAGAATGATTCAAGCTCTGTCAAATTGGTTATTGATCATTGCTAAACAACCATTTTCCAGTCTTTGCCATAGATCTTCAAGCAGATTTAAGTCAAAACTGTAACTCGGCCACTCAAGAACATTCACTGTCTTCTTGGTAAGCAACTCCCGTGTTGATTTGGCCTTTTGTGTTAGGTTATTGTCCTGCTGAAGGTAAATTCATCTCCTAGTGTCTGGTGGAAAGCAGACTGAGCCAGGTTTTCCTCTAGCATTTTGCCTGTGCTTAGATGCGTTCCATTTATTTTTTATCCTGATTTTTGCATTAGATGCGTCTCAAAGCATTCCAGGTGAAGATGGTTGAGAGAATGACAAGAGTATGCAAAGCTGTCATTAAGGTAAAGGTTGGCTACTTTGACTGGTACTGTATATATATATATATATATTTATTTATTTTTTTATTTTTTTATTTCTACTTTGCCATATTGTATTTACTTTGCCACCATGGCCTTTTTTTTGCCTTTACCTCCCTTATCTCACCTCATTTTTCTCACATCGTATATAGACTTGTTTCTACTGTATTATTGACTGTATGTTTGTTTTACTCCATGTGTAACTCTGTGTCATTGTATGTGTCAAACTGCTTTGCTTTATCTTGGCCAGGTCGCAATTGTAAATGAGAATTTGTTCTCAACTTGCCTACCTGGTTAAATAAAGGTGTTCTCAACCTGCCTACCTGGTTAAATAAAGGTGTTCTCAACTTGCCTACCTGGTTAAATAAAGGTGTTCTCAACTTGCCTACCTGGTTAAATAAAGGTGTTCTCAACTTGCCTACCTGGTTAAATAAAGGTGTTCTCAACTTGCCTACCTGGTTAAATAAAGGTGTTCTCAACCTGCCTACCTGGTTAAATAAAGGTGTTCTCAACTTGCCTACCTGGTTAAATAAAGCCGAAATAAAAATAAAAATACATTTAAAAAATATATAGCATTCTGAAAATATTCAGACCCCTTGACTTATTCCACATTTTGTTTCTTATTATTTTAAAATGGATTAAATAAAAAACATTTCCTCGTCAATCTACACACAATACCCCATAATGACAAAGTAAACACAGGTTTTTAGACATTTTTGACTCAAATATCTCTGGAGAGACCTGAAAATAGCTGTGCAGAGACACTTCCCATCCAACCTGACAGAGCTTGAGAGGATCTACAGAGAAGAATGGGAGCAACTCCCAAATACAGGTGTGCCAAGCTTGTAGCGTCATACCCAAGAAGACTCAAGGCTGTAATTGCTGCCAAAGGTGCTGCCAAAAGTACTGAGCAAAGGGTCTGAATACTTATGTAAATGTAATTTTTCTGTTTTTATTTGTAATACATTTCCCCAAAAATTCTAAAACACTATTTTCACATGTCATATGTGTCATATCGCTGCAGAATTCTGTGGTAGCCATGCTGGTTAAGCGTGCCTTGAATTCAAAATAAATCCCAGACAGTGTCACCAGTAAAGCAACACCACACCAAACAATTCGTATTCAGGACAAAAAGTTGATTGCTTTGACACATTTTTTGAATACATTATTTAGAGCCTTGTTCCAAACAGGATGCATGTTTTGGAATGTTTTTTTTTCTCTACAGGCTTCCTTCTTTTCCCTCTGTCAATTAGGTTAGTATTGTGTAGTAACTACAATCTTGTTGATCCATAATCAGTGGTCTCCTATCACAGTCATTAAACTGGGCTTGAATTTTTCATTGGGTGTTTTGATATCTGTAGCGTTGCGCACCATGTCAACTTTGATACTATGTAGATCATCTGCAGATGGGAGGCAAGCCTTTTCCAGCTGCCATGTCTCTCTCCTGTAGCTTCTTGGTCATGCACTTTCCAGAATGGTGTTTGCAGCTGGGACCTATTTACATAAACACAGGATTGGCCATTGATACACCTTTTGTATCTGCGTAGCCTACAGTACTATAGCAGTAATTTACTAGCAGCATTGAGGACCTTGGTTCAATGCTGATAAATGTTACTCTAACCTGCTGATCTACAAACATGAACCTCTTCCCCTTGCTTTATCATCAAATCTAAAATACCTGGAATATTTTGTTGAAATACTGAACCTCCTAAAAATCATATCTTCGGGTTTTTGTGGACACATTTCTATTTTCACCTTTGTCTTGGCTTTTCTGAAAAATCTCAAATGTGCTTTTGGGTTGTTTACATTAAAACCAGAAGATAAAGCAATCTGAACCCCCACACCATCAAACCTCCTCCTCCATGCTTCACGGTGGGAACCACACATGCGGAGATCATCCGTTCACCTACTCTGCGTCTCACAAAGACACAGCAATTGGAACCAAAAATGTCAAATTTGGTGTCATCAGACCAAAGGACAGATTTCCACTGGTCTAATATCCCTTGCTCATGTTTCTTGGCCCAAGCAAGTCTCTTCTTCTTATTGGTGTCCTTTAGTAGTGGTTTCTTTACAGCAATTTGACCATGAAGGCCTGATTCACACAGTCACCTCTGAACAGTTGATGTTGAGATGTGTCTGTTACATGAACTCTTTGTATTTATTTTGGCTGCAATTTCTGAGGCTGGTAACTCTTATGGACTTATCCTCTACAGCAGAGGTAACTCAGGGTCTTCCTTTCCTGTGGTTAAGCCAGTTTCATCATAGCGCTTGATGGTTTTTGCGACTGCAATTGAAGAAACTTTCCATGTTCTTGAAATGTTCCGTATGGACTGGCCTTCATGTTTTAAAGTAATCATGGACTGTTGTCTCTCTGGCCATGATTTTGGCTTGGTCTTTCACCAGATAGGGCTATCTTCTGTAAACCACCTCTACCGTGTCACAACACAATTGATTGGCTCAAACGCATTAAGAAATTCTACAAATGAACTTTTAACAAAGCACATCTGTTAATTGAAAATCATAGCAGATGACTACCTCATGATGATTACTTTGAAGAATCTCAAATCTCAAATATATTTTGATTTGTTAAACACTTTTTTTCTTACTACACGATTCCATATGTGTTCTTTCCATATGTGTTATTTTATAGTTTTGATGTCTTCACTATTATTCTACAATGTAGAATGCTGTATATATCAGTGGAGGCTGCTGAGGCGAGGACGGCTCATTTATTTTTTTATTTTTGTTATTTCACATTTATTTAACCAGGTAGGCCAGTTGAGAAGAAGTTCTTATTTACAACTGCGACCTGACCAAGATAATGCAAAGCAGTGAGACAAAATCAAACAACACAGAGTTACACATAGACAAACTGTCACGACTTCCGCCGAAGTTGGTGCCTCTCCTTGTTCGGGCGGCGTTCGGAGGTCGTCGTCACCGGCTTTCTATCTGCCACCGATCTACGTTTCTTTTTCTATTTTGTTTTGTCTTGATTGTACACACCTGGTTCCCATTACATTAATATTATTTTCCCTATTTAACCCTCTGGTTCCCAATATGTTTTGTGCGTGTTTGTTCCTTGTTGAGTGTTAGACTGATGTGTTATGGTATGTTTCCCTGCGTGGAATTTATGGTTGTTTCTTTTCGGGTAAAGTACGTTATTTTACTCAGTTCTGTGTCCTGCGCCTGACTCCGTCCTCACCGCTGCACACTGACACTTAACAAAAACGTACAGTCAATAACACAAATGTGCAAATGTAGAAGAGTAAGGAGGTAGGCAATAAACAGGCCATAGCTGCGAAATAATTACAATTTAGCATTAACAATGGAGTGATGGATGTGCAGATGATGATGCTTCAGTCTGGTTTTTAGACCCCATCATAGCACTGAGACGGCACTTGTGAAGGTGGTAAATGACATTTTAATGGCATCGGACCGAGGCTCTGCATCTGTCCTCGTGCTCCTAGACCTTAGTGCTGCTTTTGATACCATCCATCACCACATTCTTTTGGAGAGATTGGAAACCCAAATTGGTCTACACGGACAAGTTCTGGCCTGGTTTAGATCTTATCTGTCGGAAAGATATCAGTTTGTCTCTGTGAATGGTTTGTCCTCTGACAAATCAACTGTAAATTTCGGTGTTCCTCAAGGTTCCTTTTTAGGACCACTATTGTTTTCACTATATATTTTACCTCTTGGGGATGTTATAGGATGGTACGTTGGTGGTTGAAGATATCCCTCGAGTGGTGTGGGGGCTGTGCTTTGGCAAAGTGGGTGGGGTTATATCCTTCCTGTTTGGCCCTGTCCGGGGGTGTCCTCGGATGGGGCCACAGTGTCTCCTGACCCCTCCTGTCTCAGCCTCCAGTATTTATGCTGCAGTAGTTTATGTGTCGGGGGGCTAGGGTCAGTTTGTTATATCTGGAGTACTTCTCCTGTCCTATTCGGAGTCATGTGTGAATCTAAGTGTGCGTTCTCTAATTCTGTCCTTCTCTCTTTCTTTCTCGCTCTCGGAGGACCTGAGCCCTAGGACCATGCCCCAAGACTACCTGACATGATGACTCCTTGCTGTCCCCAGTCCACCTGACCGTGCTGCTTCTCCAGTTTCAACTGTTCTGCCTTATTATTATTCGACCATGCTGGTCATTTATGAACATTTGAACATATTGGCCATGTTCTGTTATAATCTCCACCTGGCACAGCCAGAAGAGGACTGGCCACCCCACATAGCCTGGTTCCTCTCTAGGTTTCTTCCTAGTTTTTGGCCTTTCTAGGGAGTTTTTCCTAGCCACCGTGCTTCTACACCTGCATTGCTTGCTGTTTGGGGTTGTAGGCTGGGTTTCTGTACAGCACTTTGAGATATCAGCTGATGTACGAAGGGCTATATAAATACATTTGATTTGATTTGATGTGCAAGTAGAGATACTGGGGTGCAAAAGCGCAAGAGGGTAAGTAATAATATAGGGTGAGGTAGTTGGGTGGGTGGGCTATTTACAGATTGGCTGTGCACAGGTACAGTGATCTGTAAGCTGCACTGACAGCTGATGCTTAAAGTTAGAGAGGGAGATATAAGACTCCAGCTTTTGCAATTTGTTCCAGTCATTGGCAGCAGAGAACTGGAAGGAAAGGCGGCCAAAGAAAGTATTGGCTTTGGGGATGACCAGTGAAATATACCTTCTGGAGCACGTGTTATGGGTGGGTGTTACTATGGTGAGCTGAGATAAGGTGGGGCATTACCTAGCAAAGACTTATAGATGACCTGGAGCCAGTGGGTTTTGCGACAAATATTTGAGTGAGGGCCAGCCAACGAGAGCATACAGCTCGCAGTGGTGGGTAGTATATGGGGCTTTAGTAACAAAATGGATGGCACTGTGATAGACTGCATCCAATTTGGTGAGTAGAGTGTTGGAGGCTATTTTGTAAATGACATCGCCAAAGTCAAGGATGGGTAGGATAGTTAGTTTTACGATGGTATGTTTGGCAGCATGAGTGAAGGATGCTTTGTTGCGAAATAGGAAGTTGATTCTAGATTTAATTTTGGATTGGAGGCCCATAATGTGAGTCTGGAAGGAGAGTTTACAGTCTTACCAGACACCTAGGTATTTGTAGTTGTCCACATATTCTAGGTCAGAACCGTCCAGAGTAGTGATGCTAGTCGGGAGGGAGGGTTCAGGCAGCAATCGGTTGAAGAGCATGCACTTAGTTTTACTTGCATTTGAAATCAGTTGGAGACCCCGGAAGGAGTGTTGTATGGCATTGAAGCTTGTTTGGAGGTTTGTTAGCACCGTGTCCAAAGAAGGGCCAGATGTATACAGAATGGTGTCATCTGCCTAGAGGTGGATCAGAGACTCACCAGCAGCAAGAGCGACATCATTGATCTATACAGAGAAAAGAGTCGGCCCGAGAATTGAGCCCTGTGGCACCCCCATAGAGACTGCCAGAGGTCCGGACAACAGGCCTTCCGATTTGACACCCTGAACTCTATCTAAGAAGTAGTTGGTGAACCAGGCGAGGCAGTCATTTGAGAAGCCAAGGCTATTGAGTCTGCCGATAAGAGTGCGGTGATTGACAGAGTCGAAAGCCTTGGCCAGGTCGATGAAGATGCCTGCACAGTACTGTCTTTTATCGATGGCGGTTATAATATCGTTTAGGACCGGTGAGGTCACCGCATGTGTGGGAAATGGAACAAAAGGGCTAGCTAAGGCATATTGAGCAGGGCTGAAGGCTCTACAGTGAAATAAGACAATAATAACTAACCAGAACAGCAATGGACAAGGCATAATGATATTAGGGAGAGGCATGCGTAGCCGAGTGATCATAGGGTCCAGTGAGTAGCTAGGTGAGCTGGAGGCACGGAGATTCAGACAGCTAGCAGGCCACGTGTAGCAGGCTAGCAGATAGGCCTTCAGGGGACGTCGCGACAGAGGAGCCTGTTGAAACCCACTTGAGCAGATTACGTCGGTAGACCAGTCATGATGGATCGGAGGGGCTCCGTGTCGGCAGTAAAAGGGGTCCAATTGGCAAAATAGGTATTGTAGCCCAAGAAGTGGCCGATGGACCTCTTCAGCTAGCCAGGAGATGGGCCTAGCTCGAGGCTAGCTCCAGGCTAACTGGTGCTTGCTTCGGGACAGAGACGTTAGCCAGGAGTAGCCACTCAGATAGCTAGCTGCAATGATCCAGGTGAAAAGGTTCAGAGCTTGCGGTAGGAATCTGTAGATGTGGTAGAGAAAAAGCAGTCTGATATGCTCTGGGTTGAATTGCGCTGTGCAGACTGGCAGGAGTTGACCGGGCAGAGGCTAGCTGATGACCGCTAGCAGTGGCTAACTGACTACTAGCTAGTAGCTAGTTAGCTGGCTAGCTACTGTTGGGTGTTCCGGTTCTAAACGTATAAAAAAATAGCAGATTCATACCACATTGTGTGAGGCGGGTTGCAGAAGATGATGTTGAAATTGAGGTTAAAAATAAAAAAAATGTACATGACATATATATACAGTATATATATATATATATATATACGAAGAAAAAATATATATACACGGGACACGACAAGACAAAAGACGTCTGACTGCTACGCAATCTTGGATTCATAATAGTGGCTGGAACAGAGGGAATGTAATGGCATCAAACACATGGAAACCATTTGTTTGATGTATTTGATACCCTTCCACTATTCTCCTCCAGCCATTACCAAGAGCCCGTTCTCCCCAATGAAGGTGCCGCCAACCTCCTGTCATATATATACAGAGGGTGGGCGTGTTGTCGGGGGTGCCGCGAGAGTAATTTAAGATACTCTTCAAACAGGTAGTGTTTCAGACATTTTTGGAAGATGGGCAGGGACACCGCTGTCCTGACTTTAGGGGGAAGCTTGTTCTGCCATTTGGGTGCCTGATCAGAGAAGGGTTTTGACTGGGCTGAGCAGGAGCTGGCCTCCTATAGGGGTGGGAGGGCCAAGAGATCAGAGGTGGCGGAATGGATTGTGTTGGGATGTAAGGTTTGAGCATAGTCTGAAGGTAAGGAGGGGCAGTTTCCCTTGCTGCTCTGTAGGCAAGCACCACTGTTATGAAGATGATGCGAACTTCGAGTGTGGAATGGGTGGAGGAGTGGGATGACATGGGAGAACTTAGGAGCTTGAACAACAGTTTGATGGCACAAGCGGGGAGCCCAGCCAACAGAGAGTTGCAGTAGTCTAGACAAGAGATGATTAGTGCCTGGATTAGTACCTGTGCCCCTTCCTGTGTGAGGCAAGGTCGTACTTTACAGATGTTGTAGAGCATGAATCTGCAGGAGCAAGTTACTCCTTTGATGTTTGCAGAGAATTTTATTTTTATTTTTATTTCACCATTATTTAACCAGATAGGTTCGTTGAGAACAAGTTGTCATTTCAGAACACATACAGACAACTCAACTAAAACATGGTGCTTTTTGGTTTTAGAATGTAAGACAGTCTGACAGTGGTTTGCAAGAGGGTTCATTCAAATTAGTTATTCTTCATTCAAATCCAAGGCATATTCAGTGGGATAGATGTATATGCTTTTATCATTCCAACTGGCATTTTCCTTCTTTTGATGTTCAGTTGTTTCTTCCATGAGGTCTGCAGACACCATACATCAGCTGTGACAAACTGTGGCAGTTTGAAATGCTGAAAGATGTCAGGGAGTGACACAATCCCAGCAGCAACAATTACGTAAACCTTGAAAGAGAGAAAGCGAGGCTACCAGATCTGGCAGCAGCAGCAAGCAGGGCAGCAGCATGGCAGCATTGGGTGGATGCTGAAGAGCTGAAGCAAACATAAAGGGGTGAGGAGGACATGGGGGAGGAGAGAGCTTTACAGGGAACATAATGGAGGACAATATGATGTGTTGAAAGCACTGCAGGGAATACGTCCTAATTATGTCACCAGTGCTGGGATTTGAGTCTTGGGTCGAAAGGGCAATCATAGACAAAAGGTGGTAAAGTGGCACTGAATTAATGTGACCATGATTCCCATTCAAGTGAAAACTGTAGAATGTTTTTTTTTCACTACCGTTCAAAAGTTTGGGGTTACTTAGAAATGTCCTTGTTTTTGAAAGAAAAGCAAATTTTTTGTCCATTAAAATAACATAACATTTATCAGAAATACAGTGTAGACACTGTTAGTGTTGTAAATTACAATTTTAGCTGTAAATGGCAGATTTTTAATGGAATATCTACATAGGCGTACAGAGGCCCATTATCAGCAACTTTCACTCCTGTGTTCCAATGGCATGTTGTGTTAGCTAATCCAAGTTGATCATTTTAAAAGGCTAGTTGATCATTTTAAAAAGGTTAATTTATCATTAGAAAACCCTTTTGCAAATATGTTAGCACAGCTGAAAACTGTTGTCCTGATTAAAGAAGCAATAAAACTGGCCTTTAGACTAGTTGAGTATCTGGAGCATCAGCATCTATGGGTTCAATTACAGGCTAAAAATGGCCAGAAACAAAGAACTTTCTTCTGAAACTAGTCAGTCTATTCTTGCTCTGAGAAATGAAGGCTATTCCATGCGAGAAATTGACAAGAAACTGAAGATCTCGTCCAACACTGTGTACTACTCCCTTCACAGAATAGTGCAAACTGGCTCTAATCAGAATATAAAGAGGAGTGGGAGGCTCCGGTGCACAACTGAGCAAGAGGACAAGTACATTAGAGTGTCTAGTTTGAGAAACAGACGCCTCACATGTCCTCAACTGGCAGCTTCATTAAATAGTACCCGCAAAACATCAGTCTCGACTTCAACAGTGAAGCGGCGACTCCGAGATGCTGGCCTTCTAGGCAGAGTTCCTCTGTCCAGTTTATGTGTTATTTTGCCCATTTTAATCTTTTATTTTTATTGGCCAGTCTGAGATTTGGCTTTTTCTTTGCAACTCTGCCTAGAAGGCCAGCATCCCGGAGTCACTTCTTCACTGTTGACGTTGAGACTGTTGTTTTGCGGGTGCTTTCAATTGTTTTTCTATGGGGAACTAGATTTAGGAGGCTCCTGTTTGAAGTTCCTATGGCTTCCACTAGATGTCAACAGTCTTTAGAAATTGGTTTATGTTTTTCCTTTGAGGAATGAAAAAGTAGCCCTATCCTTTCTGAGTGTCAAGCCAAGTGTACTTTTTTGTTTGGTGTGCGCGACCTGGAACTCGCTCCACTTTCATTTGATCCGCTATTGAACACTGTATATTCCGCCTTAAATTTGATTGATTATTTACGTTTTAAAATACCTAAAGTTGGATTAGGAAAGTTTACAGGTAACTTATTAGATATTTTGTAGTCATGTTGGGCGAGTTGGAACTTGTGTTTTTCTGAATCAAACACGCCAAATAAATTGACATTTTGGGGATATAAAAAAGGAGTTTATCGAACAAAAGGACCATTTGTGATGTTTCTGGGTCCAACAGAAGACGATCTTCAAAGGTAAGGCATGAATTATATTGTTATTTCTGACTTTCGTGTCGCACCTGCTTGGTTGAAATATGATTTTTATGTGTTTGTATGGTGGGGTGCTGTCCTCAGATAATTGCATTGTTTGCTTTCGCCGTAAAGCCATTTTGAAATCTGACACGGTGGATGAATTAACAAGATTAAGCTTTATTTTTAGGTATTACACTTGTAATTTTATGAAAATGAAATATTTATAATTCTATAGTTTGAATTTCGCACTCTGCAATTTCACAGGATGTTGGCCAGGTGGGTTGCTACCATCCTGCCCATAAGAAGTTAATAAAATGGCTATTTGCATTGTCCCCGTCCCCTGAAGGCCCTTCCCCTGTCACGCGCTTCAGCAAATATTGGACTCAATCACCTCTTACATTATCTCTCCTATATTTGTCAGTTCCCCAGCTCTGTTCCCCGCTGCTGCATTGTTTGTCGTCTGTCCTTATGTTACCCGGTGCTGACGCTGTTGCTTGTTTGTTCCATGTCTGTTGCAGTTAAATGTTGACTCCCCGTACCTGCTTCTCAGCTCCAGCATCGGTTCTTTCAACTACATATAATAATCCGATTAAATTATATCTTTACATTAAAAACCAAAGTCTATCAGAATTCCAGTCATTCCAATAAATTTTATACCCCTTGATCTTGAAGAATAGGACTTGGAAATATGGAAGTATAGATTAGCCAAATTGTTTTATCTTAGCATGACCCCAAAACTTTTTATTTTGCGTTATTGAGTGTATGTTTGTTTATTCCATGTGTAACTCTGTGTTGTTGGCCAGGTCGCAGTTGCAAATGAGAACTTGTTCTCAACTAGCCTACCTGGTTAAATAAAGGTTCAATAAAAATAAATGTTTGATTTCTCATCGGAGGTTGTAGCAGGCTTTTTTGTATGTGTCCATGTCCTTGTCTCATTCATTGTAAGCGGCAGCTCTAGCCTTTAGCCCAGCGCAGATATTGCCTGTAATCCATGGTATTTGGTTTGGATACGCTCTTATAGTCACTGTACGGACAACATTGTCTATGCACTTATTGATGAAGCCCATGACTGTTGTGGTAAACTCCTCAATGCCATCGGATGTTTCTAGAAACATATCCCAGTCTGTAATAGCAAATAGTCTTGTAGTCTCGCGACTGCTTCATCTGACCACTTCCGTATTGAGCACATCACTGGTACTTCTGGTTTGAGCTTTTGTTTGTAAACAGGAAGCAGGAGAATCGAGTTATGGTCAGATTTGCCAAAGGGAGGACGAGGGAGGGCCTTGTATGCATTTCTGTGGGTAGAATAAAAGTGGTCAAGAGTTTATGCACTCCAAGTTAAATTCTCCACCCACCAAAAACTATGCCTCTGGGTGAGAAGTTTCTTGTTTGTTTATGGCCCCATGTAGTTTGTTGAGTGCCAGAGTGGTGTTGGCTTGGTGCGGGATGTAGACAGTCATGATAATTACAGATGAGAATTCTCTTGGTAGATAAAAGGGTCTTCAGCTTACCATGAGGTATTCTATATTCAAAGAGATGGCAGCTTCGCTTCAAGTCCTTAGGAAACTGTGCAGTATTTCATTTTTATGTATTATTTCTTGCATTGTTATCCCAGAAAACCTTAAGTGTTACTACATACAGCCGGGAAGAACTATTGGATATCAGAGAGACTTCAAATTACCAGCACAAACAGCACTACGACAAGGAATACGACTTTCTCAAAGAAGATCCTTTGTCTGCACCTCCCAGGGCATTTGAACTGATTTCAGAGGCCGACCCCAAACCAACGCCGTCGGAGGAGAGGGTGCCGGAGCGGACTTCTTATGAGGCTTCGGCTGTGCGCACACCACCCACCACTTTAGAGTAAATTACTCGCTAACGTCCAGTCCCTAGTTAACAAAGTCGATGAAATTAGGGCAAGAGTTGCTTTCCAAAGAGATATCCGGGATTGTAACATACACTGTTTCATGGAGACATGGCTAGCTGGGGACATGCTGAAGGAGTCCGTACAGCCAACGGGATTTTCAGTGCATCGTGCCCGACAGGAACAAACATCTCTCTGGTAAGATGGGTGGGGATGTATGTTTCATTATTAACAACTCATGGTGTAATTGTAAAAACATACAAGTCCTATTGTTCACCTGACCTAGAATTCCTCACAATCAAATGCCGAATGTATTATCTCCCAAGAAAACTGTCCTCGATTATCGCCACAGCCGTGTATATCCCCCTACAAGCGGAAACCAAGACGGCCATCAAGGAACTTTGCTGGGCAAACTGGAAACCATACAGTTGAATTTGGAAGTTTGCATACACATTAGCCAAATACATTTAAACTCAGTTTTTCACAATTCCTGACATTTAATCCTAGTAAAAATTCCATGTCTTAGGTCAGTTAGGATCACTACTTTATTTTAAGAATGTGAAATGTCAGAATAATAGTAGAGAGAATTATTTATTTAAGCTTTTATGTCTTTCACCACATTCCCAGTGTGTCAGAAGTTTACATACAATCAATTAGTATTTGGTAGCAGTGCCTTTAAATTGTTTAACTTGGGTCAAACGTTTCAGGTAGCCTTCCACAAGCTTCCCACAATAAGTTGGGTGAATTTTGGCCCATTCCTCCTGACAGAGCTGGTGTAACTGAAATAGGATTGTAAGCCTCCTTGCTCGCACACACTTTTTCAGTTTTACAAATGTTCTATATGATTGAGGTCAGAGCTTTGTGATGGCCACTCCAATACCTTGACTTTGTTGTCCTTAAGCCATTTTGCCACAACTTTGGAAGTATGCTTGGGGTCATTGTCCATTTGGAAGACCCGTTTGCGACTAAGCTTTAACTTCCTGATTGATTTCTTGAGATGTTGCTTCAAAGGACCTTGTGAAGATGCTGGAGGAAATAGGTACAAAAGTGTCTATATCCACAGTAAAACGAGTCCTATATCCACATAACCTGAAAGGCAGCTCAGCAACGAAGAAGCCACTGCTCCAAAACCACCATAAAAAAAGCCAGACTACAGTTTGCAACTGCACATGAGGACAAAAATCATGTAACGGCTGTTTGAAGAAGTGGACCAAAGCGCAGCGTGGTAAGTGTTCATGATATTTTAATAGAACTGAACACTGAATAACAAAAACAACAAAGAAGAGTGGTGCCAAGGCTGCGCTCCAGTGCTCCCCCACAGCCCGGTTCATCCGGTGCCTCCTCTACGCACCAGGCCTCCTGTGCGTCTCCTCCTTCCAGCGACGCCCTCCAGTCCGGAGCCTCCAGCGACGCCCTCCAGTCCGGAGCCCCCAACAAGGGTGCCCAGTCCGGGGCCCGCAGCGAGGGTGCCCAGTCCGGGGCCCGCTACAAGGGTCCCCAGTCCGGGGTCAGCGGTGAGGGTCCCCGCTCTAGAGGCGCCACCTAAGTGGGCCAAGCCAGAGCGGGGTGTACGTCCCTCACCACAACCACCACCGCGGAGAAATGCCCACCCAGACCGTCCCCTATAGGTTCAGGTTTTGCGGCCAGAGTCCGCACCTTTGGGGGGGGGGGGTACTGCCACGCCTTGGCCTTAGAGCTTTTTATGTCTCTATTTTGGTTTGGTCAGGGTGTGATTTGTGTGGGCATTCTATGTTATTTTTTCAATGTTTTTGTATTTCTTTGTTTTGGCCAGGTGTGGTTCTCAATCAGGGACAGCTGTCTATCATTGTCTCTGATTGGGAACCATACTTCGCTTTTTCCCACATGGTTTTTGTGGGTAGTTATTTTCTGTTTAGTGTTTTGCACCTGACAGGACTGTTTCAGTTTTGGGTTATTCTCTTTGTTATTTTGTTAGTGTGTTCAGTTTCAAAGCATGAACACTTAACACACTGCGATTTGGTCCGATTCCTCTTCTTCAGTTGGCGAAAACTGTTAGACTCTGGTTATTGGTCACCTCCTTGACCTTCTCCCCCAATTGGCCGGGCGGACAGCTCTAGGAAGAGTCAACCTCATGGCTTGGTTTTTGCTCTGACATGCACTGTCAACTGTGGGAACATACAGTGCCTTGCAAAAGTATTCGGCCCCCTTGAGCTTTGCGACCTTTTGCCACATTTCAGGCTTCAAACATAAAGATATAAAAATGTATTTTTTTGTGAAGAATCAACAACAAGTGGGACACAATCATGAAGTTTATTGGATATTTTTTAACAACTTTTTTAACAAAAAATATCCATAAAAAGTGTTGTTTAAAGTTTGCCACAAGCCACCTGGGAGACACACCAAACATGTGGAAGAAGGTGCTTGTTGTTGATTCTTCACAAAAAAAGACAGGTTTATATCTTTATGTTTGAAGCCTGAAATGTGGCAAAAGGTCGCAAAGTTCAAGGGGGCCGAATACTTTCGCAAGGCACTGTATATAGACAAATGTGTGCCTTTCCTAATCATGCCCAATCAATTGAATTAACCACAAGTGGACTCCAATCAATTTATAGAAACATCTTAAGGATGATCAATGGAAAATGGAAGCACCTGAGCTCAATTTTTTGTCTCATAACAAAGGGTCTGAGTACTTATGTAAATAAGGTATTTCTGTTTTTAATGTAATCCTTTTTGAAAAAAGCCTGTAACATAACAAAATGTGGAAAAGGGGAAGGTGTCTGAATACTTACTGAATGTACTGTATGTGGTAAAATTTCACAACTCTGAGTACAAAACTCAAAACAGATTGTCATATTTTCTCAAAACTTCACACACATTTTCAAGTACAACACTCAAAATCTCAAAATCACACAACTCAAAATCACACAGTTACTCTTTCACCAAACCTAAATAGTGTTTCATCTACAAATAGCTTTCATATAAAGTAATTGCCTTTCACAATGAAATGCTCACAATACTTTTCATGTTTTGGGGTCATGCTAAGATAAAACAATTTGGCTAATCTATAGCCCTTCCTGCTACTCATGCCAAGAATATAAGATATGCATATTATTAGTAGATTTGGATTGAAAACACTCGGAAGTTTCTAAAACTGTTTGAATCATGTCTGTGAGTATAACAGAACTTATGTAGCAGACAAAACCCAGAGGACTAACCATTCAGAATTATTTATTTTTGAGGTCACTGTCTGTTCAATGAGTTCTCATGGGGAAACGATATTCATTTGTCACTTGTTTACAGTTCCTACCACTTCCACTGGATGTCACCAGTCTTTGGAATTTGGTTGAGGTTATTCCTTTGTGCAATGAAGAAGTACGGCCATCTTGGAAAAGGGTAACACTGTTGAGAGTTGGGCAAGACTAGAAAAGTAGCGTTAGTTTCCTCTCGTCCTATATTGAAAACAGATAGACCCGTCTTCAATTTGATCGATTATTAACGTTTAAAAATACCTAAAGTTGTATTACAAAAGTATTTTGAAATGTTTTGGCAAAGTTTACAGGTAACTTTTGAGATATTGCTGGTTTTTTCTGGATCAAACTCGCCAAATAAATGGACATTTTGGATATATATGGACGGAATTAATCGAACAAAAGCACCATTTGTGATGTTTATGGGACATATTGGAGTGCCAACAAAAGAAGCTCGTCAAAGGTAAGGCATGATTTATATTTTATTTCTGCGTTTTGTGTAGCCAATGCAGGGCTGAAATATGCTACTCTCTTTGTTTCCTGTTGTGCTATCCTCAGATAGTAGCATCTTATGCTTTTGCCGAAAAGCCTTTTTAAAATCTGACATGTTGGCTGGATTTACAACGAGTGTAGCTTTAATTTAGTATCTTACATGTGTGATTTAACGAAAGTTAGATTTTTATATAATTTTATTTGAATTTGCCACTCTGGATTTTCCCTGGCTTTTGGCCAACTGAGACGAGACTGTCCCCCTATTCTAGAGAGGTTATTAATCCAACTGCCCTTAATGGTTAATCACTTAACCGTTTAGTAAACCTTTAGATTTTAAACTGGTTTGACTGCTATATTTGGATTTTGAGAACTTCAGAAATAAAATGTGTTTGTAAATTGAAAACATCTAAATGACATGTATGATACATGATAACCATACATAATGACCACTCGTTATTGCTAATTGATTTCACATAGTGGTAACCACAATCGGTCACAATATAAAAGGGTGTGTGTGTGAACACCTGCAATTTATTTCAACATGGAGCAGCATAGACAGCAAGGGAGAGGAAGAAATCAAAGAGGTTGTGGACAAGGGGCCCGTCAGTGAGGTCAAAGTGGTGGGTAAATTGCCCCATCAAAGAGGTCAAAGAGGTGGGCATGGGCCTCATTAAAGAGATCGAAGAGGTGGCCATGGGCCCCATCAAAGAGGTCTAAGAGGTGGGCATGGGCCCAGTCAAATAGGTCTAAGAGGTGGGCATGGGCCCAGTCAGAGAGATCTAAGAGGTGGGCATGGGCCCAGTCAAAGAGATCAAAGAGGTGGGCATGGACCACATCAGAGGTCTAAGAGGTGGACATGGGTCTCAAAGAGATCAAAGAGGTGGGCATGGACCCCATCAAAGAGGTCTAAGAGGTGGGCATGGGTCTCAAAGAGATCCTAGAGGTGGGCATGGACCCCATCAAAGAGGTCTAAGAGGTGGGCATGGGCACGGTCAAAGAGGTCAAAGAGGTGGGCATGGGCCTCGTCAAAGAGGTCGAAGAGGTGGGCAAGGGCCTCGTCAAAGAGGTCAAAGAGGTGGGCATGGACCCCGTCAAAGAGGTGGAAATCAGAGAGGGAGGCAGCTGGCAGGGAACTGTTTTGTCTAATGAAGCCCAGGTCATCGTCATTGAACGTTTGTTAAACAGAGTCCTTACCATTTCAGAGACTGTCAAATTAGTTCACCCCAATCTGAAAAGATCAACTGTCTATTCGACCATGAGAACATTTAGCCAAGAAAACCAGTAAGTGTGCAGGATATGCACTATGCTTAACCATTACATTTACAGTAAATGACATATTATAATGCATGTAAATTCACAAAACGTTACAGTAGTCTTACAGTATGATCTATTGACAGCATACTCTGTTCTACCCTCAGAATTGACAGAAAACCCCATGGTGGTGGCCATGGCCGTGTGTTGACCGACCAGCAGGAGTGGACAGTGGTGGAAATGGTGAGGGCCAGGAATGGCTGTCGGCTGTCTGAAATAAAGCAGGCCTTGGAGAACGATGACACCTTTGCCAATGCGGCTTCCATCAGCCTACCAACAATCACCTGCCTTTTGAAGAGGCAGCATGTATTTCTGAAACACATTTACCTGGTGCCACTTGAGAGAAACAACGAACGGGTGAAACAACTCCGGGCCAAGTTTGTTCAGGTACAGCACTATATACTGTATTACTGTTACTATTTGATGCACATGCTACTTCAAAATATCATATTGGAACTATACTGTAAGACTATCTAATCAAAATATATTTTTAGAGGGTGATGGTGCTTGATTCTGCTGTGAACCATCACAAGTATATCTTTGTTGATGAAGCAGGCTTCAACCTGGCCAAAACTTGACGCCGTGGGAAGAACCTCATCAGCCAATGGGCGACCGTCCAAGTTTCTGGACTACATGGGGGAAAAATCTGTCATGATGTTGGCCTGGGGGTAGGTTTATGACAGTCATAAATACCTCTTTCTCCCTTTTTCCTCTCTCTACCCTACTGATGTTACATTTGCAAAACCCTTGGTTAACATAGAGATGCTGGGAACATCAGAAGGTGGGGGTTAATGAACTATATTCTGGTAATCCGACCAATTGAACATATGCGGTGGTACTTAATGAATATGATGTCAGTTCGGTTGTCATCTGAGACATTCTCATCAATGATAAGATGACATAAACTCTACAGTGGAAAGTCTGCACATTGTAGTTATCGGATTCACATGGAATTGTTGTTCAATGTAAATGTTTGAATATTAAATAATTTGTTATGGGATGAAATGTGATTTTAGCTTCTAAAATGTGAGAACTGGGTTTTTATAAGGTTAGGGCTCTGCTCAATCAGTGGCCCGCCCCTGTGAAGGGACATGGGCTATAAAACTTTTCAAACACGCCCTCTTCTCCCTTCATATATAAAGCCTTGACGACAATATAACCTTCTGTGCCGAGTATGTGAGGACGACGGTCCGATGTCAGAATGGTTCAGATAATAACTACAGAAAGAAGCCAACATCAGCGTGAGCTTTGGTTGCGAATGGTATGAACTTTGAACTCTTATTCACTACAGAAGTGATACCTCCTAGCCGTTGAGTTAGCAACCGCTGCTGCAAACGAGGGTTAGGAAGGAACAGACAGAGTATCCCGTCTATCACACAACGACGTTACTACAACGTATCCAATTGACCACCAGAGACATTCTTCAAAGGACAAAGGACTCGGTTTGGCAACAGGGCCTTCCATCTACCACCAACCTACCGAAGCACAGCTCAGAGTAAATATTTATTGTATTTTCCTTTTCCAAATGGGCGGTAATTTAGAATGCATAAGATATTGAATTTACGATAGCACAGCTTCGCCCTTTTTTCCTCAGTCTTCCCGCTCTTTCACTCAAACCCAGCCCCTTTTATTTTGTGTAACAAGCTGTCATATCTGTTCCGCCCGCTAGGGACGTTTTCCTTTATGACGTAATTCGTAATCAAGTTATGATTTCATTATGTGTATGTGTAATTCTGTGTGATTAGTTAGGTATTTAGTAAATAAATAATTAAACCCAATTTTGCATTGCTGATTCAACTTGTTAGCCAGGGTTCGTGCAGATAACCAAGAATTTACAACTTTCAGATGAGACTGAATTAAGATGACGATTAATATTGACTGCTATTGATATAAAATATTACTAGGTCGTTAAGAGTTTATTCGGAAGATAACAGCTCTATAAATATTATTTTGTGGTGCCCCGACTCTCTAGTTAATTACATTTACATGATTAGCTCAATCAGGTAATATTAAGAAATTATTTTATAGAATAGCATGTCACATCACTTAATCCGGCATAGCCAAAGACACGACACATCTCTATGTACTGTACACAGTTATCTCTGAAGATGGTGTGGTAGGACGTAGACCATTATTTGGATCCTACAACGCTGCACACTTCATTGTGTTTCGCTGAAATTGAGCAGGCCTGTCAAGGTGATGGGGTCACCTATGTCATTGAGTGGACAATGTCAGGTTCCACCATGCACAGGTGGTTCAGGCATGGTTTCAGGCCCATCCCCAAATAGTGACCTTATACCTTATACCTGCCCCCATACTCTCCTTTCCACAACCCCATCCCCATGAGCATGCCACTCTCCTTCTGGCCACAGATGAGGCATGCGACGACATCAATGCAGAGTAATGTCAAGCTCGGATTCGCCATGCCAAAAGGTTCTTCCCACGGTGCATGAAAAATGAGGACATTCACTGGGATGTGGATGAGAATTTATGGCCAAATGCTCAAGATGGGCTTGATGCAAATGAATGCGTGCTAAACGTTGTTTTATTTTCATTCAACTTTAATTTCTTACATTTGATTAGACAGTACACCTATGTTGCAATTATATCAGAAAAATAAAATGATTGTTTTTGCACCTTTGATTACATATTGGATAGATATTATGGAAATGATAGATTTTCTCTAAATTCTGTTGGGTAATTTAAGTGTATTGCCTTATGTGAAAACTTTGTAATCTATCTGTTATTACTTTCAGCATTTCTAAGGGTGATTTGAAACACGTACAGTATCTTGCATTGTTTGCTATTGGATTAACTGGTAGCTAAAACGACTCAATTGATAATATATAATTATGTTGTGTGTTCTCATTACATTTCACAATAAATATATTTTGAATCAATGGTTGTGGTGAGAGATAATACAGGAACAAAACTGTACCACATACTTGTGCTCATGATTTTATAGTACTGCATGACCATCATATTCTAATGAATGTTACTAATTAGAATGAAACCCAAAAGTACTCTTAAAGTGTCTTTGCTGATGAGGTCATCCTGTCAATGGTACGATAAAGTAATACCCCTACTAGGAAGGCAAATGTCTAACAGCTGCTGGTTCATTTTCTTGGTGCTAAGAACCTACGCCTCATTTCAATGAATGTGTCCGGATGTCTCTATCGTGTACCTATGTTTTTATTTTACCCTTATTTTAACAGGTAAGTTGACTGAGAACACCTTCTCATTTACAGCAACGACCTGGGGAATAGTTACAGGGGGAGGAGAGGGGACGAATGAACCAATTGGAAGTGTATTTGCAATCCTTTTACAAATGGCTGCACAGAATAAAGAAATGCTTTGCTGAAGTTTCAGTGAGGTGTAGAGAGAGATCAAGGCTGTCACAGTCATGACAACATGGCTGTGTGGTTCTACTGCAGGGAGGAAGGCATCCATAATTCACCAGGGTCTGCCACAGAGAGATGGCTGTTCCGTCCCACAGGAGCCATATTGAGTTTATATGCTGGTGCCTGCTCTCTCTCAGTGCGGAGGAGAAACACCCTGTCCCTCTCTGGCCCGGCCTGTGGCAGACCTAAGGTGACATGCCTGGTGTATATTGTTCCTGAACCCAGCACCCCACAACTGCTGGGACAGGACCTAACTCAGTCACTATGACAACCAGGACAGGACTTTCTGACTCTGAGCCCCAGCTCAGCCATAATGTAGAAGGACATTCAGCATGCTGCAGTGCAACGCACACAAATTAGAAAGGAAAACACAAAGGTGGGGTAAAAGCACTCATGCATTTCACAACCAAAATGGGATCAGTGGCATTTTGACTCTATAGACATGGGTGATTACAAAACATCTTAATCTCATCTCTGGTGTATAGGGATTGTAGTTTCATAGGATGAGTTTTCCTGTGGAACGTGCGTACAGGAAAAATGATCACTGCTCACATTTTAAGAGGGCTCAACACACAGTACGAACAAATCAAAATATACAAGCTAGCTGCAGAAAAAGAGCAGACGCCCAGCTGAATGTGTGTTGCATGGTGCACACTAACTAACCCATTAATTAGCAAACAATGCTTGCATAGTTGAATAGAAATAATCAGAAGTCTCCCAGTAATAGCACATTTCCTGTAAATGAGCTATGCACACATTGGAGTGACTAAGCACTCAATTAAACACCCCCACTGTCTCTTCATGGGCCTGCCTGCTTTTCAATCATGGGGTGCACCAGACAATGAGGCTCTTTACCCAGGGTTGCCCACCACTAATGCACTAGCTGATTATACAAACATACATATTAAATTGGGACATATTGATCCCCTGCTCAACGGACCAAGCAGTCTGTCTCTCCTCTCCAAGTCCCTCCTCCTCTAAGGATTTAAAATGCACTCATCCAGCCCTGGAGAGGAGAGAGGACATCTTCGAAAAAACAACTGATCTACGGCCATTGACTAACATACAATAAACGCTCATTGACTGCAGCACTGTGTGACATTAGGGTTAAATACTGTTGGATAAGCGTGAAGTGGGGAGAGTTATGAGGTGTATTTTCAAAAGTAAATTATAAAGGTTTTTGTTAGAATTGGCTCATTTCTACAGTATGATTCCTCTTTCTTTCCTTAGGTCTTCCCTGAAAGACAAAAAAATCACCGCAGTTTTGGTCGACAGACTGGCTGGAGCTTCCTCACTGCCAAGAGGATTTCACAGCATGTTCATAGAAGTTAACATTGTCAATAATAACAAAAGTATATTATAAACATGAATTACATGTTGATTACAGAGGAATGTTTAAACCATTCCACTTAGGCATTGTGCATAATCACATTTTAGGGAAGACCCAGATGCAGACAGTGTCGAAGTAACAAAAGTTTATTCGTAGAACATGGGGCAGGCAAAACGACAGGAGCAAAAATGTTTTTTTTTAAACTGTTTTTGCTTTGCCATTATGGGGGTACTGTGTAAATATATATTTTTTTATACATTTGAAAATAAAACTAACATAACAAAATATGGAAAAATGCAATAATCCGGCAGCAACAGGAATTTAAAGTTTTATGGTGATTATAATTAATGGACATTTTTGTAGGGGTTGATCAATTTTTTTGTTACAGCAAGTCAAGTCTGAAATTTCAAAGTAGAAATGACAAATTACACTTACAAATACACTACAGGTTTGCATTTCCTGCTGTGCTAGACAATTTGCAGCAACAAAAGAGTAATCAAATTAAGATCCTACATCTAAGCACATCCTGGCTAATCAACAACCTTGATTGGAAGAGAATCTATTAATACTGTACCATGTTCCTGATGGGACGTAATGTTCTGTAATAGTACAGCGGGAGAGTGCTGTGGAAGAAGAGCGTGACTCATGCTCAGATCTTTGTTAGAGGCAAAGGCTATTTTTCCTCATAATCAGATAGAGCTCATGAACATCACAGTGGTGAATTAGGTCAGTGTGAGTGTTAACTTCATTACCCCAGTATTGAGTTGAAGGTATGGAGTGGAAAGACATTATTATAATCAGCCCCTTTGATTTGGCCCAATTAGTCCATTAAGGTGATGGAATACTGAATGCTTCACATCAGGAAGAATGCATATAGTACTATTGTCACGAACGTCGTCAGGGAAATGACCGGACCAAGGTGAGCGTACATTTCTTTTATTTATGAATGTCGCCAACAAAAACAACAAAACGACCATGACGCTTACTAGGTCTATACAGGCCACTAACAAAGTCAACTACCCACAACTAAGGTGGCAAAACAGGCTGCCTAAGTATGATTCCCAATCAGAGACAACGATAGACAGATGTCCCTGAATGAGAACCACACCCGGCCAAAACATAGGAATAGAAAACATAGAAATAAAGAAACTAGAATGCCCACCCTAGTCACAACTATTGTCATGGTTGTTGTAAGAACGGGACCAAGGTGCAGCGTGTGTAGAGTTCCACATATTTATTCCAAAGTGAAACTTAGCAAAACAAAATATATCAATAAACGAACAACGAAACGTGACTACGTGGTGCATGTGCACAAACACAAAACAATATCCCACAAAGCCGGTGGGAACAGGGAACCCTTAAGTGTGATCCCCACCATAGAAAAAACCTAGAACACCCCTAGTCACGCCCTGACCTACTACACCATAGAGAACCAAGGGCTCTATGGTCAGGGCGTGACAAATATATAGGGGAACATCCTGTAGGATCTTTAAAACGCTATGCATTGTCACTGTATAACATATTTTTGAGATCATTGAGACCTTTCTGAGCTTATGGTTGTTTCATTAGGGTTTATATTCACAGTACGCTGTACTTACATAGTACATGTAAAATGTATTCAGAAATAGATTAAAACCAGGAGTGTGTAATAAAGTATGTGAGAAGCCCTCTCCTAATCAAGGCTCTACTAC
The DNA here is from genome assembly GCF_002021735.2 of Oncorhynchus kisutch. Lineage (NCBI taxonomy): Eukaryota > Metazoa > Chordata > Actinopteri > Salmoniformes > Salmonidae > Oncorhynchus > Oncorhynchus kisutch. Next base: position 40,121,356 of record NC_034178.2, read on the forward strand.
CTCTTGTTTCATAAGCCATGGTTCCAGTGGAGGCTGCTGAGGGGAGGACAAAGCAAATGGAATGGCATCAAACCATGTGTTTGATATATTTGATACCATTCCACTAATTCCGCTCCAAGTCATTACCACGAGCCCATCCTCCAATGAAGGTGCCACCGACCTCCTGTGCATGGTTCTAAATGGGATGAGAATACATCTCATTTCGGGGCAGATGATGATGACATATCACTGCATATCTCTCCACTGTAGCCAGGCAGGGCCTGAATAATGAATCCACAGCCTTGATCCACTTCTGACAGACTGTGTTCTGTCTCAGCTTGTAAAATGCACTTTAATAGCATGTTACATTAATACAGTACATTGTGGTACTGTACATCACAATGCCAGTCAGACTCTCCAATGGTGGCTGACCGCAGTAGCAGAAAAAGAGTGCAGCAAATGTGTTTAATTTCACAATGAAGATGTTACCAAACCAAATCCTCTGATATCCGTATCAGGCTTACAGACACTTACATTCCTGTAGTGGCTCCAGCCACATCAAATTGCTATGAGCCTTTAAAGCAACTTATGGAAGACCATTGAGTGCTGTTCGTCTTACAGAGACATTCAGTAACCTTGGTACCAATACTCAGTGTATGGTAGGCCTACATATTTTGCAGGTCTGCTTCCCAAAGTATGGAATGTACACTAGGTGTGAAATGTACCTTCAGTGAACACTTACGTTTAAAACGTAATGACTTATTTCATGTTGCAAGCAATCAAAGTTTATTCATCAAAGTTAATTGAAATGTAATTTCTTTCACTTGGCAACAACTTTCAAGATGACATTCATCCATAATCTCCATTTGTGTTCTGAATTTCGAGCTTTGATTTCTGAAATAGAATTTGACATAAATAAAATATAAAATCCAATAACAAGAAGGGCAATAACAAAGGGAATAGCAATCAGGTGAGGAAAGAAGATTCATTTGCTTTGAACAAGCAATGGATTGCTGCCTCTCCATTAAGGTTTGGATAATAGCATTGGCCTCAGTCCTAAGGGTTTCAATGTCCAGCCATTGAACAGGTGTTGGGGATAATTTAGTTGAAGTCATCCTATAGGAGCTTAACCCAGGTATTAGTTCTACGAGATAGCCGTCATCTTTACTCAGACAAAATATATAGGATGGAAAGGTCTGCATTCAAAGGTAGTGTATCTGCAGGCAGGTCTGTCAGATACTGATGCAGAGAGAGCAGTGTTGCCATTGTTGCACAGCAGCCACTTATTATGGCACAGCTGTCATCACAGCTCAGTTGCTTTGTTGTGCAGCAGATGGTAGTTATTTATAAGGGTCAAATATTATATTTGTGGGTGGAGGTAAACCTTTTTTAACCAATCCTTTCATGAGCGTCCCAGTCAAACAAATAAATGGTTATTTATTGTAGAAAGCTGGTTACCAGCTATACCTGGCAAGGATTTGTTATTGTAATTTAAAAAAAAGCTTGGTTTCTGAGAAAAGCTGCAAATGATTCATCTGGGTATATATTGATTTGACATGATTGTTGATGATCAGTACCATACCTCAAGCCAAAATCTATTGCTGTGTGGGAGGACTGAGTGGGCCGATAGCCAGAGTCAGTGAGAGAGAGGGCGTGGGTTGGTGCGGGGAGCAAGAGAGAGAGAGAAAGAGAGAAAGGGAGCAGGCTCTGCTCTGGAAGGATTACAAGGACACATCCTGCCTGACCACTTTTACAGAGTTTTCAAAGTCAGGGTGATCAGGCAAGAGGCTGGTCTTTCACTTCACATTTAGATAAAAAGGGACCGGATGTTTCCCAAGTCACAAAGTTGGTTCTGAATGAAGTAAGAAGCTTTTTATGAACTTCCACACATAGCACTGGAATGAAAGAGCTTTCAAAAAGGCCAGTGTGCATTTTGTACATTGAACTGTGCAGTCATTTCCGAGCAACTTGTGCAGGTGTAAGCACCCCTCCAGGCCTCTTCAGTGACAAAAGTGGAACCACACAGAGGGCAAGCAGCAGGTTGCTGTAAATAATTAGCTTTCCATTAAGTTGCCCGTAAACCTTGCACTAATTGATGTCATGACATGTAGAAAGGCTCCAGTGCACGTTTGTGCATGCATTACAGTTAAGACAGTCAGCAAGGCATTTGCCTTTCCGCTTTTTAATGACCTTTAAAATGTTTGGGAGCTAATAAATTGAGTCCTGGAATGGGACAGACTTTATCATACATTAGAGGGACAACAAAAAAGTATTTAATAATAGGTTTAAAAATGTTATATTTAACCAAAAATGAAAAGCTTCAACGGCCTTTAACCTCACTTATACAGTGCCTTCGATTGTGAAAGCATTCAGACCCCTTGACTTTTTTCACATTTTGTTACGTTACAGCCTTATTCTAAAAATGATTACATCAATCTACACAAAAAACCCATAATGACAAAGCAAAAACAGTTTTTTTGCTCATTTATTAAAAATGAAAAACAGCTATTTTCGGGTCTCTACAGAGATGTTCCATTGGGTTCAAGTCCGGGCTCTGGCTGGGCCACTCAAGGACATTCAGAGGCTTGTACCGAAGCAACTCCTGTGTTGTCTTGGCTGTGTGCTTAGGGTTGTTGTCCTGTTGGAAGGTGAACATTCACCCCAGTCTGAGGTCCTGAGAACTCTGGAACAGGTTTTCATCAAGGATCTCTCTGTACTTTGCTCCATTCATCTTTCCCTCGATCCTGACTAGTCTCCCAGTCCCTGCCGCTGAAAAACGTCCCCCCAGTATGATGCTGCCACCACCATGCTTCACCGTAGGGATGGTGCCAGGTTTCCTTCAGACGTGACGCTTGGCATTCAGGCCAAAGAGTTCAATCTTTTTCACAAGACCGGAGAATCTTGTTTCACATGGTCTGAGAGTCTTTAGCTGCCTTTTGGCAAACTCCAAGCAGGCTATCATGTGCCTTTTACTGAGGAGTGGCTTCCGCTTGGCCCCTCTACCATAAACGCCTGGTTGGTGGAGTGCTGCAGATATGGTTTTCCTTCTGGAAGGTTCTCCCATCTCCACAGAAGAACTCTTGGCTGGGCAGACAGCACTAGGAAGGTTCTCCCATCTCCACAGAGGAACTCTTGGCTGGGCAGACAGCTCTAGGAAGAGTCTTGGTGGTTCCAAACTTCTTCTATTTAAGAATGATGGAGGACATTGTGTTCTTGGGGACATTCAATTCCTTCGGCTTGGAGGAATGGCTTGGTTTTTGCTCTAACATGCACTGTCAACTGTGGGACCTTATGTAGACAGGTGTGGGCCTTTCCAAATCATGTCCAATCAATTGAATTTACCACAGTTGGACTCCAATCAAGTTGTAGAAACATCTCAAGGATGATCAATGGAAACAGGATGCACCTGAGCTCAATTTCAAGTCTCATAGCAAAGGGTCTGAATAGTTATGTAAATATGTTACTTCTGTTTTTTTTTTCTTAAAACCTGTCTTCGTTTTGTCAGTATGGGGTATTGTGTGTAGATTGCTGATGGTTTTTATTTAATACATTTTAGAATAAAGCTGTAACTTATCAAAATGTGTAAAAAGTCAAGGGGTCTGAATACTTTCCGAAAGCACTGTTTCTTGAAAGAAAGATTACAAAGGAACTCAATGGTGAGTCACTCAAAGGCCCTCATCTTAGATACATAAATATCTTCTACTAATAGCAGAATATCTGTCTCAAAGCCTTCCATTCATATGATGATAAATATACAAGACACTTGAAAATATATTAAAGGTCTTGAGTAGTTTCAAGAGAGCTAATGTGGCTGTGGAAATGGGACTTTGATATCAGCATGTTTTGTATGTTCACCGGTAGCAGACGAGTTTCACATCTCTCTATGAAAAGCAGAGATCAAATACTCTGATTAAACTGAGGTTGGGATAAAATGATACAGATGTAGGATCTCAATTTGATCACCCTGTTGCAGGAAGACATTTTAAAGTTGTAGGGTATATTGAGGTTGTAAAAGGTGAAGTTAGACATTTCCTCTCTGAAATTTCTGACTTGATTTCCCCTTACGAAAAATGTATAAGCCCCTATAAAAATGTACATTAATTGACATTCACGTAATAATTTACATTTCCTGTTGCTGCAGGATTATTTTCCTGCTGTAGCAAACTGGCTCAATTTAAGATCTTACATCTGTATACACTTTATGAACATTTGTGCTTTTAAGTGTGACACTATCATATGAAACAAGTCCAAGATTCAAATCAAGATTATCATACGTTGTAACACAGCCAGGGAAGTACATTTACTGTTCTTATCTTTGATTGACAGGGAGAGTGGGAGAAAGGAAGATGGATGAGACTTATTTAAGAAAAGTCACGGACAGAGGGGTCATGACATTGAAAATGACTCACTCTGCCTTTCAAGTGTTAAAGGAGAGGGATGTAAAAGAACATAGATATATTTAACAGAGCAGAGGATGGGAGGACTGAATAAAAGTTCTCATCTGTAGATCACCCTGCACATGTCCTGCCAAGTAGTCTACATGATGAGACATATTCCTCACCAACTGAATTTGGAATGAAAGTCAGATCAGAAGAGAGCCAGTATCCCCCTGGGCCAATGGGTGTGTCAAACTGGGCTGTTTTTCTAGGTCTATAGGTATATATATATATTTTTTTGGGGGGGGGGGGGGGGGGGGGGAGTATAGAATATTAGCAGCCTTCTTCTAAAGGGAAAATAACAATTTTGTCTGTCCCTCCCCACTGCTTCTATTCTATCAAGGAGATTAATGATTATCAGCAGGTAGCCTGTATGTTAACATAAACATGACTAATCAATCAAGATTTTAAAAGGCTAAAGCCTACAAACACATCTTACCTTCCACAGAAGTGCTGGTGAGATTGGACAATTGTTTTTTAATTGGCTATAATAAAATATGATAGTCTTTATTCTTCCATTGTAGGGATGTCTTTTTTTCTTGCTGCCTTACCATTTGGCTTGTATCGAACATTGGGTATTGAGGGGTCTGTGGGGATGGGCACGTGACAGTGACAGCATATTTTATAGGATCTCAAGGAAAAACTGTTTATTTTTACTTGCTACGTTAGGTTACACTGTACTACATCTGCGCTGATACGGCGAGAGCGGATTTGTCGAACATCACAACTGCTCTGCTCAGGCTTTCTGAATAGAGAAAATTGGCCAAATTAAACATTGAGAGCTACCCAAACGCTTGAGACATGAAGAAACATCGATGAACTGGTCGGTTTTTTTTTTGAGTAATGCAAGCAGCCTTCCTTCAACGAGTTCACCTGTATTGCGGTTAGTCGCGCGCCAAGCATACAAGAACCGATTCATCCAGTGGATGCAGCCGTACTGGCTCCACCAAAAGGTAAGATATTGTTTTTGTTTATTAAGAGTCGGCATGTTGCATTTTATAGTGTCCATATGGTTGTAGTTTTTATTTATCTGATGATCAAGTCTCATAAAGCGCATAAAGCGCATAAAACGTTCAACCATCTAATTTGTCTTCAATGTTAGGCTATACTTAAATTAGCGTACGATCTGCCGAAACAACCCTTATAGTCACGTGTTTATTTCACTGACCATAACACGCTCCACTGATGTACATAGCACAATACCTTGTTGCGCTCTAGTAGTCTGTCGAGAGAGTAGTAAGGAGTGGCAACTCCTTTATTTATGATGTAGCAGCCTACACAGTTTCTTACTACCTGGTATATCAAGTTGTGTATCACGACTCTGCTCTATGAGTCCCAATGAAACAGAACAGTTGAAATAATGTTATGTAGGCATGTTACCAGGTAGTTAACGTTGTAAGTCTGTAATAATAACATTTAGAAGTATGACCCGCTGTAAAATAAAGCCCATATAGCTGGTGTCACACAGCTCCTTATTATGCACATGTAATAGTACTGTCCATGGCCTCTAGTTGATCATGCATACCTATTACCTTACTATGATGGCAACTACAGTTGATAAATACATGATTTGATTTCCAAATATATCCATTTGCAACAAGGAAGGTCTATTAACTAAGGTTAAAAAAGACAGCACTCTCCAGAAATTCATGGATTGAGATATTTTATATTGAGAGAAAAATGTAACACTGTCAATGTCTCCAAGCCTTAACATCAACATAGTATTCCCCTGTTGCTTATGGCTGGATAGGCTTGCATTGTCCCCTCCTCTCTGTGAAGAAAAACTGACAGCTGCTTGGGTGTAATGTAGTCCAGGGTCCTAAAGCTATTTGCTTTTTGTTTCCTTCTAGACTGACCTTCTGGATGTAATTAATGGGTCTCTACACTTCACAGGAATAAAACAGAAAAATTCCATTATTTTCTGATGAAAGTGTGGGAGCCTACTGACGGCTCAATTTTGCCGCAGGCCAATGCTGATTGTCTGTTGGCCTAGTTCAGTTTTTGGTTTGTTTATGTAAATTCCACTTGATGATGTACCTATGAGGCCGTGTATTTCAGGGACAGGCTGTTGTCATTGGTGATGTTGTCGTCGTTGCTCTTGTTACCATATTAAGACGTTGTCATGAGGTACCTTGAAAACTACAATGCTCCCTCCCTCCAGCAGTTTTCTATGCAATTAAGTAAGTTAAGGTCATCCAGATGATCTGTTGGCAGATATACCAATACTTTTGTAGCCATCCGAGCATCCCTCATTGGTACCAGCCCAACATTTTCCTGAAATAAATCTGCTAAATAAGCAAAGATATAAACTAAGATTCCATTGCCTTGAAATTTCCCAGGTTTGTCTTTAAAAACACTTGAGCTGGCACCCATGTACCCCTCTTTCTATATTCTGGAACATGCCTTTGTTCATTCCTCTATGTAAAATGAAAATTAGAGTGAACTCAAGATTTACCATAAAACATTGTGACCTACTCAACACTCTTAGAATCTACACTCTGTGGTGCACTTGCAGTTTAATCTAATTGATCATTTTATTCCCTGTTGTTTTGCAATTCTAAATTTAGGGAAAGGGAATTTGGAACAATAATCACAATGAGAAGTAGCGTTCGTTCCCCCTGATGCTGCAGCCCATGCCAAACACCTCAGTTCTTTCTCTTCTCCCAGAGTGGTATACTACAAAGCACCTTTTCCTCACTCCTATCGATCCTTCTTCTATCTGTGGAACAGCTTGTTTCATTTTGGCCATAGACATAATCAATGACTGAATATGCATATAATCTATAGAAGGGTTTTGTAACCTCTAAACCTGGAAATTTGACTGTTAAACTCATGGGTACACTATAGAGGTCGACCAATAAATTGGAATGGGGCCGATTTCAAGTTTTCATAACAATCGGAAATCGGTATTTTTGGGCGCCGATTTGCTGATAATAAAAAAAAGTTTATTTTAAATTTTTATTATACCTTTATTTAACTAGGCAAGTCAGTTAAGAACATATTCTTATTTTCAATGACGGCCTAGGAACAGTGGGTTAACTGCCTTGTTCAGGAGCAGAACGACAGATTTTCACCTTGTCAGTTCGGTGGATCCAATCTTGCAACCTTACAGTTAACTAGTCCAACGCAATAACGACCTGCCTCTCTCATGTTGCACTCCACAAGGAGACTGCCTGTTACGTGAATGCAGTAAGCCAAGGTAAGTTGCTAGCTAGCATTAAACTTATCTTATAAAAAACAATCAATCATAATCACTAGTTAACTACACATGGTTGATTATATTACTAGATATTATCTAGCGTGTCCTGCGTTGCATATAATCTGACTGAGCATACAAGTATCTAAGTATCTGACTGAGCGGTGGTAGGCAGAAGCAGGCGCGTAAACATTCATTCAAACAGCACTTTCGTGCGTTTTGCCAGCAGCTCTTCGTTGTGCGTCAAGCATTGCGCTGTTTATGACTTCAAGCCTATCAACTCCCGAGATGAGGCTGGTGTAACCGAAGTGAATGGCTAGCTAGTTAGCGCGTGCTAACTAGAGGTACGGAAGCTATATTGTTTCACTGGCAATACTAAAGTGCCTATAAGAACATCCAATAGTCAAAGGTTGACTATGAAATACAAATGGTATAGAGGGAAATAGTCATATAATGCCTATAATAACTACAACCTAAAACTTCTTACCTGGGATTATTGAAGACTCATGTTAAAAGGAACCACCAGCTTTCATATGTTCTCATGTTCTGAGCAAGGAACTGAAACCTTAGCTTTCTTACATAGCACATATTGCACTCTTACTTTCTTCTCCAACACTTTGTTTTTGCATTATCTAAACTAAATTGAACATGTTTCATTATTTACTTGAGGCTAAATTGATTTTATTTATGTATTATATTAAGTTAAAATAAGTGTTCATTCAGTATTGTTGTAATTGTCATTTTTCCAACACAAAATATCGGTATCGGCTTTTTTGGTCCTCCAATAAATCGGTATCGGCAATCGGCGTTGAAAAATCATAATCGGTCGACCTCTAGTACACTAGCAATGGCTGCCAGTCTTGACTTGAATGGGAACTGCCATTTATGGATTATATGTCTATGATTGGTTGCAGCTGTCATCTTTTTTCAAATTTCTAAATAAAATCACGCAAAAAAAACTGTATAGTTTGGAAAGCAACTGCTTTCATTACTAAATGACTCCTGTGTTTTAACATGACAAAATATTTTACCCCTCCCAAAAACATTTGATTAATAAAATATTTAATCAGTCGTCTTCCTTAAATGAAGGGGATGATGACACAATCTTTGCGAGAGGGAGGATATCTTTTTAATTTTATTTATTTATTTTACCTTTATTTAACCAGGTAGGCAAGTTGAGAACAAGTTCTCATTTACAATTGCGACCTGGCCAAGATAAAGCAAAGCAGTTCGACAGATACAACGACACAGAGTTACACATGGAGTAAAACAAACATACAGTCAATAATACAGTATAAACAAGTCTATATACAATGTGAGCAAATGAGGTGAGAAGGGAGGTAAAGGCAAAAAAGGCCATGATGGCAAAGTAAATACAATATAGCAAGTAAAATACTGGAATGGTAGTTTTGCAATGGAAGAATGTGCAAAGTAGAAATAAAAATAATGGGGTGCAAAGGAGCAAAATAAATAAATAAATTAAATTATCTGATTTTATTGGTCCTCAACTCGTGACTCAGACAATTCAGGATAAATGGAGTTAGCCTACCCTGGAGCAGGTTAGTTCTGAAGGATTCGTTGCCATAGAAATGTACCTGGCTAAAAGATGAGCAACTTTCATATGAGCAGTTATCCCAAGTTGACCTCAGAGTGGATCAAAGTTACCTCGCTAAATCCTCAAACCTAATACGTAGTATACCCCTATGGTGTCTCGAATTTGCTCTTTATGAATGCTGCTTGTGTGAGGGGCGGGCCCACCTGCAGTAGCGCTCTCCCCTGCCATGGTGCTAAAACTCGCTGTCAAGCAGCGCTTTCTACCGCTAGCCACAATCCTGAAATCTCTGGTGCGCTATTGAATAGGCACATTTCTGGGTCCACAGGTTAACATGACACACTTTTTCATTTTAGTTACAACACGCTCCTTTTTGAGGAGTGCACAAACAGTACATAAGCACTCAAGAACAAAATACCCCTAAGAAATAACCTCAGGTAGGCTTATTTGAGGAGTTAGCTAAGTAACTTTGGTCAGCTCTGAGTTCTATCTGAGGTCGTACGAAAGTGACTCACCTTTTAGCCAGGTACATTTCTATGGCAACAAATCCTTCAGAACTAAACTGTTCTGGGGCAGGCTAACTCAGGGCTATTTTTTTGTCTCTGTCTTTTAGCAGGCCTATCATATTTAACCAATTAAAAAAACATATATATTTCACCTTTATTTAACCAGGTAGGCTAGTTGAGAACAAGTTCTCATTTACAACTGCGACCTGGCCAAGATAAAGCAAAGCAGTGCGACACAAACAACAACACAGAGTTACACATGGAATAAACAAAACACAGTCAATAACACAATAGAAAAAACAAATATATACAGTGTGTGCAAATGAGGTAAGATAAGTGAGGTAAGGCAATAAATAGGCCATAGTGGCAAAATAATTACAATTTAGCAATTAAAAACTGGAGTGATAGAGACTGGAGTGATAGATGTGCAGAAGATGAATGTGCAAGTAGGGAGATATGAGTCTCCAGCTTCAGTGATTTTTGCAAATCATTCCAGTCATTGGCAGCAGAGAACTGGAAGGAAAGGCAGTAAATATACCTGCTGGAGCTCGTGCTACGTGTGGGTGCTGCTATGGTGACCAGTGAGCTGAGATAAGGCAGGGCTTTACCTAGCAAAGACTAGATGACCTGGAGGTGGGTTTGGCGACGAATATGAATTGAGGGTCAGCCAGCGAGAGCATACAGGTTGCAGTGGTGCGTAGTATATGTGGCTTTGGTGACAAAATGGATGGCACTGTGATAGATTGCATCCAATTTGCTGAGTAGAGTGTTGAAGGCTATTTTGAAAATGACATCACCGAAGTCAAGGATCGGTAGTCTAGTCAGTTTTATGAGGGTATGTTTGGCAGCATGAGAGAAGGATGATTTGTTGTGAAATAGGAAGCCGATTCTAGATTTAATTTTGGATTGGAGATGCGAGTCTGTGAGTCTGGAAGGAGAGTTTATAATCTAATCAGACACATATGTATCTGTAGATGTCCACATATTCTAAAGTCAGAACCGTCCAGAGTAGTGATGCTGGACGGGCGGGCATTGGACGGGCGGGAATTGAACCCTGTGGCACCCCCATAGAGATTGCCAGAGGTCCGGACAACAGGCTCTCCGATTTGACACACTGAACTGTCTGAGAAGTAGTTGGTGAACCAGGCGAGGCAGTCATTTGAGAAACCAAGGCTGTTGAGTCTGCCGATAAGAATGTGGTGATTGACAGAGTCGAGAGCCTTGGCCAGGTCTATGAATACAGCTGCACAGTATTGTCTCTTATCGATGGAGGTTATGATATCATTTAGGACCTTGAGCATGGCTGAGGTGCACCCAAGACCAGCTCGGAAACCAGATTGCATAGTGGAGAAGGTACGGTGGGAGTCGAAATGGTCGGTGATCTGTTTGTTACCTCGGATTTCAAACACCTTAGAATGGCAGGGTAGGATAGATATAGGTCTGTCGCAGTTTGGGTCTAGATTGTCTCCCCCTTTGAAGAGGGGGGTGACCGCGGCAGCTCTCCAATCTTCGGGGATCTCAGACGATACGAAAGAGAGGTTGAACGTGCTAGTAATAGGGGTTGCAACAATTTTGGCTGATAATTTTAGAAAGAGAGGGTCTAGATTGTCTAGTCTTGCTGATTTGTGGGGGTCCAGATTTTGAAGCTATTTCAGAACATCAGCTATCTGGATTTGGGTGAAGGAGAAATGTGGTAGGCTTGGGCAATTTGCTGTGGGAGGTGAAGTACTGTTGACCAGGGTAGGGGTGGCCAAGTGGAAAGCATGAACAGCCGTAGAAAAATGCTTATTGAAATTCTCAATTATCATGGATTTATTGGTGGTGACAGTGTTTCCTAGCCTCAGTACAGTGGGCAGCTAGGAGGATGTGGTCTTATTCTCCATGGACTTTATAGTGTCCCAGAACTTTTTAGAGTTTGTGCTGCAGGATGAACATTTCTGTTTGAAAAAGCTAGCCTTTGCTTTCCTAACTGCCTGTGTGTATTGGTTCCTAACTTCCCTGAAAAGTTGCCAATCGTGGGGTCTATTCGATGCTAATGCAGAATGCCACAGGATGTTTTTGTGCTGGTCAAGGGCAGTCAATTCTGGGGTGAACCAAGGGCTATATCTGTTCTTAGTTCTACATTTTTTGAATGGGGCATGCTTATTTAGGATTGTGAGGAAAGCACTTTTAAAGAATAACCAGGCATCTTCTACTGACGGACTGAGGTCAATATCCTTCCAGGATTCCCGGGCCAGGTCGATTAGAAAGGCCTACTCGATGAAGTGTTTTAGGGAGCGTTTGACAGTGATGAGGTGTGGTCGTTTGACCACAGACCCATTACGGACACAGGCAATGAGACAGTGATCGCTGAGATCCTGGTTGAAGACAGCAGAGGTGTCTTGCAGTGGCTAGCTGACTACTAGCTAGTAGCTAGTTAGATGGCTAGCTTCTGTTGGGGGTTCCGGTTATAAAGTAAAGAAAATAGCAGATCCATACCACATTGGATGAGGCGGGTTGTAGGAGAGTATGTTGAAGTTGGGGTTAAGAAAAAATATATATACACGGGACACGGCAAGACAAAGTCAAAAGACGCCTGCCTGACTGCTACACCATCTTAGATCTAAATAATAAGAATGATGCATTAATATATTACACATCTCTCTATTCTTCATTGTTCCCTTCTTGCACAATTCACGCATTTCCGCTTGCAACTGCACTGGCCTATCTCTTGTCCTTCTGTCTAGCTCTTGAACGAGTAGCCTAGATAGGCAATGAATAGCAATATAGTTTGAAACATATTTAACTAATAGGCCTAGGCCTATTCGAGGAGAGAAGCATAGATCGATCCTCTTGCTTGCTGAATGGCTATAAAATAGGCTACAGTGTTTGCAATGAACTTGCGGGGAAGTTATAATGGTGAGAGCGATCTGATGCTCTGGTGTGATGTGTTGGCTAAATTGATGCAATGCTGCGCTGATTCATTGCAAATGTAAAATAAAAAGTAGAGAGAAATTCATTAATTCATTCACACAACAAACCCACAGGCCTCTCAGTGGCCGTGTGTGGCCTGTCAGTGTCCCAGATAAAAATGTATATTATTATTTTGCAATTGGTGTGAATGGAGTCATAAACAAGATTTATTTATTCGTCCGAATTATTTGGCTGAAAATAATGGACTTGGTGAGAAAGGGCCTTCTCCCCGAGTCAATGAATGGAGAACGTTTTAAATGTGCTACCACCATGAAAGTCTAATAGTTTGGGAGAAGGACAAATTCATTTGACTGGGACTTAGTGTGATGATATTTTACGCAGAGTTGGCCCTCTGAGTACAAGCTGTTTGTTACAAACTACACTGAACAGAAATATAAATGCAACATGGAAAGTGTTGGTCCCATGTTTCATGAGTTGAAATAAAAGATCCCAGAAATTTTACATACACACAAAAAGTGTATTTCTCTCAAATGTTGTGCACAAATTTGTTTACATCCCTGTCAGTGAGCATTTCTCCTTTGCCAAGCTAATCCACCCACCTGACAGGTGTGACATATCAAGAAGCTGATTAAAAAGTATGATCATTACACAGTTGCACCTTGTGCTGGGGACAATAAAAGACCACTCTAAAATGTGCAGTTTTGCCACACAAAACAATGTCACGTATGTCTCAAGTTTTGAGGGAGTGTGCAATTGGCATGTTGACTCCAGGAATGTCCACCAGAGTTTATGCCAGAGAATTGAATGTTCATTTATTTATCATAGGCCGCATCCAACGTCGCTTTAGAGAATTTGGCACTTCCTCCAATCGGCCTTACAACCACAGACCATGTGTATGGCGACGTGTGTGCAATGGTTTACTGATGTCAATGTTGTGAACAGAGTGTCCCATGGCGGCAGTGGGGTTGTGATATGGGCAGACATAAGCTACGGACAATGAACACAATTGCATTTTATCAACGGCAATTTGAATGCACAGAGATACCGTGACGAGATACTGAGGCCCATTGTCATGCCATTCATCCGCTGCCATTACCTCATGTTTCAGCATGATAATACACAGCCCCATGTCGCAAGGATCTTTACGAAATTCCTGGAAGCAGAACATTTTATACTCACTATTGACCATGTTTGGGATGATCTGGATCGACACATATGACAGAGTGTTCCAGTTCCCACCAATAACCAGCAACCATTGACATGGCTTTGACATTGACATTCCAAAGTAGTGGCTTCCATCTGGCCACTCTACCGTAAAGGCCTGATTGGTGGAGTGCTGCAGAGATGGTTGTCCTTCTGGAAGGTTCTCCCATCTCTACAGAGGAACTCTGGAGCTCTGTCAGAGTGACCACTGGATTCTTGGTCACCTCCCTGACCAAGGCCCTTATCCCCGGATTGCTCAGTTTGGCTGGGCAGCAAGCTCTGGGAAGCTTCTTGATGGTTCCAAACTTCTTCCATTTAAGAATGATGTAGGCCACTGTGTTTTTGGGGACCTTCAATGCTGCAGAACGTTTTTGATACCCTTCCCCAGATCTGTGTCTTGACACAATCCTGTCTCGTAGCTCTACGGACAATTCCTTCGACCTCATCGCTTAGTTTTTGCTCTGACATGCACTGTAATCTGTGCGACCTTATATAGACACGTTTGTACCTTTCCAAATCATGTCCAATCAATTGAATTTGCCACAGGTAGACTTCAATCATGTTGTAAAAACATCTCAAGGATGATCAATGGAAACAGGATACATAGACTCTCATAGCAAAGGGTCTGAATACTGTAAATAAGGTTTTTGCTTTGTCGTTATAGGTAGTGTGTGCAAATTGCTGAGGATTTGTATTTATTTAATACATTTTAGAATAAGGCTGTAACGTAACAAAATGTGGAAAAAGTTAAGTGGTCTGAATACTTTCCGAAGGCACTGTATTATCCATTACTCTCCATATAATATCCCTGTGGCGACTGGCACTGACCTGTGCCATCAGGATGCCCGGGACAATGCCCAGCTGGTGGAGGGTACCCAGGGCTCCTGGAAGGGCAGTCAAGTTGTAGAAACATCACAAGGATGATCAATGGAATCAGGATGCACCTGAGCTCAATTTTGAGTCTCATAGCAAAGGGTCTGAATACTTATGCAAATAAGGTATTTCTGTTTTTTAGTTTTAATATATTTGCAAACATTTCCCAAAAACTTTTTTTTCTTTGTCATTATGGGGTATTGTGTATAAATTGACGAGGGGAAAAATGTATGTAAATTGATGAGGATTTTTTTTTTAAACATAACAAAATGTGGAAAAAGTCAAGAAGACTGAATCATTTACGAATGTGCTGTATTTTCTCTCAGAGCTTTTCCGCCCAACTATTGAGTGAACACAGAATAATTGTATTGTTGGCCTGAAAATAATATCTGAGGTGTTGGAAGTTTCTGGGAATGACATGGTTATCATTCCAGTTAGGTTTTACATGAAAAATCTGCAAAAATGGCTAAATGAGTCGTTTTCAAGTTTCTTTAATGACTTTCAATGGGCGACCCTGCAAATTGAATAACATATTGACCTACTGTAATAAACTTTTAATAAATTTACACCCAAGTGAATGAGTGGGATGTTGCTGAAATATTTGCTCTTATTTGTGGGTTTTGATCAAATGAAAACTGTAATCAGTGAAGGGCTAAAAATAATGATTTTGACTTAGAACGGAATGACTCATTTCTAGACCTACTGTACCTGAAGAGCTGTCACCATAAAACATATGTTGATTATCTTGTCTTTTGACATTTCCAAAAAGGGTTGCTTGTAAGATAGAGGGGCAGAGCTATATAAAGACATGTCTTTGATGGTTGAAGTGCCAGTAGGCACACCATGAGCATCCTTTCCCCATGACTCAGTGTTTGCCCCCTCGATTACAGGATGTATGCTCCAACGAGTCTCTGTTTGTCTGTCTGAGTTGTTTCCTGATGGGTTTATTTTACAATGCATGCATAAGTAAGACAGTCAATTTGTGATTCCCTGTTAGAGACTGTTTCTCTTAGGTTACATTCATCATAAAAGTTTAGCCTTTTGTTTTCTATGCAGACATTCAAATTGAGCATGTTTGAAAGCAATCATGATATTACAATAACAAGAGTGATAATTTTTTTAAATAAAAAAATCTACCAAATATTGACTGTCTACCTGATTGACTGTCTATCTGTATGTTATATAGATTCAGATGAATAAAAACAAAATAATGTCAGCTGTTGAACACTCCAACACTCATCTCTTCAGTTTTCCAGTGGAGCTATGGACTATATTTGTTCTAACATGTGTATCCAACAGTAGCACAATTTACAAACACATTGACAGGCAAGCATTCCCCTAGACATATAACTGAGCTTCCCTGTTGTAAGGTTATTTATTTATTTTCTTAGTCAACCTTGTGTTCTGTTTTGTTGTGTTCTTGAACATAGCTCTGTTTCTTTGTGTGAGGTATTGTTAGTTTTGACTCTACTTAGCCTTTTCCTAGCTCGTTTGTGAGAACCGGTTGTAGCCTTCAGTCCTAGTTTTGCTTTGCTTACTGTACTTTTGTATGACCATTGCCTGCCTGTGAGTACGATTCCTACCTTCTGCGAAGGCTAAATAAACACCTACCATGCTCTGTGTGTGAATCTACACCTTTTTCTCCATGAGTATTTACTACGCCTGTGTTCTGTAAGGTAGAGTAGGCAAACAGGAGGATGGGAATACAAGCTGAAAATGAACTAAACTAGTGACTTTCCTTTAACTAAAATCCTTAGTTGAAACAATAAGCGACACCCCTCTGTTTTAGTACAAAGTTGAGGGATTGGCCTGGAGAAATAAACCACTCATTCATACAGACCTACGGATGCAAGGACTGGCCATCGATGACATCAAAATTATAATTATGGTTTAACCATGTTTTCATGTATGTTAAAAGTTTAACTGTATATTTTGGATTTTGATAGGGTATGACCGTTGAATGGTATTTCTAAGTTCTGATTCTCTAAGAATCAATGGATATGTATCATTAATTATAAGTAAAAAAATTGACATAGCAACTAAGGATTCTACCTGCAGTTTATGACCTTTCAATGGATCCTTTTAGAGTGTCTGGTGCTGAGGGGGGATTGATGGCTTTTTTTACTCAGTGAGAAATCCATTGTTTCCCTTCAGTCAACTGACACAGACATGTATCTGTTATGGCCAATGTACACCACTTCTGTAACACAGGTTTAATTCCATGGCAATTTGGCTTGTCCACCGTGATGGACACATCCATCTGTCCTTAGTAACAGCGCTGGTGTATCTCTATAGCTGCAGGGACCAGTGTCAATGGCCACAGGTAAATGGCTGACAGCTCACACTCTTGATTGTGACCTTTTTAAGAGGAAGGTGGCTTCAGGTGTGGTGTAACCAATGACTTTGATGTAATGCAGGTTAGGTTTGGGGTTATCCTCAGGTGTTAAGATCCTGTTATGAAAATCGATAAAACAGGAGAGCCCAATTCACTCAGCATTTGCATTGGTGCCGACCTGAAATAATTACTGATGATGGAACATCTCAGGTGTTACTATTTGCATGCTTTCAACACAGCATACAACAACATCATATTAGCATACAATTGATTCAGATGCTGAATGTACTCCATGTAAACGGTTGTCTATAATTTTAGTGTTACCCACACAGTTAACAGTGATGCTGTATTTATTGACCGTGTATTACATCTATTTTTTTTACATTAATAAAGAGTCAATTTAAAATGGAATCCACAGGAGGTTGGTGGTACCTTAATTGGGGAGGAGGGCTTGGGGTAATGGCTGGAGCGGAAGAGGTGGAGTGGTATCAAATACATTAAACACATTGTTTCCATCTGTTTGATGCCATTCCATTTGCTCCGTTCTGGCCATTATTATAAGCCGTCCTCCCCTCAGCAGCCTCCAGTCAGTAATAAAATGTAATACTGTGCAATATTCAGAAGATCTGTAAACCACACCATTTATCTGAAATAGAGATGTGATAAAAATATAGATAACCCAAAATTCAAACATCCATGAATGCAGAATTTTTGGGGGGAGAACATACATACTCAGTAGTAGCAAGCTGATTTATCCCTCATTCTGTATGTAAAACAAATCCCTATAGTCGCTGTAATGGTATGTGGAAAGGCAAGTTTAATTGATTCAAATTTAAGGATTCTATAATTGGTTCTCAGATTATTCTCGCTCTGTAGTGGTTTCATATTGTGAGATTATATACTGCTTTTTAGAATACTGATTTGGTCCAGTGTATACAGTACAGTATATTACTCCGGCATCAACTTAAAGATGGTTGAAGTTGTAGAGGGTCTTATGTTATAATGGTTTCCTTTATTTTTCTTTATCTTAATAGCCATTTCAGCTGCTTGATCAATGAATAACTGTCAGTCTTTTACTATTATGGACCTGACCATTGACCTCCTTGCACTCTTATTTGACAACGGTTCCCTAATTGCCAACCTTTTTTCTATCCCCCCTTCCTCTGATTTCCCCCACCCTCTCCAGTTTGTCTTCATTATAGAAACTAATTCACTGTGCTCTAAGTGCAAGGTCACTGCCCATGTTTTGCATTCAAATGGAAACATTTTCTTATGGCCAGAAAGTAATTTGCTGCATCTGTTATGACGGCGAGAGGCAAAGTAAGACATAGTTACTGTGGCTCTCTGCCTTCGAGAAGAGTAGAAACTATGTTCAGTATTCCAGGAAGCCGATTGTTAAGATATGCCTTATCACACAATGGCTCTGGTTATTGCTAGACAGAAGCTCCAGACCAAATTCTTCATTCCTCCTTTTTCAGAATAGTTTAACAGTGTGTCTGATTTGTTTACATGTGTAATGCATGCCTGTCAGCTGTTTTATAGATTCTCTGAGACAAGCCTGAGATATACTGTGCGGAAGCACACTGTTTGTTTTGCACACAGATTTGTTTTTGATTGCCTCACTATTACATTTCATAGAAACATGGAATACATTATCCTTCCAGTAACCACACGCACCGTCGCAGAGACAGAGTAGGTTATCAGAAATGTTATTCGATTTTTGTCTTGTCCTCTCCACCGCTATAAAACACTTTGTCAAAGTGTCCCCCTGATGTTGGTGTGAGATAGATCAATTCTCTGTGTGTACTGTTTACTGTTTGTCTAGAATATGAAATTGCCTACTGTAAATGTTGTTGGAACATCAGACCAACTTGTTTGCCAACAGACAGTAACCCCAGAACAGTCTCAGTGAGGCGCTGACAACAGCAGTGGTCCAACGAAGCAGACAGGAGGCTACAAGACTGTTTTGTTCGTATAGACTGCGATATGTTCCAGGATTCGTCTGATAGCATTGAGTCGTTTACCACATCAGTCATTGGCTTCATCAATAAGTGCATAGATGACGTCGTCCCCACAGTGACTATACGAACGTATCCAAAGCAAAAAACAGGAAATATTTGTGCTAGCCTAAAGGCTAGAGCTACTGTGCTAGCCTAAAGGCTAGAGCTACTGCTTAAAAGGAACAGGACCTGGCATGGATGCATACAAGAAAGCACGCTACGACCTCCGAAGAGGAATCAACCATGCAAAATGACAATATAGGAGAAAGTGGAATCCTATTACACCAGCTCCGACGCTCGTCGTATGTGGAAGGGCTTGCAGACGATAACGGTTTACAAAGGGAAACCCAGCCATGAGTGGCCCAGTGATGCAGAACTCCCAAAACTACACTAAATGCCTTTTATGCTCGCTTCGAGAAATACAACACAGAGTCTTGCGTGAAAGCCCCTGTTGTTCCAGCGTTGCTTACAGGTGTATAAAATCCAGCACACAGTCTTGCAATCTCTATAGACAAATAATGGCAGTAGAATGGCCCATACTGAAGAGCTCAGTGACTTTCAACGTGGCACCGCTTGATATAGAGGTCCTGGATGGCAGAGAATGCGGCCACCGTGATATACTGGGCTGTCCGCACCACCCTCTGTAGCACTTTGCGGTTGAGAGAACTGCATTTGCTATACCAAGGGGTGAGGCAGCCTGTCAAGATGCTCTCAATTGCATGGCTGTGTGCTCAATTTTATACACCTGTCAGCAATGGGTGTGGCTGAAATAGCCAAATCCACTAATTTGAAGGGGTGTCCACATACTTGTATATATAGAGTATATACCTCAAATACCTAATACCCCTGCACATTGATTTGGTACTGGTACTCCCTGTATATCGCTTAATTATTGTGTATTTTATTAATCTTGTGTTACTGTTTTTCTTTGTATTATAATTGTTGTACTCTGCGTCATTGGAAAGGGCTCGTAAGTAAGCATTTCACCGTAAAGTCTACACCGTTGTATTTTGCTCTTTTGACAAATACAAATACATTGTTTAAGGAATTGTGGGGTCATCGGCGTAACATGAAGAGCAATGATTCATCAGTTTAATAGCTAAAGCCTGGAGCCACTGGGGAGCACATCTAACCTGCTGTGAGTGGATTCCACACAGGGCTCAGTCTGGGTGCGACGATGACACTACCGAGGCCACTGCTTTCTTTCTTTCCCCTCTCTCTCCTTGTTCTAGTTGTGTTCTATGAGGCAGATGAGTTTTAATGGAGAAATATTTCAAACCTTTTTCTTTCAGTCTTTCTTTGCAG
Source organism: Oncorhynchus kisutch (assembly GCF_002021735.2). Classification (NCBI taxonomy): domain Eukaryota; kingdom Metazoa; phylum Chordata; class Actinopteri; order Salmoniformes; family Salmonidae; genus Oncorhynchus; species Oncorhynchus kisutch. Next base: position 40,141,654 of record NC_034178.2, read on the forward strand.
CCTCCAAATGTCCAGAGATGAATACACGGAGCTTCTAGAAAGTAGATATTTCCTGATAGGGTGTCTTGGAGATTTTCTAAATTTTCCTTTTCTATTCTCTCTGGAATCAGATTTGGTTCTGAATAGGTGTGTAGAATGGTTCATAAAGGTGCAACACTACAGAAGTATGGTTGTGTGCTCAAGAGATGGCAAGGACGGTCGCATACAACTATCCATATTTAATGCATCCTGCTTGCATGGGGGATGACAAATGTGTTTGATATTATGATAATGACCTTCCACTTATTATTCATACATGTCCCTGAGTGATCATATTTTCTCCCCGTTAAAATATGCATAGAAATGAGGAAAATCTGAAATGGGGGTATGCGTGCAGGGTCACTGAAGGTGAATTACAACATGACAAACAGTAGGAACATGGTGCTTTTCGCTAGGGGAGAAGGAAGCCAGCACCCTATACCTCTGTTCATGCTTCAACGAGTGTCACTCTACCAAAGCAAGGAAGGGCTCAATACACTAGTCTATGTTTTGGAGTCTTGTTTTATTGGGAAATGACTGGATCAATATTTTCACCAATCTGAAGTGGGAATTGGGCCACTTTGCTGTATTGACCCATCCCTCTGTCTTTATTACTAGTACCACTCAGTGGCAGGTTGTCCTGGTGTACATCTTTTTGATGTCATTATCTTTTTACTGTACATTTTTTTGTACTTTTCCCCCTTTTCCCCCCCAATTGGTAGTTACAGTCCTGTCCCATCTCTCTAACTCCCATACGGACTCAGGAGAGGTGAAGGTCAAGAGCCATGCGTCCTCTGAAACACAACCCTGCCAAGCCACACTGCTTCTTGAAATTCTGCCCACTTAACCTGGAAGCCAGCTGTACCAATGTGTCAAAGGAAACACCGTCCAGCTGGTGATCGAAGTCAGCTTGCAGGTGCCCGACCCGCCACTTCATTTCTATATCACATGTGCAGTGCACTCTTCCATCACATGTACAGCTGATTCAAGATCTAGCACACTAATGAGATGCTATTGAGCTCACACTACTACATTGTCTGAGCCAAGGACTACATATTTTCTGGTAAGCTTTGATTACATTAATGGGTGGGATGAATATATGTTATATGACTAGTAAATAGTAGCCTACAGCAGTGTGTTTAAAACATTTCTAACTTGTTAACAATTTCTGCTAGTTAGTTTTTGCTACCATGTGGGTTTTAGCTTGCTTGAGCCTGCTAACTGAGGAGTGTTAATTCACCTGTTTCCATACATTTTTCATTTTTTCATTTCCAATACCCTACTCAGCAAATTGGATGCAGTCTATCACAGTGCAATCCGTTTTATCACCAAAGCCCCATATACTACCCACCATTGCGACCTGTACGCTCTCGTTGGCTGGCCCTCGCTTCATACTCGTCGCCAAACCCACTGGCTCCATGTCATCTACAAGACCCTGCTAGGTAAAGTCCCCCCTTATCTCAGCTCGCTGGTCACCATAGCATCTCCCACCTGTAGCACACGCTCCAGCAGGTATATCTCTCTAGTCACCCCCAAAACCAATTCTTTCTTTGGCCGCCTCTCCTTCCAGTTCTCTGCTGCCAATGACTGGAACGAACTACAAAAATCTCTGAAACTGGAAACACTTATCTCCCTCACTAGCTTTAAGCACCAACTGTCAGAGCAGCTCACAGATTACTGCACCTGTACATAGCCCACCTATAATTTAGCCCAAACAACTACCTCTTTCCCAACTGTATTTAATTTTAATTAATTTATTTATTTTGCTCCTTTGCACCCCATTATTTTTTATTTCTACTTTGCACATTCTTCCATTGCAAAACTACCATTCCAGTATTTTACTTGCTATATTGTATTTACTTTGCCATCATGGCCTTTTTTGCCTTTACCTCCCTTCTCACCTCATTTGCTCACATTGTATATAGACTTGTTTATACTGCATTATTGACTGTATGTTTGTTTTTACTCCATGTGTAACTCTGTGTCGTTTTATCTGTCGAACTGCTTTGCTTTATCTTGGCCAGGTCGCAATTGTAAATGAGAACTTGTTCTCAACTTGCCTACCTGGTTAAATAAAGGTAAAATAAATAAAAAAAATAAAAAAAAATTAAAACATTAATCTTACAAAGGAGTTTAACTAATTGTATTTTATTTTTCTCGTCTTTATGTAGTGAACACGAGTAGAGAGAGATCTGGTTTAAAGTGCAGGGCGCAGCAGGTGTTTATTGCAAAGGACAACAGGAGGAGGCAGGTAGCTGGGTCCAGGGGCAGGCAGAAGGTCGTACACAGGAGGTCCGAAAGGGCAATAGTACATGCAGGGAAAAGGCTAGTAACGTAGTACGGGAGATCAGGAAATAGGTAGATAACTGCAAATCCTGTTACCTAAACGGCTACAGTACAGGCAGACAACAGGCAAAAAGGCATCGTTAGTGAGGCAGGCAAAAACTATCATACACAGGAGGAATAAATCACAGGAAAACTCAGCGATCTGAACGACGTGTGTCACAAAACAAACAACACCACAGAGTGATGGGGTGCAAAGAACTAAACTAAATAGTGTGTGATAACATACATATGTGAACAGGTGATTAGAATTCAGATGATTGGGATCTGGAGTGTGAGTTGCGTTCAGGGGATCTACGTGTTTGAGGGTGTGAGTTGGAAGCAGACGTTACACTTTACAGGAAAATGCCACGAGCACTATCTGATGTGTGGAGACATTTCACTTTAGCTAATGTAGAAGGAAAAGATGTCTACATTTGAAAATATTGTGCCAAATCAAATGTGAAGAATGCAACAAAGCTGCAGAAACATCTGGCAAAGTGCATAAAGTTCCCTCAGCGCTCACAACAAGCAAAAGTCCCTCTATCTCTATTCAAGGTGACACCTTATTGATAGCAACAGCTCATGGTCCTCCTGGAATCAGACGTTTTTTTGACTCAATGGAGGAACGTAGTCAGAGAATTGCTGATGAATGTCTTGCTCGAGCTGTGTATGCAACTGGTTCACCTCTGATGCTCACATGCAATGTGTATTGGAAGAGATTTCTGAATGTTCTTCGCCCAGCATACACCCCTCCAACCAGAAATGCTTTATCTACTCATTTGCTGGATGCAGAGTTCAACAATTCAAGTGAAGGTCAAGCAAATCATAGAGAAAGCAGACTGTATTGCAATCATCTCTGGTGGGTGGTTGATTGTTAGTGGGCAAGGAATAATTAACTACACCATCTCCACCCCTCAACTAGTATTCTTCAAGAGCACAGACAGAAGGGACAACAGACACACCGGTCTCTACATTGCAGATGAGCTGATGGCAGTCACCAATGACCTTGGACCACAGAAGGTATTTGCACTGGTGACAGACAATGCTGTGAACATGAAGGCTGCTTGGTCTAAAGTGGAGGAGTCCTACCCTCACATCACACTCATTGGCTGTGCTGCTAATGCATTGAATCTGCTCCTCAAGGACATCATGGCACTGAAAACAATGGATACACTCTACACGAGAGCCAAGGAAATGGTTAGGTATGTGAAGGGTCATCACGTTATAGCAGGATTCTACCTCACCAAGCAAAGTGAGAAGAATAAGAGCACCACATTGAAGCTGCCCAGCAACGTCCATTGGGGTGGTGTTGTCATCATGTTTGAGGGTCGGGAAGGAGTATCTCCAAGAAATGGCCATATCACAGTCTGCTGATATGGACAGCCCCATCAAGAGGATCCTCCTGGATGATGTATTTTGGGAGAGAGTGGTAAGCAGCCTGAAACTCCTGAAACCTATAGCAGTAGTCATTGCACGGATTGAGGGAGACAATGCCATCCTGTCTGATGTTCAGTCTCTGCTTGCAGATGTAAGAGAAGACATCTGTACGCAACTGGTCCTTGTTTGGGAACACACACACCAAAGCACGCAACATGTTGACCAATACAAGAGTTGAGAAATTGGTGGCCACCCAGGAAAATGTTTGGCTTTTGGAGCCTTCAACAAGCCACCCTCAGAGTCTGATGTTCAAGAGATGGACATTGAGGAGGTCCAGGGAGAAGACATGGAAGCCTGAGAGGAAGACATCCAAAGATTTAGTGTCTAGACTATAATTTTACATATGTATGTTGAAAACGTTTTGGGAGATGCGATGGATCATTGGGGATCATTCAATATTCCCTTTCTTTTGTTGTTCAGTGAAATCATCCCATGTGAAGCGTCAACTCATTTCATTAAAGTTCAATTCGCAAATAAATCTTTTCATTTCATTTCTATTGGAAGGATTTAATAATTTGCAATTATGTCTACTTATGATAAGGTAAAATGTTTATGTTTGTGTCTCCATATGATATGTTAAATACATCTAATGCAACATACATCTACATTTAAACGGTATTAATATTAATTTGCATATATTTCTGATAATTTCCATATATTCCAGTTAATTCCCCATATATTCCTGTTAATTCCCACAGAAAGTTTCTGCCTCTGAATATTCCACCAAAATGTGCAATCCTAATGTCAACAGATGTATTAGTTTACGAAATCAGACTTTTTGGATATAATGTTAATGATATGTTCGAGAAAGACCCCAATGTGAATAATCATACTTGTCTTGGTAAAATGTATTTTATCACATAAGGAAGTGAAATTTCATCACCAAAGCACATTTTCACCCACTCTGACCAGAGTGGGTGGACAATATATTACATGTAACTAATGACATGTAATGATTTATTCCCCAACCCTGCTAAAAGGTCAGGAAGGAAGGATGAGCCCAGTATAAGAGTCATTATCCGCTCCAGAGCCCAGTGGGCATCTTGGCAGTGCCACCTCCACCATTACTCAGGCAGTGTGCATGGGGACCTTGGCTGGAACTGCCGCCTCTGTCATTATCTAGACCACAGATGGACTCACCACCACCCTATCACTAGCCACTTAATGGCCAGGGAGACGTATAGAGCTGATGGTTGGTTTCTTGGGTTGCTTCCCTGCTACAAGCATCTTTTCCAAGTCAACATTAAGGACTTACATAAAATTAAGGGCCCTGACTCTGTGCTTTTCTTTGGTCTAATTAATGGACAGAAGAGTGATTATTGGACAGTCAAGTCAGTCAGAAAATTTAAAGTTTTGAAAATAAGTTGATCTCAGTAACGCAAGTGTTTTTTTTTCTGAATGTCACAGTTGTGTAAGCGTGGCTTATTGACTGGAGTGGAATTAGGAGGTGGATACTGCAGTGTGCAGCCAAGGTCCAGACGCTCCTGTGAAGCTCGCCTTCAGCATCATGACATCAGGAGGAAGAGGGAAGGTTAGCTGGGGCTTTCTGCAACGCTTATAGGCCTGCAAGGGTCATGAGTCACTCTTGTGACGAACAGATGATGACCTGTCTGTCTGCTTTCCGCTCTGTCAAATGTCAATCACATCTCAGCTTGTTCCTGTTTCCCCTAGCATTCTGCTTCCTGGAGTGACATTGGTCGTCACGTAACGATGTGTAACTCAGTGGTTTAAAATTCCCAGCTTGAGCTGATATTTGATTGACACATAAGTCTTGCACATAGGGGGAAATTCTGACCTTAGTTAAGCGTGCGTAAATGGAACGTAATTCCTTTTTTATGCACTTTTATATCTATGTGTATTCTGACCTTGAACTTAAGCATGAGAATACCATGCTATCCACCTACTATTCGTTTGGGATGGTGATTGAATAAATGAAGGTGTGTCTACGTATTCTGACCTTGACTTAAATACTTAATAATCCCACTACCTCTACGTGCGAAGAAACCATGAATGCGGTCCATGAATTTCTTTCGTGCATAAAGGCTCTCCAAACATTTTTTTTTTAGGATTCTATCCTTTTCTATCCACACTATCCTGCCGCAAAGCACCCTCACAACATGATGCTGCCACCTACGTGCTTCACGGTTGGGATGGTGTTCTTCGGCTTGCAAGCCTCCCCCTTTTTCCTCCAAACATAACGATGGTCATAATGGCCAAACAGTTCTATTTTTGTTTCGTCAGACCAGAGGACATTTCTCCAAAAAGTATGATCTTTGTCCCGATATGCAGTTGCAAACCGTAGTCTGGCTTTTTTATGACCGTTTTGGAGCAGTGGCTTCTTCCCTGCCTTTCAGGTTATGTCGATATAGGACTGGTTTTACTGTGGGTATAGGTACGTTTGTACCTGTTTCCTCCAGCATCTTCACAAGGTCCTTTGCTGTTGTTCTGGGATTGATTTGCACTTTTCGCACCAAAGTACGTTCATCTCTAGAAGACAGAACGCGTCTCCTTCCTGAGCGGTATGACGGCTGCGTGGTCCCATGGTGTTTCTACTTGCGTACTATTGTTTGTACAGATGAACGTGGTACCTTCAGGCATTTGGAAATTGCTTCCAAGGATGAACACGATTGTGGAGGTCTACAATTATTTTTCTGAGGTCTTGGCTGATTTCTTTTGATTTTCCCATGATGTCAAGCAAATAGGCACTGCATTTGAAGGTAGGCCTTGAAATACATCCACAGGTACACCTCCAATTGACTCAAATGATTTCTATTAGCCTATCAGAAGCTTCCAAGACATCATTTTCTGGAATTTTCCAAGCTGTTTAAAGGCAGAGTAAACTTAGTGTATGTAAACTTCTGACCCACTGGAATTGTGAGTGAAATAATCTGTCTGTAAACAATTGTCGGAAAAATTACTTGTCTCATGCACAAAGTAGATGTCCTGACTTGCCAAAAATATAGTTTGTTAATAAGAAATTTGTGGAGTGGTTGAAAAACGAGTTTTAATGACTCCAACCTAAGTGTATGTAAACTTCCGACTTCAACTGTATATAGATCGCTTTCTTTCATTTATCCCTAATATTCTGAACCTGTTCTCTTGATATTACAGATATTATAGAAATTATAACCTAAAGGTACACTGAATTTAATGGGATGGCTTTTTAAAAATCTTTTAAGATAAAAGGATTAAAAATCATATTGTATGAAAACTCCACGAGAAAATCTGTTGGCCAGTAAGTGGGAGGGTTTTTACTGGTTCAATTACATTTATTCAGAGAAGTGCGCAAGGTAGAGTGTTACGTGACTGAATAAGGTAAGTATGATACCAAATACTGAGAAGTGGTAGGAAAGCCATACATTCCCTAAGTCTGAAACGCCCCATAGTGTGGATGAATAAGCCCAGACACAAGAAACACAAATTATGATTTTTCTTATTAAACTGTAATATGTAGTTTGTTACTGTAGGTAAAAACACACACGCACAAAGAGAGAGAGAGAGAACATCCTCCCACACTGAGAGGCATGCACACCAGTGGAGGCTGCTGAGGGGAGGACGGCTCATAATAATAGCTGGAATCGAGTGAATGGAATGGTATTAAACACATGGTTTTCATGCGTTTTATACCATTTCATTCCCGCCATTACACACCATTCCAGAAATTATTATGAGCTGTCCTCCCCTCAGCAGTCTCCACTGATGCACACAGCACACGCAGTGCACATGCTGAAGTGAAATGCCAAGGAGATAATCTAAATTGTTTTGCAGCTCCCCATGGAGCAGGGAGCAAGGAGCACAGAGATACAATTACCTTAATGAGGCGCTAGTGCTGTCTGCCTTACTACAACACTACTCACAGTGTTCAGGCTTACATCTCAGCCACGTACGTACTTACACACAGACATACCCATCAGTTGGACTACACTGGCTGTTTTCTTCCTGCACTTTATGACTGGAGAAAGTATCGTTTTCTCTCTGTTCTGAGTCTAGGGCTGTGACGGTCATGGAATTTTCAATGACGGTAATCAGCCAGCCAAATGACCGCAGTCACACAAATAATTTTTTCATAGCAACAGTTTTTTTTATTGACTCACATTTTCTCTTCTGCTCCTGACTGCATATGCTAGAAATAGAATGAATAGAACGTGCGGCCCCATTCAAGTCAGTAATGGCATAATGGGTGGACTGGCGGCCATTGCCAGTGTACCCATAGGAGCAAAGCAGGAAGTAAAAGCACGGAGTGTACCCATTTATATGTGTTGTGATTTGTTGATTTACCTCAACTGATATTACAAAAAATACATTCCATTGCATGAGCCACATCAGTTAACATAATTTGAATGAACATTTTACATTTCAGCAAGGAGCAACAAAGTTCTTATCACGTTGTTAATAGTCCATGTTACTGCAGAAATTCCCCACCGTCCCCAGTAAGCTGTTCGTTTCACACACCAAAAATTTACATGAATGGTTATGACGGTTATTTTATTTTCATGACGGTCTTCATCCGTAACCGTCAGTTGAACGTTAATTGTGCCAGCCCTAGTTCTGACTCAATCCATTTTACATGGTGAAGACAGCAGGCAAGCTCCAGAGTTTCTTGTATTGATGTACTGTATATAAATTGTTCTGACTCCAGTCCAGGCTGTAGTTTTATTTTGACGCATATGAGTTATGTGTTGGTCAAGAAAAGGACTAGGGCTAGGATGGACTGTAAGATAGGTTCAGAACTGTTGATGCCACCATGGTGCATCGGTCAGAATGCAAATGAGGTGATGGAGCAGGAATCCAGGTTTAAGGGTATTTATTACACACAGATGGAGTTGAATATGGAGGTTAGGAGTTGAGCTTGTAAAGATAGGAAGAATGTTCTTTAGGATGTGGCTTGTAAGGCCTTGGAGAAAGGATTGGATATGGACTGGATGTGGTGGTCTGGAAGGGAGATACAAAAGGGAAACATTCGGAACACATCAACATAAAAGGTGTAGACATGACAAATGTGACTATTACAGGGAATGGGCTTCACATATAACTACAAACTAAGGAGGCTGCCAGGACTAGAGATAACAAAGGGGAATTATTAGGGTTGCACATTTTGGGGAATATTCAGAGGTGGAAACTTTCTGTGGGAATATATGGGAATTAACTGGAATATATGGGAAATATATGCAAATTAATATTAATACCATTTAAATGTAGATGTTTTTTGAATTGGATATATTTACCATATCATATGGAGACATAAACATAAACCTTTTACCTTATCATAGGTAGACATAATGGCAAATTATGAAAACCTTCCAATAGAAATAAAAACAAAACAATTTAGTTACGAATTGAACTTTAATTAAATGAGTTGACTCTTCACATGGGATGATTTCACTGAACAACAAAAGAAAGGGAATATTGAATGATCCCCAATGATCCATCGCATCTCCCAAAAACGTTTTTAACATACATCTGTAAAATGATAGTCTAGAAACTAAAGCTTTGGATGTCTTCCTCTCAGGCTTCCAAGTCTTCTCCCTGGACCTCCTCAATGCCTACCTCTTGAACATCAGACTCTGAGAATCTTCACTGTCACTTTCCAACCTTGTTGAGGATGACTTGTTGTCAGGCTCAAAAAGCCTCAAAATTTCCCGGATGGCCACCAAGTTTTCAACTCTTGTATTGGTCAACCTGTTGCGTGCTATGGTGTGTGTGTTCCCAAACAAGGACCAGTTGTGTTCTGAGGTGGTTGATGTTGGTGGGATTTGGAGGATGATGGAGGCAACAGGAGAAAGAGCCTCAGATCCACAAAGTCCATTCCACCAGGTGGCTGATGAGATATGTTGGCACAACTGCCATATTGCATTTCCATCCTAAAGCCCTTGCTTGGAAGAGAACCTTTCCCTCATCCAGTCCAAGGTGGCGAGACACGGTAGTGATGACACCATAGGCCTTGTTGGTCTTTGCACCAGACCGGATGCTCTTGCCAGCATACTTGGTGCCCAACATGTACACTGCTGCATGTATGGGCCTCAGGCAGAAGTCTTCACGCTTTTTGATGTATTTTAGAACTGCAGTTTCCTCTGCTTGGAGCAACAGTGAAGTGGGCAGGGCAGTACAGATTTATTCTCTTACATCTGCAAGCAGAGTCTGAACATCAGACAGGATGGCATTGTCTCCCTCAATCCGTGCAATGGCTACTGCTATAGGTTTCAGCAGTTTCAAGCTGCTTACCACTCTCTCCCAAAATACATCATCCAGGAGGATCCTCTTGATGGGGCTGTCCATATTGGCAGGCTGTAATGTGGCCATTTCTTGGAGAGACTCCTTCCCCGCAAGGAGACTGTAATACATGATGACAACACCACCCCAATGTATATTGCTGGGCAGCTTCAATGTGGTGCTCTTATTCTTCTCACTTTGCTTGGTGAGGTAGATTGCTGCTATAACTTGATGACCCTTCACATACCTAACCATTTCCTTGGCTGTGTTGTATCCATTGTTTTCAGTTCCAAGATGTCCTTGAGGAGGAGATTCAATGCATCAGCAGCACAGCCAATGAGTGTGATGTGAGGGTAGGACTCCTCCACTTTAGACCAAGCAGCCTTTATGTTCACAGCATTGTCTGTCACCAGTGCAAATACCTTCTGTGACCCAAGGTCATTGATGACTGCCTTCAGCTCATCTGCAATGTAGAGACTGGTGTGTCTTTTGTCCCTTGTGTCTGTGTTCTTGTAGAATACTGGTTATGGGGTGAAGATGATATAGTTAATTAATCCTTGCCCATGAACATTTGACCACCCATCAGAGATGATTGCAATACAGTCTCCTTTCTCTATGATTTGCTTGATCTTCACTTGAACTCAGTTGAACTCTGCATCCAGCAATTGAGTAAATAAAGCATGTCTGGTTGGAGGGGTGTATGCTGGGCAATGAACATTCAGAAAACTCTTCCAATACACATTGCCTGTGAGCATCAGAGGTGAACCAGTTTCATACACAGCTCGAGCAAGACATTCATCAGCATTTCTCTGACTGCGTTCCTCCAGTGAGTAAAAAAACCTTCTACTTCCAGGAGGACCATGAGCTGTTGCTATCGATAAGGTGTCTGATTCATCATTTTCACAAATAGAGGTAGAGGGACTTTTGTCAGAGGTTGCTTGTTGTGAGCGCTGAGGGAACTTTATGCACTTGGCCAGATGATTCTGCATCTTTGTTGCATTCTTCACACAGTTTTTGCACATGTACACAGCTTTTCCTTCTACACTAGCTACAGTGAAATGTCTCCACATGGCCATGGCATTTTCCTGTAAAGATTAGAAGAATAATGAGTAAAAAAAAATAAAAATAACATTCCATGTACAGACAAATACTTAAGCAGTTAGATTAAATAACTTGTTTGTAAGATAAGTGTTTTAAAATGTATGGAAACAGGTGAATTAACACTCATCAGTTAGCAGGCTCAAGCAAGGTAAAACCCACATGGTAACAAAAACTAATTAGCAGAAATTGTTAACAAGTTAGAAATGTTTTAAACACACTTTGCTGTAGGCTACTATGTACTAGTTAACAAAAAATGATGTATGATATATAAAATATATTCACTATATAAAATATATTCACTAGTGTTAACAAGTTAGAAATGTTTTTAACACACTTTGCTGTAGGCTACTATGTACTAGTTAACAAAAAAATAATGTATGATATATAAAATATATTCACTACAATCAGTATTTTAATCAAAACTTACCAGAAAGCATGTAGTCCTTGGCTCAGCCAGTGTAGTAGTGTGGGCTCAATAGTATCTCATTAGTGTACAAGATCTTGAGAATCAGCTGCAGTCATGGCCAAAAGTTTTGACAATTACACAAATTTAAATTTTCACAAAGTCTGCTGCCTCAGTTTGTATGATAGAAATGCACATATACTCCAGAATGTTATGAAGAGTGATCAGATGAATTGCAGTTAATTGCAAAGTCCCTCTTTGCCATGCAAATGAACTGAATCCCCCCAAAACTTTTCCACTGCATTTCAGCCCTGCCACAAAAGGACCAGCTGACATCATGTCAGTGATTCTCTCGTTGACACAGGTGTGAGTTTTGAAGAGGGGTGGGTGTTGACGATCACTCTGTCATGCTGATTGAGTTCGAATAACAGACTGGAAGCTTCAAAAGGAGGGTGGTGCTTGGAATCATTGTTCTTCCTCTGTCAACCATGGTTACATGCAAGGAAACACATGCCGTCATCATTGCTTTGCACAAAAAGGGCTTCACAGGCAAGGATATTGCTGCCAGTAAGATTGCACCTTAATCAAACATTTATCAGATCATCAAGAACTTCAAGGAGAGCGGTTCAATTGTTGTGAAGAAGGCTTCAGGGCGCCCAAAAAAGTCCAGCAAGCACCAGGACCGTCTCCTAAAGTTGATTCAGCTGCGAGATCAGGGCACCAACAGTACAGAGCTTGCTTAGGAATGGCAGCAGGCAGGTGTGACTGCATCTGCACGCACAGTGAGGCAAAGACTTTTGGAGGATGGCCTGGTGTCAAGAAGGGCAGCAAAGAAGCCACTTCTCTCCAGGAAAAACATCAGGGACAGACTGATATTCTGCAAAAGGTACAGGGATTGGACTGCTGAGGACTGGGGTAAAGTCATTTTCTCTGATGAATCCCCTTTCCGATTGTTTGGGGCATCTGGAAAAAAGCTTGTTCAGAGAAGACAAGGTGAGCGCTACCATCAGTCCTGTGTCATGCCAACAGTAAAGCATCCTGATACCATTCATGTGTGTGGTTGCTTCTCAGCCAAGGGAGTGGGCTCACTCACAAAATTGCCTAAGAACACAGCCATGAATAAAGAATGGTACCAACACATCCTCCGAGAGCAACTTCTCCCAACCATCCAGGAACAGTTTAGCGACGAACAATGTCTTTTCCAGCATGATGGAGCACCTTGCCATAAGGCAAAGGTGATAACTAAGTGGCTCGAGGAACAAAACATGGATATTTTGGGTCCATGGCCAGGAAACTCCCCAGACCTTAATCCCATTGAGAACTTGTGGCCAATCCTCAAGAGGCGGGTGGACAAAAAAATAATAATAATCTGACAAACTCCAAGCATTGATTATGCAATAATGGGCTGCCATCAGTCAGGATGTGGCCCAGAAGTGAATTGACAGCATGCCAGGGCAGATTGCAGAGGTCTTGAAAAAGAAGGGTCAACACTGCAAATATTGACTATTTGCATCAACTTCATGTAATTGTCAATAAAAGCCTTTGACACTTATGAAATGCTTGTAATTATTCTTCAGTATTCCATTGTAACATCTGACAAAATATCTAAAGACACTGAAGCAGCAAACTTTGTGGAAATTGATATTTGTGTCATTCTCAAAACTTTTGGCCACAACAGTACATGTGATGGAAGAATGCACAGTACATGCAGAGGGTTGCAATTCCTTTGAATTTGGGATAGTTTAACCAAAATATGACACAAGACCTAGAACTGCCTTATGTGTATCCCACAAAAAAAGGTTTACTGTTGTAAGCTAACAGTTGTGATGAATTTAAGCAAATTCCCCAAATTCCCGGGCTTAATTTCCCATGAAAAATTTCCGGAAAGTTTCCGACCCTTTGCAACCCTAGGCATTATCAAACTGAAGGCATGGATATACAAAGAGATATAATATAGGGCAAAGTTTAAGGCAGCATACAGTGCATTTGAAAAGTATTCAGACCCCTTTCCCTTTTCCACATTTTGTTACGTTACAGCCTTATTCTAAAATTGATTACATGCTTTTCCTCGTCAGTCTAGACATAATACCCCATAATGACAAAGAAAAAAAAAAGTGTTTTAGAATTTTTTGCAAATGTATTACATTTAAAAACAGAAATACGTTATTTACAGTGGCCCCCAAGATCACAGTGGCCTCCATCATTTTTTAAATGGAATACGTTTAGAAACACCCGATGATCACTCTGATAGAGCTCCAGAGTTCCTCTGTGGAGAATTTAGAACCTTCCAAAAGGCCTGATTGCTGGACTCCACCAATCAGGCCTTTATGGTAGAGTGGCCAGACAGAAGCCACTCCTTAGTAAAAAGGCACATGACGGTGCACTTGGAGTTTGCCAAAAGGCTCCTAAAGACTCTCAGACCATGAGAAACAAGATGCTCTGGTCTGATGAAATCAAGATTAACCTCTTTGGCCTGAATGCCAAGCATCAAGTTTGGAGAAAACCTAGCACCATTCCTTCGCTGAAGCATGGTGGTGGCAGCATCATGCTGTGGGGATGTTTTTCAGTGGCAGGGACAGGGAGACTATTCAGGATTAAGGGAAAGATGAATGGAGCAAAGTAAAGAGAGATCCTTGATGAAAACCTGCTCCAGAGTGCTCAGGACCTCAGACTGGGGCAAAGGTTCACCCTCCAACAGGACAACGACCCTAAGCACACAGCCAAGACAACGCAGGAGTGGCTTCGGGTCAAGCCTCTAAATGTCCTTGAGTGGCCCAGCCAGAGCCCGGACTTCAACCTGATCAAACATCTCTGGAGAGACCTGAAAATAGTTGTGTAGTGACGCTCCCCATCCAACCTGACAGAGCTTGAGAAGATCTGCAGAGAAGAATGGGAGAAACTCCCCAATTACAGATGTGCCAAGCTTGTAGCATCACGCCCAAGAAGACTCTGGCTGTAATCGCTGCTTCAACAAAGTACTGAGTAAAGGGTCTGAATACTTATGTAAATTTAAAATTTCAATATTTTTTTGCTTTGTTGTTATAGGGTATACTGTGTAGATTGATGAGGGGAAAAATACAATTTAATCAATTTTAGAAACAGTCTGTAACGTAGCAAAATGTTGAAACCGTATAAGGGTTTGATCAGAGAGGGAGAGAGAGATATATAAGTCATAGCCTGAAAGGCCATGCCCCAAAACTCCTTGGTGAGGAGGGGACAAAGACTGTGTAGGTGTCTCACCAGTTTAGGTTACGGACAAAAGAGAAAGAGCAATGAATCAAAGAGCCTTTTATAAGCATATGACTGGTTTGGTTACAAAATCTGAGTTGTTTACCAATAGTATTACTGTAAAAGTTAACTTCCAATCACATCGTCAGACCTACAGGATGTAAAGACAACTTGACCTTTGGTGTGACAGAATGGGGGATGTGTAGAGCAACACAGAGAAGGCTGAATTCCTTAGAAGACAGAAATTCCTTACAAAGCATTATTAGATTCATGTCTCAACTGAACAGGTTGAATTATTCAACTGTGGGAAAACTCATTCACTTCAAATCAAACTTTATTTGTCACATGCTCCGAATACAACAAGTGTAGACCTTACCGGGAAATGCTTACTTACAAGCCCTTGACCAACAACCCAGTTCAAGAAAGAGTTAAGAAAATATTTACGAAATAAACAAAGTAAAAAATAATAAAAAGTAACACAATAAAATAACAATAACGAGGCTATATACAGGGGGTACCGGTACCGAGTCAATGTGTGGGAGTACAGGTGAGTCGAGGTAATTTGTACATATAGGTCGGCATAAAGTGACTATGCATAGATAATAAACATCAAGTAGCAGCAGTGTAAAAACTAATGGGGGGGTGTCAATGTACATAAGATGCTTCCAAGATGGCATAGCAGTCGGACATGTGTTTTGTCTTGGGGGGTGGGACAAAAGGGCTATCTAAGGTATATTGTCCCGTGTAAATATCGTTTTCCACATTTCTTTCCACATATATTCCGTATATATTCTCACTTTCCATCTACGGACTGAATATACTCTCCTGCAACCCGGCTCGCCCAATGTGGTACGGATCTGCTATTTTTATACTTCAGAACCGGAACCCCCATCAGAAGCTAGCCAGCTAACTAGATACTAGCTAGTAGTCAGTTAGCCACTGCTAGCAGTCTTCACCGTTAACTCGGACGCCAGCCAGCCTCAGCTCGGTCAATACCTGCCAGTCTGCACAGCGCGATATCAACCCACGGCATACCCACGACAGCTTTTTCTCTACCACATCTCCAGATTCCTACCGCAAGCTCTGAACCTTTACACCGAATCATCGCAGCTAGCTAGCTGCTATCTGAGTGGCTACTCCTGGCTAACGTCTCTGTCCCGAAGCAAGCACCAGTTAGCCTTGAGATAGTCCTTGAGCTAGCCACCAGCTAATTATTGGGCTACAATATCTCTTTTGCCAATTGGCCTGGACCCTTTACTGCCAACACGGAGCCCTGCCGATCCATCACGATTGGTCTGCCGACGTTATCATCCGAAGTGGTTTCAACAGGCCCTTCCGTTGCGACGACGCTGAATGCCCATCTGCTAGCCCCGGCCCGCTAGCTGTCTGAATCGCATGTCTCCAGCTCCCCTAGCATAGTAGCAACTACTGAATCGGCTCCCTGACTCAGCTATTGCTACTCATTGGACCCTATGATCACTCGGCTACACATGCCTCTCCCTAATGTCAAAATGCCTGGTCTATTGCTGTTTTGGTTAGTGATTTATTGTCTTATTTCACTGTAGAGCCCCCAGCCCTGCCCAATATGCCTTAGATATCCCTTTTGTCCCACCCCCCACACATGTGGTGACCTCACCTGGCTTAACTGGTGCCTTGGGACAAAACCACTCTCATCGTCACTCAATGCCTAGGTTTACCTCCACTGTACTCACATCCTACCATACCCTTGTCTGTACATTATGCCTTGAATCTATTCTTCCACGCCCAGAAATCTGCTCCTTTTACTCTCTATCCCGAACACACTAGACGACCAGTTCTTATAGCCTTTAGCCGTACCCTTATCCTACTCCACTTCTGTTCATCTGGTGATGTAGAGGTTAACCCAGGCCCTGCAGCCCCCAGCTCTACTCCCATTCTCCAGGCGCTCTCATTTGTTGGCTTGTGTAACCGCAAAAGCCTTGGTTTCATGCATGTTAACATCTGAAGCCTCCCTAATTTTGTTTTATTCATTGCTTTAGTACACTACGCCAACCCTGATGTGCTAGCCATGTCTGAATCCTGGCTTAGGAAGGCCACCAAAAATCCTGAAATGTCCATCCCCTACTACAACATTTACCAACGAGATATAACTGCCAAAGGGGGCGGAGTTGCAATCTACTGCAGAGATAGAATTTTGCAGGCTGTCATACTATCCAGGTCGGTGCCCAAACTATTTGAGCTTCTACTTTAAAAATTCATCTTTCCAGAAACAAGTCTCTCACCGTTGCCACTTGCTATAGACCCCCCGCAGCCCCAGCTGTGCCCTGGACACCATATGTGAATTGATTGCCCCCCTTCTATCTTCAGAGTTTGTACTGTTAGGTGACCTAAACTGGGATATGCTTAACACCCCGGCCGTTCTACAATCTAAGCTTGATTCCCTCAATCTCACACAAACTATCAAGGAACCTACCAGGTACAACCCTAAATCCGTAACCATGGGCACCCTCTTAGGTATCATCCTGACCAACTTGCCTTCTAAATACACCTCTGCTGTCTTCAACCAGGATCTCAGCGATCACTGACTCATTGCCTGCGTCAGTAATGGGTCCGCGGTCAAACGACCACCCCTCATCATTGTCAAATGCTCCCTTAAACACTTCAGCGAACAGGCCTTTCTAATCGACCTAGCCCGGGTATCCTGGAAGGATGTTGACCTCATCCTGTCAGTAGGATGCCTGTTTGCTCTTTAAAAGTGCTTTCCTCAAGTAAACATGCCCCATTCTAAAAATGTAGAACTAAGAACAGATATAGCCCTTGGTTCACCTCAGACTAGACTGCCCTTGACCAGCAGAAAAACATACTGTGGCGTTTTCAGGGTAGACAGCAACCAATATACACAGTCCGTTAGGAAAGCTTAGGCTAGCTTTTTCAAACAGAAATTTGCATCCAGTAGCACAAATTCCAAAAAGTTTTGGGACACTGTGAAGTCTATGGAGAAAAAGAGCACCACCTCCCAGCTACCCACTGCACTGAGGCTAGGAAACACTGTCACCACCGATAAATCTACGATAATCGATAACTTCAATAACCATTTTTCTACGGCTGGCCATGCCTTCCAGCTGGCTACGCCTACCCCGGCCAACAGCTCTGCACTCCCTGCAGCAACTTGCCCAAGCCCCTCCCCCCCGCTTCTCCTTCAACCAAATCCAGACAGATGATGTTCTGAAAGAGCTACAAAGTCTGGATCCCTACAAATCAGCTGGGCTAGACAATCTGGACCCTCTCTTTCTAAAATTATCAGCCGAAATTGTTGCAACCCTATTACTAGCCTGTTCAGTCTCTCTTTCGTATCGTCTGAGATCCCCAAATATTGGTAAGCTGCTACGGTCATCCCCCTCTTCAAAGGGGTAGACACTCTAGACCAAAACTGTTGTAGATCCATCCTGCCCTCTCTTTTTAAAATCTTTGAAAGCCAAGTTAACAAACAGATCACAGACCATTTCGAATCCCACCATACCTTCTCCACTGTGCAATCTGGTTTCCGAACTGGTCATGGGTGCACCTCATCCATGCTCAAGGTCCTAAACGATATCATAACCGCCATCGATAACAGACAGTACTGTGCATCCGTCTTCCTCGACCTGGCCAACGCTTTCGACTCTGTCAATCACCGCATTCTTATCGGCAGACTCAATAGCCTTGGTTTCTCAAATGACTGACTCGCCTGGTTATTTCAATGATGTCACTCTTGCTGATGATGATTTTCTGATCCACCTCTACTCAGATGACACCATTCTGTATACATCTGGCCCTTCTTTGGACACTGTGTTAACAAACTTCCAAACGAGCTTCAATGCAACACTCTAACTGCTTTCAAATGCTAGTAAAACTAAATGCATGCTCTTCAACCGATTGCTGCCCGCACCCGCCCGCCCGACTAGCATCACTACTCTGGACGGTTCTGACTTAGAATATGTGGACAACTACAAATACCTAGGTGTCTGGTTAGACTCTAAACTCTCCTTCCAAACTCACATTAAGCATCTCCAATCCAAAATGAAATCTAGAATCGGCTTCCTATTTCGCAACAAAGCCTCCTTCACTCATGCTGCCAAACATACCCTCGTAAAATGTACTATTCTACCGATCCTTGACTGTGGCGATGTCATTTACAACATAGCCTCCAACACTCTACTCAGCAAACTGGATGTAGTCTATCACAGTGCCATCCGTTTTGTCACCAAAGCCCCATATACTATCCACCACTGCGACCTGTATGCACTCGTTGGCTGCCCCTCGCGTCATATTCGTCGGCAAATACAGCACTGTTGTCCTGATTAAATAAGTAATAAACTGGTCTTCTTTAGTCTAGTTTAGTATCTGGAGCATCAGCATTTGTGGGTTCGATTACAGGCCCAAAATGGCCAGAAACAAAGTCTTTCTTCAGAAACCCGTCATTCTATTCTTGTTCTGAGAAATGAAAGCTATTCCATGTGAGAAATTTCTAAGAAACTGAAGATCTCGTACAACGCTGTGTAGTACTCTCTTCACAGAACAGCACAAACTGGCTCTAACCTGAATATAAAGAGGAGTGGGAGGCCCCGGCCCCGGTGGACTAATTAGCAAGAGGACATGTGCGTTACAGCGTCTAGTTTGAGAAACACCAGTCTCAATGTCAACAGTGATGAGGCAACTCCGGGATGCTGGCCTTTTAGGCAGAGTTCCTATGTCCAGTGTCTGTGTTCTTTTGCCCATCTTAATCTTTTATTTTTATTGGCCAGTCTGAGATATGGATTTTTCTTTGCAACTCTGCCTAGAAGGCCAGCATCCCGGATATTCCATGAAAAATCTGCCGTTTCCAGCTACAATATTAATTTACAACATTAACAATGTCTACACTGTATTTCTGATCAATTTGATGTTATTTTAATGGACAATTTAATGATATTTCTTAGTGAACTCAAACTTTTGCGTGGTAGTGTAGGTATTACAGACTCAGTCAGGGAGACTCGGCCCCTCAATGTGAGCAAGACAAAGGAGCTGATCGTGGACTATAGGAAAAGCTTGGCTGAAAAGGCCCCGTTAACATTGATGGGGCTGTAGTGGAGCGGGTCGAGAGGCAAAATAGGCTTTTAGCTCATCTAGTAAGCTCGCGTCACTGGGCAGCTCACTGATGGTTTTCCTTTGTAGTTCATAACAGTTTTCAAGCCTTGCCACATCCGACGAACGTCAGAGCCAGTGTAGTAGGATTCAATCGTAATCCTGTATTGACGCTTTGCCTGTTTGATAGTTTTTCTGAGGGAGTAATGGGATTTATTTTAAGCGTCCGGATTAGAGTCCTGCTCCTTGAAAGCGGAAGCTCTAGCCTTTAACTCGATGTGGATGTTGCCTGTAATCCATGGCTTCTGGTTGGGATATGTACGTACAGTCGCTGTGGGGACAACATCGTCGATGCACTTATTGATGAAGCCAATGACTGAGGTGGTGTACACCTCAATGTCATTGGATGAGTCCTGGAACATATTCCTGTCTGTGCTAGCAAAACAGTCCTGTAGCATAGCATCCTCGTCATCTGATCACTTCCGTATTGAGCGAGTCACTGGAACTTCTTGCTATAGTTTTTGCTTGTAAGCAGGATTCAGGAGAAAAGAATTATGGTCAGATTTGCCAAATGGAGGGTGAGGGAGAGCTTTGTATGCGTCTCTGTGTGTAGGTAGGTGGTCTAGATTTTTTTCTCCCCCTGGTTGCACATATGACATGCTGGTACAAAAGAGGTAAAACGGATTTAAGTTTCCCTGCATTGAAGTCTTGTTTGCTTATGGCCTTATACAGCTGGTTGTGTGCAGTCTTAGCATCGGTTTGTGGTGGTACTGTAAGTAGACAGCTACGAATAATAGATGATAACTCTATTGGTAGATGGTGTGGTCTTCAGCTTATCATATGGTACTCTACCTCAGGCAAGCAATGAGTCGAGAAGCAAGTACAGGGGGTGAATTTAATAATTTATTAAACATGGAATAATACACAACAAGAGTAGCTTCTGGACATGAAAAACATAACTAATACTGCCTGGGGAATGAACCAAAGGGAGTGACAGATATAGGGGAGGTAATCATAGAAGTGATGGAGGCCATGGGAGTCTCATGAGGCACAGGTGCGCGAAACGATGGTGGCAGGTGTGTGTAATGATAAGTAAACTAGCGACGTCGAGTGCCGGAGAGGGGGAGCGGGAGTAGACGTGACAGCATACAATCTGTTATTGACAAATAGACATACATCCTCGCCCTTTGTCTTACCAGACGTAACTTCTCTGTCCAGAAGTTATCTTCGGTCATAAGAGACAGTAGCAGCAACATTATGTACAAATTAAGTTACAAAATAAGTTAAAAACAATGCGAGCAAATGAACAAAATAGCACATTTGGAGAGGCGGTAAAACAGCAGCCATCCACTCCGGTGCCATTCTAGTGTTCGCCATTCTTGAGATTGTGTAAACATTTTGTATGCTCTATTTATGAAACATTTAGATAGTTCTACCCATTCACTTTTAAGTTTCTAATTTAATAATTGAATATTAAAGATTGTTTGCATGGCCTACATCAGTTCAATTATTTCGTTCAGTTTTTTTCTGTGAGCTCAATGTGCACATTGCACTGTATATTCTCAAGAGGTAAATCAGATCACAGCCGAACTGTGCAATGTAGTAGGGAGTTGTAGTTTCCAACAGGCCAATGTTCTACCATAATCCATTGCGCGGTTACTTGTCCGGTCTGTGTTTCTTTTATGCCTGCTACGTAAGAGACAGATGAATGTGTGGTCAAGAAGGGATACATAGAGAGCAGTTTCTTCGCGAGGTATCGCTACCTGAAAATACAAGTGATTGATATCTGGTATTCAGCAGTCATAAAAGTATGCCTTATTTACTACTAAAATAGTGATTTTGTCTGACAGCATAGGCAGCAGCTCTAGAGAGATGAGATGATGATTTGGAATTAAATAACAAATTCGTCAAATAAAACAATTGTATTATACACAACAAATGTTTTGTTAAAGTAATGTGAATTAACTGAAGGTTAATACGTGATAAGCGGTCACGGGCAGTCACTACCATCATGGGACTTTTATTCATTGTTTTATTCTGTGTTTTTACAGTATCCAAATTGATTTAAAAAAAATAATAATCGAAACCATAATAGTAAATCTTGATACATTTCTTTATAACTGACCTCAAACTGACCGCACTAATCACTCAGCACTATTGCATGTGTCTGAGAAGCCAAAACCAGATCATTTTTAATAATGTTTAAAACACTAATGTCATGTATGACTACATGTGTAATGTCGAGCCCTATGATGTATTTACCATAGTTAGGAGAACACTGGTCACAGAACTTCATCACAGTCTCTGTGGAGCAAGCTGAATGTGAGATAACAGTAACATCCTCCTCCTCCTCTCTGTTCTGCTTGAAGAGGTGTCTCTGTGTGCTGCAGATGGAGGATCACAGCTATCGTCATCAGGTGGATGTGTGTGGGTTCTGTTGTCCGAGGGGTTCTGTGTAGGTGCTATAGCCCGAGACGTTTTATAGTCAACATTATTTTGGTGAAACGTGTCATGGTATTATACAAAGACACCTGGTGGTGAACATGCTGCCTAGCTACTGCACTCTTGAGATGTGGAGCTTGAGCATTTTTCCCAGTTTCTCTTCGTTATTCTCTGCATTTTCTGAACTTCAGCTAAAATGAGGGTCAGTTTGCTGTGGCCTCCCTTTTGGCATACAACAACAGCCTTGGTAACAGGCAAATAGATTCAAGAAGAAGAAGGCTTTCTTTACCACATTATAAGGGTATTAGGTATTATCTCTGTATTCTCTGGCAATGTATTTCTGGGTTGCTGATGTATTGATTTCCAAAAGAAAAGCCCTTGTCAACCTTTATAAACCCTGTATTTTACTGCCGTTTCTCCTGTCTCTCACTTGGAGATAAATCCAATACGTCCATGCTATTTTACCATCCTGAGGAAGTGGGCTAGTTATACAGTCTTTGGCTGTGCAGCTGACACAACTATGTGCAGAGGTGCAGATACATTGGCAGACAAATTATTGTTACGAACACATTTTCTCAAACTACAGTGGCAAGAAAAAGTTTGTGAACCCTTTGGAATTACCTGGATTTCTGCATAAATTGGTCATCAAATTTGATCTGATCTTCATCAAAGTCACAACAATAGACAAACATTGTGTGCTTAAACTAATAACACACAAATTATTGTATTTTCTTGTCTATATTGAATGCATAATTTAAACATTCACAGTGTTGGTTGGAAAAAGTATGTGAACCCCTTAGCTAATGACTTCTCCAAAAGCTAATTGGAGTCATGTGTCAGCTAACCTGGAGTCCAATCAATGAGACAAGATTGGAGATGTTGGTTAGAGCTGCCTTGCCTTATAACAACACTCACAAAATTTGAGTTCGCTATTCACAAGAAGCATTGCCTGATGTGAACCATGACTCAAACAAAAGAGATCTCAGAAGACTTACAATTAAGAATTGTTGACTTGCATAAAGCTGGAAAGGGTTACAGAAGTGTCTCTAAAAGCCTTGATGTTCATAAGTCCACAGTAAGACAAATTGTCTATAAATAAAGTTCAGTACTGTTGCTACTCTCCCTAGGAGTGTCCGTCCTGCAAAGATGACTGCAAGAGCACAGCATGCTCAATGAGGTTAAGAAGAATCCTAGAGTGTCAGCTAAAGACTTACAGAAATCATTGGAACATGCTAACATCCCTATTGACAAGTGTACGATACGTAAAACACTAAACAAGAATGGTGTTCATGGGAGGACACCCCGTAAGAAGCCACTGCTGTCCAAAGAAAAATGTTGCTGCACGTCTGAAGTTTGCTAAAGTGGACCTGGATGTTCCACAGCGCTACTGGCTAAATAGTCTGTGGACAGATGAAAGTACAGTTGAGTTGTTTGGAAGGAAGGAATACACAATACTGTGTGGACAAAAACGGCCCAGCACACCAACATCATAACCTCATCCCAACTGTAAAGTACGGTAGAGGGAGCATCATGGTTTGGAGCTGCTTTGCTGCCTCAGGGCCTGGACAGCTTGCTATCGTTGACAGAAAAATGTATTCCCAAGTTTATCAAGATATTTTGCTGGAGAATGTAAGGCTATCTGTCCGCCAATTGAAGCTCAACAGAAGTTGGGTGATGTAAGAGGACAACGACCCAAAACACAGAAGTAAATCAACAACAGAAGAAAATACGCCTTCTGGAGTGGCCCAGTCAGAGTCCTGACCTCAACCCGATTTGAGATGCTGTGGCATAACCTCAAGAGAGCAGTTCACACCAGGCATCCCAATAATATTGCTGACCTGAAACAGTTTTGTAAAGAGGACTGGTCCATAATTCCTCATGACCTTTGTGCAGGTCTGATCCGCAACTACAGAAAATGTTTGGTTGAGATTATAGCTGCCAAAGGAGGGTCAACCAGTTATTAAATCCAAGGGTTCACATACTTTTCCCACCCTGTACTGTCAATGTTTACACGGTGTGTTCAATAAAGACAAGAAAACATATTGTTTGTGTTATTAGTTTAAGCAGACTGTGTTTGTCTATTGTTGTGACCTAGATGAAAATCAGATCAAATTTGATGACCAATTTATGCAGAAATCCATATTTCCAAAGGGTTCACATACTTTTTCTTGCCACTGTACATCATGGAAAATCATATTGTCTGCTGCTGCCATCATTTGGCTGGATATGATTAAACATCATGATGGAAGATAAGCAGAGAATGTTAGTCTGCTTAAAGTGGAAGTGACAGCATTTGAACTACTTTGAAGATATGAAACAAACATATCAGTGAAAAATGTACAATTTCCAGTTTATGCTACCACACCAACTTTATAAGAGGTTGAAATATTTATATGACGTAGACTAAGGCATTGTTGGCAGAATAGATGGATGCAGTAAATCACTTTGCTTGCTAGCTATGCTGGACTTGAATGTCTGTTAACTACAGTTGGCATATCTCCTAGTTGTCAATCAAATTTATTTGGCATCAATCAAATGGGTGGGCAGGCAGGCAAGTTCCTATTCAGTTGTCAAAACGTGGGTTGGGACAAGAATGCATTGGCAGGCAAGCTGCAGAACGGCGAGCAGGCTACTATTCCCCGTTGTTTATCTATGTAATTCTGACGGCCAGCTCTGGCTATCATTAGTTGTTGATCTTGTTGATGTGCATAGGCAACTGAGGAAGAGAGCCTACTGAAAGGGAAATGGGGATACCTAGTCAGTTGTCCAACTGAAATGTGTCTTCCGCATTTAACCCAGCCCCTCTGAATCAGAGAGTTGTGGGGGACTGCCTTAATTGACATCCAGCTTTTCATGGTTGTTTGATCAATAGGACTGTAACGTTCCCAAATGTAAGAGGCATACCGTGGTATTTACATATTTACAGAATCCATTAAGGTGTATTTTGGCGAATACATTCTAATGATCTAAAGTCCTGCTGCTTTTACAGCCTGGTCTCATAAACTAGATGTAACATGGTAAATGTATATCCAGGACACTCAAATTAGAATTATATTTTACATTTGGTATGATTAGATTTTATTTGAACTTTATTTAACTAGACAAATTGGTTAAGAACAAATTCTTATTTACAATGATGGTGTAGGAACAGTGGGTTAACTGCCTTTTTCAGGGGCAGAACAACATATTTTTATCTTGTCAGCTTGGGGATTCGATCTAGCAACCTTTCAGTTACTGGCCCAGCACGCTAACCACTAGGCTACCAGCCATCCCAATTTTGGGGTTAGACAGATGCTTAAGGCAAAAACAATTGTAGTGTGTTTGGTCAGGGTGGATGGCTGGGCGTATAATGCGAACGTCTAGCAACTCAAAGGTTGTGAGTTCAAATCTCATCATGGACAACTTTAGCATTTTAGCTAATTAGCACTTTTCTACTTAGCATGTCAGCTAACCCTTCCCCTGAACCTTTTACCTAACCCTAACATTAACCCTTTTAGCTAACCCTTCCCTTAACGTTAACCCCTTTAACCTTACTCCTAAACTTAACCCTAACCTTAACCCAGACGCCAGCTAGCCAATGTTAGCCACCTAGCTAGAATTCGTAACATCATAGGTATATCAAATTCTTAACATATTGTAAGTTTCACAAATTTCTAACATATTGTAGGTTTGCAAATGTTTAACATATAGTAAGAATTGTAATTCATGATTGTCATTCACAAATTAATACATAGCATACTAAATGAAGTGTCTCGAGTTTACGTACATAATAATACGAAATGCTCTGGTACCAGGTTACCTGTACCAGAGCACAACCTAGTTCAAAGTGAATGTTGGCAGGCCCATGTGGCAAATGCCTTATTTGCATATAGGCCTACTGAAGCTCTGATTGGCTATGGTCC
This sequence comes from Oncorhynchus kisutch, assembly GCF_002021735.2. Lineage (NCBI taxonomy): Eukaryota > Metazoa > Chordata > Actinopteri > Salmoniformes > Salmonidae > Oncorhynchus > Oncorhynchus kisutch. The sequence goes on from NC_034178.2 coordinate 40,167,802, forward strand.
GGTCCTGGACAAGACATGTTTTTATTAGGTTTTATTTATAGCAGTATTTATTATTTATCCAAACACAAGGCCGCTTTTCCACTCTATATTGTTGTAGAACTTTCACAAATGCCTTACTCTACATCGCTCCCAAACATTCTATGAATATATGAAAACTTGAAAATGACCATATCTAAGTATACACGTGTCCCCCAAAAATAAAAATAAATAAGTCTTCATATTCGTCCTGGGGGTGTTTCGGACCAGATTTTTATTAAGCTTTCATGTTGCTAAAAGTACTGTACCAGTCAAAAGTTTGGACACACCTACTCAAGCAAGTCTCTTCTTCTTATTGGTGTCCTTTACTAGTGGTTTCTTTGCAGCAATTCGACCATGAAGGCCTGATTCACGCTGTCTCCTCTGAACAGTTGTTGATAAGTGTCTATTACTTGAACTCTATGAAGCATTTATTGGGGCTGGTAACTCTAATGATCTCATCCTCTGCAGCAGAGGTAACTCTGGGTCTTCCTTTCCTGTGACGGTCCTTATGAGAGCCAGTTTCATCATAGAGCTTGATGGTTTTTGCAAAAGCACTTGAGGAAACGTTCAAAGTTCTTGAAATGTTCCGTATTGACTGACCTTCATGTCTTAAAGAAATGATGGACTGTCTTATCTATTTTCTTATTTGAGCTATTATTGGCATAATATGAACTTGGTCTTTCACCAAATAGGGCTGTCCTCTGTATACCACCCCTACCTTATCACAACACAACTGATTGGCTCAAACGCATTAAGAAGGAAATAAATTCCACAAATTAACTTTTAACAAGGCACACCTGTTAATTGAAATGCATTCCAGGTGACTACCTCATGAAGCTGGTTGAGAGAATGCCAAGAGTGTGCAAAAGGGTGGCTACTTCGAAGAATCTACGTGATTCCATAGGTGTTATTTTATAGTTTTGATGTCTTCACTATTATTCTACATTGTAGAAAATTGTAAAAATAAAGAAAAACCCTTGAATGAGTAGTACCGTGGTACCGTTGGACTGGTACCGTGTCTAAGAAGCCTCTCATCGTAATCAAGGTTGCAGAGATATCACCGTATCACTGCATTGATAGTATATCATCTACATTCAAATCAAATCAAATCAAATCAAATTTATTTATATAGCCCTTCGTACATCAGCTGATATCTCAAAGTGCTGTACAGAAACCCAGCCTAAAACCCCAAACAGCAAGCAATGCAGGTGGAGAAGCACAGTGGCTAGGAAAAACTCCCTAGAAAGGCCAATACCTAGGAAGAAACCTAGAGAGGAACCAGGCTATGTGGGGTGGCCAGTCCTCTTCTGGCTGTGCCGGGTGGAGATTATAACAGAACATGGTCAAGATGTTCAATGTTCATAAATGACCAGCATGGTCGAATAATAATAAGGCAGAACAGTTGAAACTAGAGCAGCAGCACAGTCAGGTGGAAGTTGAAACTGGAGCAGCAGCATGGCCAGGTAGACTGGGGACAGCAAGGAGTCATCATGTCAGGTAGTCCTGGGGCATGGTCCTAGGGCTCAGGTCAGTTGAAACTGGAACAGCAGCATGGCCAGGTGGACTGGGGACAGCAAGGAGTCATCATGTCAGGTAGTCCTGGGGCATGGTCCTAGGGCTCAGGTCCTCCGAGAGAGAGAAAGAAAGAGAGAAGGAGAGAATTAGAGAACGCACACTTAGATTCACACAGGACACCGAATAGGACAGGAGAAGTACTCCAGATATAACAAACTGACCCCAGCCCCCCGACACATAAACTACTGCAGCATAAATACTGGAGGCTGAGACAGGAGGGGTCAGGAGACACTGTGGCCCCATCCGAGGACACCCCCGGACAGGGCCAAACAGGAAGGATATAACCCCACCCACATTCATGTTGCGTCATTATACCTTAAAAAATATTGATTTGTGAAAGGTCAGTGGTACTTTTTCTATTACTTCTGTATCAGTATTTCTCTATATTTTTACAATACAATTTGCCCCATGGCTATTGACATTCTAGTTCCACCTGGAAAGCAGGATATGTAGGAGGTATTCATTTAAAAACTATGATATTGTAACGATCGTCGTATGAAGGAGTGGACCAAAATGCAGCGTGGTAAGTGTTCATGATAAATGTAATACTCAAAACACTCGAACCAAATAACAAAGAGGGACTACCCACAAAACCCTAACGAAAAAGGACAACTTATATATGATCCCCAATTAAAGACAACGATAGACAGCTGCCTCTGATTGGGAACCACACCAACATAGAAATAAAGAAACTAGAATGCCTAACCAAAATAGAGAATAAAAACCTCTCTATGGCCAGGGCGTGACAGATATAAATAAATATGTTTGAGTATTGTTGTCCTTGGTCTCTCCCTCCAGCTCCTCATTACCAATGAGTTAATGAGTGTAGCCTGCCCAGGCCTCCATCTTGATAACAAACGAACTAATTACTTACTGTATTTCCCACTAATTAGACATAGTGGCTGACAGATTACAGGATAACTGGTGATACTGGTACAGTCATAATGATAATTGTCTTACTTAGTACTTTGTTTATTACTTGTTCAACACTTGACTGTCTGAGCTAAATACAGCATCGTCAGATTCAATAAACTCATCTCTGCAGCAAATATTTACTTTGAGAAAAACACACTGCAGTTTTTATCAACACTATATAGCCATCTTAAATAAGCATGCCCCATTCAAGAAATTTAGAACCAGGAACAGATATAGCCCTTGGTTCTCCCCAGACCTGACTGCCCTTAACCAACACAAAAACATCCTATGGCGTTCTGCATTAGCATCGAACAGCCCCCGTGATATGCAGCTGTTCAGGGAAGCTAGAAACCATTATACACAGGCAATTAGAAAAGCCAAGGCTAGCTTTTTCAACCAGAAATTTGCTTCCTGCAACACTAACTCAAAAAAGTTCTGGGACACTGTAAAATCCATGGAGAATAAGAACACCTCCTCCCAGCTGCCCACTGCACTGAAGATAGGAAACACTGTCACCACTGATAAATCCACGATAATTGAGAATTTCAATAAGCATTTTTCTACGGCTGGCCATGCTTTCCACCTGGCTACTCCTACCCCGGTCAACAGCACTGCACCCCCCACTGCAACTCGCCCAAGCCTTCCCCATTTCTCCTTCTCCCAAGTCCAGTCAGCTGATGTTCTGAAAGAGCTGCAAAATCTGGACCCCTACAAATCAGCCGGGCTAGACAATCTGGACCCTTTCTTTCTAAAATTATCTGCCGAAATTGTTGCCACCCCTATTACTAGCCTGTTCAATCTCTCTTTCGTGTCGTCTGAGATTCCCAAAGATTGGAAAGCAGCTGCGATCATCCCCCTCTTCAAAGGGGGGGACACTCTTGACCCAAACTGCTACAGACCTATATCTATCCTACCCTGCCTTTGTAAGGTCTTCGAAAGCCAAGTCAACAAACAGATTACCGACCATTTCGAATCTCACCATACCTTCTCTGCTTTGCAATCTGGTTTCAGAGCTGATCATGGGTGCACCTCAGCCACACTCAAGGTCCTAAACGATATCTTAAAAGCCATCGATAAGAAACATTACTGTGCAGCCGTATTCATTGATCTGGCCAAGGATTTCGACTCTGTCAATCATCACATCCTCATCAGCAGACCTGACAGCCTTGGTTTCTCAAATGATTGCCTTGCCTGGTTCACCAACTACTTCTCTGATAGAGTTCAGTGTGTCAAATCTGATGGTCTGCTTTCCGGACCTCCGGCAGTCTCTATGGGGGTGCCACAGGGTTCAATTCTTGGACCGACTCTCTTCTCTGTATACATCAATGATGTCGCTCTTGCTGCTGGTGAGTCTCTGATCCACCTCTACGCAGACGACACCATTCTGTATACTTCTGGCCCTTCTTTGGACCCTCCAGGCAAGCTTCAATGCCATACAACTCTCCTTCCTCGGCCTCCAATTGCTCTTAAATACAAGTAAAACTAAATGCATGCTCTTCCACCGATCACTGCCTGCACCTGCCCGCCTGTCCAACATCACTACTCTGGACGGCTCTGACTTAGAATATGTGGACAACTACAAATACCTAGGTGTCTGGTTAGACTGTAAACTCTCCTTCCAGACCCACATCAAACATCTCCAATCCAAAGTTAAATCTAGAATTGGCTTCCTATTTCGCAACAAAGCATCCTTCACTCATGCTGCCAAACATACCCTTGTAAAACTGACCATCCTACCAATCCTCAACTTCGGCGATGTCATTACAAAATAGCCTCCAATACCCTACTCAACTAATTGGATGCAGTCTATCACAGTGCAATCCGTTTTGTCACCAAAGCCCCATATATTACCCACCATTGCGACCTGTACGCTCTCGTTGGCTGGCCCTCGCTTCATACTCGTCGCCAAACCCACTGGCTCCATGTCATCTACAAGACCCTGCTAGGTAAAGTCCCCCCTTATCTCAGCTCGCTGGTCACGATAGCATCACCCACCTGTAGCACGTGCTCCAGCAGGTATATCTCTCTGGTCACCCCCAAAACCATTTCTTTCTTTGCTGCCAATGACTGGAACGAACTACAAAAATCTCTGAAACTGGAAACACTTATCTCCCTTTGTCAATATTGCGACCTGTATGCTCTAGCCGGCTGGCCCTCACTACATATTCGTTGCCAGACCCACTGGCTCCAGGTCATCTACAAGTCCACATGCTAGGTAAAGCTCCGCCTTATCTCAGTTCACTGATCACGATGCCACACCCACCCGTAGCACGCGCTCCAGCAGGTGTATCTCACTGATCATCCCTAAAGCCAACACCTCATTTGGCCGCCTTTCGTTCCAGTTCTCTGCTGCCTGTGACTGGAACGAATTGCAAAAATCGCTGATGTTGGAGACTTTTATCTCCCTCACCAACTTCAAACATCTGCTATCTGAGCAGCTAACCGATCGCTGCAGCTGTACATAGTCTATCGATAAATAGCCCACCCAATTTACCTGCCTCATCCCCATACTGTTTATATTTATTTACTTTTCTCCTCTTTTGCACACCAGTATCTCTACCTGTACATGACCATCTGATCATTTATCACTCCAGTGTTAATCTGCAAAATTGTAATTATTCACCTACCTCCTCATGCCTTTTGCACACAATGTATATAGACAAGAGACAATTTTTTTCTACTGTGTTATTGACTTGTTAATTGTTTACTCCATGTGTAACTCTGTGTTGTTGTCTGTTCACACTGCTATGCTTTATCTTGGCCAGTTCGCAGTTGTAAATGAGAACTTGTTCTCAACTAGCCTACCTGGTTAAATAAAGGTGAAATTAAACATTTAAAAAATTTAAAAAATCAACCAGGTTGTCACCGAAATGCTTAAGCCATATCTGTCACGCATTCCCCCGGTACTGCTGCTCATTCCGTTCAACAGCTCCGGAGGTCTACGTCACCGGCCTTCTAGGTGTCACTGAACTAGATCATTACCACCAACCCCGGACTGTCTTGTCTCATTATGCACACCTGGTTCCCATTCCCCCTAGTATGTGTATATATGTGCCCTCTGTTCCCCATTGTCCTTGTGGATTATTGTTCCATGTCCATTGGCCTTGTGAGTATCTGTGCTCTGTTTTATCGGCTTTCTTGTTACCCTGTTAGTGTGCACTTGTTATTACGTGGCTCGTCCCATGTATTGTTATTATGTGTCTCTTCCCATGTATTTTTTAGGCTTACACCTCACTCTTTGCTTCGGTTACAGCCCTGTATTATATACATATACCTGTTTTGGGCTTCATCCCTGTCATGTTCATGACGTACTCAATTTTGGGTAGAGAAATAAAAAAACGTATTTTGTATTTCTCCACCTGTCTCCTATCATTATACAATGTTACAATATCAATGCAGTTAAACAGGTTCATGTAAAATAATGAATTATGTTGGCTTACACTTCTGGCACTTCCAAGGTCGTTTCATGATGATTATTATGGTCGTGTCATTCATGTTATACAGTGCATTCGAAAGTATTCAGACCCCTTCCCTTTTTCCACAGGATCTTGCAGCCTTATTCTAAAATTGATTAAATATATGTTATTCCTCATCAATCTACACACAATACCCCATAATGACAAAGCGAAAACAGGTAAACAAACAGAAATACCTTATTTACATAGTTATTCAGACCCTTTGCTATGAGACTTGAAATTGAGCTCATGTGCATCCTGTTTGCATTAATCATCCTTGAGATGTTTCTACAACTTCAAATCTAATTTTATTGGTCACATACATGTAATTAGCAGATGTTATTGCAGGTGTAGCGAAATGCTTGTGCTTCTAGCTCTGACAGTGCAGTAATATCTAACAAGTAATATCTAGCAAATTACACAACACATACCCAATACACACACATCTAAGTAGGAATGAATTAAGACTATAAACATATGGACGAGCGATGTCAGAGCAGAACGGACTAAGATATAGTATAGAAAAACATTATATACTGTATTTGCACAAATTGAGTGTGATATTGTGTTGCTTATATATATATATATGTAGATTTTTAGCATGCTATATGAATTATGTTGAAATTTGTGTGCATACTATGTGTGTGACTATTTACACTGAGTGTACAAAACATAAAGAATACCTTCCTAATATTGAGTTGCACCCCCTTTTGCCATCAGAACAGTCTCAATTTGTCAGGGCATGGACTCTACAAGGTGTCGAAAGAGTTCCATGGTGTTGGATTCGTCATTTTGAACATTGAGATATGAAATAAATAATAGGAAAGAAGCATAGAATCCAAGGCGAAAGAAACTGGGCCTCTGTAGAAAGACAGATAGCTGTGGAATGTGTTGGAATGTGTTGGGGGACGGGAGCAGAGCACCGTGTTGATACAGGAGAGACAGATGGACATCTGTGGATTAGATGAAGGAGGGGTTGAGGTCAGCAGGTGAGGACAGATTCCCTTAAGAGAGTAATAAGGGTTTGGTATCCTGTTGCCCTCTTTCTGTTGAACCATAAGATGTAAGGATTGGAGAGAAGGCGTGTCTTAAGTAGGATGTATATAACTGTGACGGAGAGAAATGTTTTGGTGTCTGAATACAGCTGTACAGAACCTTTGGGAAGAATTAAATTTGGTTAAAGCTTCTCTGGTGTCCGTGAGTTATTTACTCTGAAAAATAAGAGCCTAACAACAGGGATGCTGGCCCATGTTGACTCAATGCTTTCCACAGTTGTGTCACGTTGCCTGGATGTCCTTAGGGTGGTGGACCATTCTTGATACACACAGGAAACGTTTGTGAGAAAACCCAGCAGTGTTGAAGCACCTGGCACCTAGTACCATTCACTGTTCAAAGGCACTTCAATTTTTCATCTTGCCCATTCACCCTCTGAATGGCGCAAATACACAATCCATGTCTCAACTGTCTCAAGGCTTAAAAATCCTTCTTTAATCTGTCTCCTTCCCTTCCCCTTGATTGAAGTAGATTTAACAAGTGCCATTAATAAGTGATCATAGCTGTCACCTGGATTAACCTGGTCAGTCTATGTCATGGAAAGAGCAGGTGTCCCTTATATTTTCTACATTCAGTGTATGTTGCCATACATCTCAATTCACCCAGCCCCCAAAGTAAGTATTTTCCTGGTGGCTTTGTTCTGGCATTAACCTGTGATGTTAACCGCCCATGTGCGTTTCCATCAGCCCACACAATGGAACTGCCTGCACATTTCCACAGCTCCACTTTAGGAATAATTGATATTCATGATGCATACTCATGCAGCTGAAAGTTTAATTCAGTTTACTTATGCAGAAAGATGGCATTCACAGCACTACGCAGTTTAGTATGCCAGTGACTATGACAAGTTTCAAGTAAAAAAATATATATTTTGTTTCAAATCCTGAAATGGGTAGGGTGTTAATTAGGATGTTTACATTTTCTTTGTAATTTTAAAGATCCTTTCCTCTTTTTCAGGAGGAGAATACACAGACATAGAACAGGTAAGACAATGGACATGTGTATCACACTGAGAGCTAAATGAAATCAAGCTGTTTGCTGAACCTGTAGTGTGTTTGTTGGTGAACTGACGGACACAACATTGCCAGTCATCATTGTCTGTCAGCCAGAACAAGCAGAGCACTTGCAGCACTATTCCCTGCTGTTGATGCGAGCAGCAGCAGCAGAAGCAGCAGTGAGAATGGCTCCAGGTTATGAATGTGGCATTTGAAATGGGACTGGCCAGTCTGGTGACTCCATGGGCTCAGATTATTGCCCCAGCATGGAGGCAGCAGCAGGAGGAGTATGCATGGCTTCAGCCCTTTCTGTCTGTTACGTGCCTCAGTACTGAATCGATTCGGAGAGGGATGGATGGTTGTGTTTTGATGTTAGTGTTTCAGCTGCCCGGAGGCAGCATGCGTTCTGCGCTCTGCCTGTTTTATGTTTTAAAGCACGCTAATGCCTCCTGTATTTTCAACTGACATGAGTACTCTGACCTGCCGTGCCTCTCTTCTCAGGAGTTTTATAGATACAGTTGAAGTTGGAAGTTTACATACACCTTAGCCAAATACATTTAAACTCAGTTTTTCACAATTCCTGACATTTAATCCTAGTAAAAATTCCCTGTCTTAGGTCAGTTAGGATCACCACTTTATTTTCAGAATGTGAAATGTCAGAATAATAGTAGAGAGAATAATTTATTTCAGCTTTTATTTCTTTCATCACATTTCCAGTGGGTCAGAAGTTTACATACACTCAATTAGTATTTGGTAGCATTGCCTTCAAATTGTTTATCTTGGGTCAAACGTTTCGGGTAGCTTTCCACAAGCATCCTACAATAAGTTGGGTGAATTTCTGCCCATTCCCCCTGAACGAGCTGGTGTAACTGAGTCAGATTTGTAGTCCTCCTTGCTCACACACGCATTTTCAGTTCTTCCCACAAATCATTCATATATCTTTATGTACATATTATTTATCTCTTTACACTTGTGTGTATAAGGTAGTAGTTTTGGAATTGTTAGGTTAGATTAGTCGTTGGTTATTACTGCATTGTTGGAACTAGAAGCACAAGCATTTCGCTACATTCGCATTAACATCTGCTAACCATATGTATGTTACAAATATATTTGATTTGATTTGATTTGATTGAAGTCAGGGCTTTGTGATGGCCACTCCAATACCTTGACTTTATTGTTCTTAAGCCATTTTACCACAACTTTGGAAGTATGCTTGGGGTCATTGTCCATTTGGAAGACCCATTTGCGACTAAGCTTTAACTTCCTGACTGATGTCTTGAGATGTTGCTTCAATATATGAAGTGCACCAGTCCCTCCTGCAGCAAAGCACCCCCACAATATGATGCTGCCACCCCCGGGCTTCACGGTTGGGATGGTGTTCTTCGGCTTGCAAGCCTTCCCCTTTTTCCTCCAAACATAACGATGGTCATTATGGCCAAACTGTTCTATTTTTATTTCATCAGACCAGAGGACATTTCTCCAAAAAGTATGATCTTTGTCCCCATGTGCAGTTGCAAACCGTAGTCTGGCATTTGAACCCGAAATGTTTGAATGTGGTTCCTTCAGGCGTTTGGAAATTGCTCCCCAGGATGAACCAGACTTGTGGAGATCTACAAAAACAATTCTGAGGTCTTGGCTGATTTATTTGGATTTTCCCATGATGTCAAGCAAAGAGGCACTGAATTTGAAGGTAGGCTTTGAACTACATCCACAGGTACACCTCTAATTGAGTTAAATGATGTCAATTAGCCTATCAGAAGCTTCTAAAGCCTTGACATCCCTTTCTGGAATTTTCCAAGCTGTTTAAAGGCACAGTGTATGTAAACTTCTGACCCACTATAATTGTGATACAGTGAGTTATAAGTGAAGTAATCTGTCTGTAAACAATTGTTGGAAAAATGTATTGTGTTGTTCTTACCGACTTGCCAAAACTGTAGTTTGTTAATCTACTGCCTGTTACTCAGGCCCAGAAGCCAGGATATGCATATAATTGGTAGCATTGGATAGAAAACACTTTTAATTTTGTGGAAATGTTAAATAATGTATTAGACTATAATACAATATATGTGGTAGGCGAAAATCCAAAGAAAAACCAACCAGAATTATTATTTTTTACGTCCCAGACTCTTATATTGGAAAGCTATGCAATTCTAGCTTCCAGATTGCAATTCCTATGGCTTCCAATAAATGTCAACAGTCTATGTTCAAGGTTTCAGGCTTGTTTCTTCCAAAACGAGGAAGAATTTAGAGATTTGGTACAAAGAGTCACAGTGGAAAATCAGTCTGTCTAAAAATCAGTCTGCTCATTTTTGTTTTCTATCGAACATACTTCTTTCCGTATGAAATATTACAGTTTATTTACATTTGAGGGTACCTGAGGATTAACTAGAAACAAAGTTTGACTTGTTTGAACAAAGTTTAGCGGTATCTTTTTGGATTCCTTTGTCTGCATGTTGAACGAGTGGATTACTGAAATCGATGGTGCCAACTAAACAGACTTTTGTGGATATATAGAAGGATTTTTTCTAACAAAATTACCATTCATGTTGTAGCTGAGAACCTTGTGATTGCAAACTGAGGAAGATTTTTAAAAGTAAGTGATTTATTTAATCGCTATTTGTGATTTTATGAAGCCTGTGCTGGTTGAAAAATATGTTTTTGTGGGGCGCCGTCCTCAAACAATCGGATGGGATGCTTTCGCTGTAAAGCCTATTGTAAATCGGACAATGCAGTTAGATTTACAAGAATGTAAGCTTTTAACCTCTAGCGTCGAGCAATCCTGTATCCGGGAGCATAATCATAGCCTCAAGCTCATTACCATAACGCAATGTTTCCTATTCATGAAAATCGCAAATGAAATGAAATAAATATATTGGAACACAAGCTTAGCCTTTTGTTAACAACACTGTCATCTCAGATTTTCAAAATATGCTTTTCAACCAAAGCTACATAAGCATTTGTGTAAGAGTATTGATAGCCTAGCATAGCATTAAGCCTAGCATTCAGCAGGCAACATTTTCACAAAAACAAGAAAAGCATTCAAATAAAATAATTTACCTTTGAAGAACTTCGGATGTTTTCAATGACGAGACTCTTAGTTAGATAGCAAATGTTCATTTTCTCCAAAAATATTATTTGTGTAGACGAAATAGCTCCGTTTTGTTCATCACGTTTGGCGAAGAAAAATACCGGAAAATGCAGTCACTTACAACGCCAAACTTTTTTCCAAATTAGCTCCATAATATCGACAGAAACATGGCAAACGTTGTTTAGAATCAATCCTCAAGGTGTTTTTCACATATCTATTTGATAATCTATCAGTGGTGGCAGTTGGCTTCTCATCAGAAGCAAACGGAAAAATACTGCAGCTGGAGATTACGCAATAATTGCAACGGAGGACACCAAGCGACCACCTGGTAGATGTAGTCTCTTATGGTCAATCTTCCAATGATATGTCTACAAATACGTCACAATGCTGTAGACACCTTGGGGAAAACGTGGAAAACGTAAGCTGACTCCTAGCTCCTTCACAGCCATATAAGGAGTCATTGGAATGGGGCGGTTTAAAAAAATGCGGCACTTCCTGATTGGATTTTTATCTGGGTTTCGCCTGTAACATCAGTTCTGTGGCACTCACAGACAATATCTTTGCAGTTTTGGAAACGTCAGAGTGATTTCTTTCCAAAGCTGTCAATTATATGCATAGTCGAGCATCTTTTCGTGACAAAATATCTTGTTTAAAACGGGAACGTTTTTCATCCAAAAATTAAAAGAGCGCCCCCTATATCGAAGAAGTTAACCAATATAATATACTTGTATGTTCATAAATGTTTAATATTACGATTATTTATTTGAATTGCGCGGCCTCCAATTTCACTGGATGTTGTTAATTAATAGGGATAGGTGTCCCGTCAGCGGGACACCTATCCCTATTATATTTGTTATTGCAGGTGCGGCGAAATGCTTATGTTTCTACCACCAACAGTGCAGTAACACCTAACAATACAAATAATTCACACAAATCCCCCAAAATGTTAATTAAGAAATATCAGAACAAGCAATGTCCGAGTCTGGAATATGTAGTGAGCTGCAAAAAGTATTGGGACTGTGACATATTTGTTCTGTACTCCAACACTTTGGATTTGATACAATGACTATGTGGACAATGAAGTGTGGACTGACAGCTTTAATTTGATGGTATTTTCATCCATTTGTTTCGAAATTACAGAACTTTTTGTATATAGTCCCCCCATTTTAGGAGACCAAAAGTACTGGGGACAAATTAATATGTGTGTTAAAGTTAAGAATTTGGTCCCATATTCATAGCACGTAATGACTACATCAAGCATGTGACTTTACAAATGTGTTGGATGCATTTGCTGTTTGTTTTGGTTGTTTCATATTATTCTATTCCTTATAGAAATGAATGGTAAATATTGTATACACCATGAAGACCAAGGAACTCTCCAAACAGGTCAGGGACAAAGTTGTGGAGAAGTACAGATCAGGGTTGGGTTATAAAAGAATATTGGAAACTTTGAACATCCCACGGAGCATCATTAAATCCATTATTAATAAATGGAAAGAATATGTCACCACAACAAACATTCCAAGAGAGAGCCACCCACTAAAACTCACTGACCAGGCAATGAGGGCATTAATCAGAGAGGCAACAAAGAGCCCAAAGATAACCCTGAAGGAGCTGCAAAGCTCCACAGCGGAGATTGGAGTCTGTCCATACGACCACTTTAAGCCCCACACTCCAAAGAGCTGGGCTTTATGGAAGAGTGGCCAGAAAAAAGCCATTGCTTAAAGAAAAAAATAAGCAAACACATTTGGTGTTCGCCAAAAGGGCGAGACTCCTCAAACATATGGATGAAGGTTTTGGGCCATCAAGGAAAACGCTATGTCTGGCACAAACCCAACACCTCGCATCACCCCGAGAACAGCATCCCAGCATCCATGTTTTTTTCTGCAGGGACTGGGAAACTGGTCAGAATTGAAGGAATGATGGATGACCCTAAATACAGGTAAATTCTTGAGGGGAAACCTGTTTCAGTCTTCCAGAGATTTGAAACTGGGACAGAGGTTCACCTTCCAGCAGGACAATGACCCTAAGCATACTGCTAAAGCAACACTCAAGTGGTTTAAGGGGAAACATTTAAATGTCTTTGAATGGCCTAGTCAAAGCCCAGACCTCAATCCAATTGAGAATCTGTGGTATGACTTAAATATTGCTGTACACCAGCGGAACCCATCCAACTTGAAGGAGATGGAGCAGTTTTGCCTTGAAGAATGGGCAAAAATCCCAGTGGCTAGATGTACCAAGCTTATAGAGACATACCCCAAGAGACTTGCAGCTATAATTGCTGCAAAAGGTGGCTCTACAAATTATTGACTTTGAAGATGCACAAAAAATATTAAGCATCTTCAAAGTGATAGGCATGTTGTGTAAATCAAATGATACACCCCCTCCCAAAAAACAATTTGAATTCCAGGTTGTAAGGCAACAAAATAGGAAAAATGCCAAGAGGGGTGAATACTTTTGCAAGTCACTGTATGTAATTTTCGAGTAACTTTTTTTGTAAATAAGCATAGAATATGTTTCTAAACACTTCTACATTAATGTGGATGCTACCACGATTACGGATAATCCTGAATGAATCGTGAATAATGATGAGTTAGAAGATTACAGAGACATAAATATCCTACTATTTGTTGTGTAGCGGGAATAATTTAAATGAGTTACAGTATGTCAGAAAAGGAGAGACCTGACCTGTCCTGCAATATGATTATGATTTAGGCCTATATAATAAAAGTTAAATAAACATATTAGATGACCAAAGGCAAATGCATCTGTTTTATCATTAGACGTATGTTTTAATGTTTTTATTAGCCTACCGTTATTATAATTCCTGTGCATCAAACACCCCAAAATGAACACCCCATAATTTCCCCAAAATTAACAATAAGCCTATTTACTTGCAATAAGTTTATCAAATTCTAGAAGTTGTGCGCATGCATGGTTTGAGATCTTTGTGGAGAGGGGCACACTTGGATAAATACCAATCTCTGCAGGAAAACTGGCACATGCAAGGAGTATTTTTTTGTGCACATGTACCTTTGATAAATGCAGCCCAAGTACCTCTTCTCCTCTCTCTATGTGTGTCTCCCTCTGTTTGGCCATGTGTATGAAGAGTCTTATTGGTCTGGAGAGGAGACTTGGCTGTGACTGGAATGTAATTGTCACTGTGACTCTGAATACTGATCACTCACCATACCTGACTTAGTCTGGAAAGCATATTAAACTGGCTTTCTTTACATTTATTTAACTTGTATTTATTCAGGGGAGCCCGATGAAAGAACCATCCAATGCATAAATGGTTAAACCATCTGAAATATTTCTATGAGAATTAGAAAACAACATACTGTACATGTAGTTTTTCCCACATTATGTACCAATATTAAATCAACAAGGGCTTTCTGCAAGGCAACAAAATCAGATTGCAGCTGTAACAGCCTGGTCAACAGTGAGGATAGTAGCATACATAACAGATTACTGTTGCAGGTTTTTTCAGATAGTACTTTACACCACTGTAAATAATATTGGTCTAGTAAAAATACTTGAATGTACTGATTCAATAGTTTTTTTGGGGGGTATCTGTCCTTTACTTTACTACATTCCTGAAGAAAATTATGTACTTTTTAATCCATACATTTTCCCTGACACCCAAAAGTACTCGTTACATTTTGAATGCTTAGCAGGACAGGAAAATGGTTCAATTCACGCACTTATCAAGAGAACATCCCTGGTCATCTCTACTGCATCTGCTCTGGTGGACTCTGATCTGGTGTTGGAGTGTGCCCCTGGTTGTCTGTAAATAAAAAAAAACAAGGAAATGGTGCCTTCTGGTTTTTTGGAATTTGAAATTATTTATACTTTACTTTTGATACTTAAGTATATTTTAGCAAGTACATTTACTTTTGATACTTAAGTATATTTAGAACCAAATACTTTTAGACTTTTGCTCAAGTAGTATTTTACTGGGTGACTTTCACTTTTACTTGTCATTTTCTATTAAGGTGTCTTTACTTTTACTCAAGAATGACAATTACTTACATTTTCCACCACTTATTTATAGAAATAGAGGACAGGTCCCAAAATCCACCCCCAAAATTGCAGGTCCCAAATTGACATGGTTTGATTCTGCAGGAAATCACAGTTTAGGGCCTCTTTACACAACACTACTTTGACGACAGAAAGAGATACTTGTGTAGTGCAAAGAGATGGATCCAGTTTCAAATCTCTCTTCAAATCTCTCTTTTAGATTGAAATCTCTTGTGTGGGAAACATCTACACCACATATTTGTTATTTATTGAAAGTAACTCCAAACACAGTATCAGTCAAACGTTTAGGCAGACCTATTTCCCTGAGCCTTCATTTGCCATATTTACATACACAGCCCTGAATGGCGGATAGGATCGTCTAGACTCTAGTGACTACCCCGTTTACCCCTTAAAAATAGGAGGATAAAAGATAAAAGATGACTGGGCATTGGTCAAAATAATCAGATGAGATTGTGATGTCATGCTGTGGGCTAAAAAGCTCTTACACTAAAAGGGCATTATCATTTTCCAAAATTCATAGTGTTTTTTTGACCTCATAGTGTAATTTTTTTATTTTATAAAAATGAAAATCATGTGTTTGACTGCACAGCCCCTTTAATACCAATAGACTATTAGCCAAATTGAAATTTAAAGGCTTTTATTGCATTAATCAAGTGTGCAACACTATGTGCAATATGGTTTAGATGAGAAGCTCCTGTACAGTTTGAATTGCTGTCCTTATTTTGTTTGTCTATATAGTATGGTATTTATAGTATGCTAATAGCTGCACTCACATGAAGCAGGAATGTGGTTTTGGCCACACCATTGAATTGAATGTATTTATAAAGCCCTTTTTACATCAACAAATGTCACAAAGTGCTTATACAGAAACCCAGCCTAAAACCCCAATGAGCAAGCAATGCAGATGTAGAAGCACGGTGACTAGGAAAAACTCCCTTGAAAGTCAGGAACCTAGGAAGAAACCTAGAGAGGAACCAGGCTCTGAGGGGTGGCCAGTCCTCTTCTTGCTGTGCACAGTGGAGATTATAAGAGTACATGGCCATTAAGGCCAGGTTATTCTTCAAGATGTTTAAGCGTTCATAGATGACCAGCAGTCAATAATCAACAACAGGTCAGCACCTCAGGTCAGGGTTCCATAGCCACAGGCAGAACAGCAGAAACTTGATCAGCAGCACTACCAGGTGACCTGGGGACAGTCAGGAGTTGTCAGGCCAGAGAGAGAGAGAGAGAGAACTTAAGATCACCAGATAGGAGAATTACACCAGATAGAACCGACTTTAGCCCCGGCATATAGACTATTGCAGCATAGATACTGGAGACTGAGACATGAAAGAAAAAAGCTTGCCAGAGAGAGATCAGGGTCAAGAGTAACGCCAAGGTCCTTCACGGTTTTATTTGAGATGACTGTACAACCATTGAGATGAATTGTCTTTGTTTTGTCTGAGTTTAAAAATAAAAAATGTCCAACCTTTCACTTCCTTATGTCTGAAACACAGGCTTCTAAGGTAGACAATTTTGGGGCTTCACCAAGTTTAAACGAAATGTACAGCTGTGGGTCGTCTGCATAGCAGTGAAAGTTGACAGTGTGTTTCTGAATGACATCACCAAGCGGTAGCCTGTATAGTGAAAACAATAGTGGTCCTTAATCGGAACCTTGAAGCTTGAACCTTGAAACTTTAATTTATCAAGGGACAAACCATACACAGATACAAACTTATATCTTTCCGACAGATAAGATCTAAACCAAGCAAGAACTTGTCCGTGTAGACCAATTAGGGTTTCCAATCTCCAAAATAATGTGGCAATCACCTTGTTTCCTTTGTGACAGTGGAATAATTTTGTGAGGGATTTCGAGGTTCTGATTTGAAAAGTGTTTGAGCCGAATAGATTCATCATCATACAGAGCAGCTGAAGATTTCCCCCTGTTATTTCTGCTGAACGTAGGCTGTGCATACCCACATCCAATCAATCAGAAGCGGCAGTATGAATAGGGAAAGGGGGATACCTAGTCAGTTGTCCAACTGAATGTATTCAACTGAAATGTGTCTTCCGCAATTAACCCAACCACTCTGAATTAGAGAGGTGCAGGGAGCTGTCTTAGTTGACATCCACAACGCCCAGGGAACAGTGGGTTAACTGCCTTGCTCAGGGGCAAAACAACAGATTTTTGTCAGCTCAGGGATTTGATCCAACAACCTTTGAGTTACTGGCCCAACGCTCTAACCACTAGGCTACCTGCCAAATACTAATGTTACTGAAGAACCTTCTATATCATCTCTAATGCAGTTTGACTATGCATGTTCAGAGACTTTCCATAAACATAAATTGGCATAAAATAAAAAAGCAAGAGAAAAACTCTCATCTTGCTTTATTGCACTATAGCCTAATATATTTTGAGTTTAGTACTTGGCTAGAACTAGCAGATAAAGAGCTTATGGATGTTATGTTATGTGATGAATGGTCTTGCCCTCAAAGCAGTTTAAGTTTAGTGTGTGTCAGCAAAAGAGGAATGGGAATGTATTCAGCAAAGATGATTTTTCTCCTCTCCTTTTTGTTTATCTTGCACTCATAAGCAGAGAAGAACTCACTATAACTATAGGGTAATATAACAGCTACCACCTGCCTCATTTTCATTAGACACAAACATCCTCACATCCTTCATGATACTATTCCCCAAAAACATGTGATACACAACTGTTGTTATGTCTGTAACTGTGAAGGTATACTAGTCATGTCAACCTGTCAAACATGTTCTCACCAGGATCTACCTAAAACCCAGTCTATTTGTATTTGTATGAAAAACCTTTGGGACAATTGTAAGGCTACTGTTGAGTTGCCATGTTTTGGTCTGTGAGTTTCATCTCCATGGATGATTCCTCCCCTCCCCCCTCGTAGACTGGAGGATGGCATCATGAGCCTTTAGAGTTACAGTTATGACTCACTCTCTCTCTCCCCCTCTCTCTCTGTGAGCATTATCTCATCAATCTAAAGAAAACTCCACCTCTTGAGTCATGATTTGTTAACGCTATATCTTGTGTGTTTCATAGTGTATAAGTTAGTGCTGTAGTGACAAGCAGATAGCATACCATTGGGATCTAGTGGGGTAGCCATCAGAGGTGATGATTTAAATTAAAAGGGAAGCAAGGCACATACTCACTCTCTGATGGCTACTAGCTTTTGTTGAGTGGCTGATGTAGAGGCATCTATCACTAAAGCCTTGGGCTAGGCCAAGAGGCTAACATCTCCATCAATGCAAGCCTCCTCTATTGGCTCATACGGTATAGTAAAATGATCACAACAGAAAAATATACATTCAGTGCCTAAGTACCTTTCATGGGTAGCCTATGCTCATTCAGCATCCTTTATGCAACCTTGGCTTCAACTGGAGGAAGCTTGACCTGTTGACCATGATGTAAACTTCACTTGATCAGCCTAATGCAGTTCAGGATAAACACATGCAGATGGCAGAAAAACCCCAACCCCAAAGACAACATCCAGAGTGTCAGTAGAGTTGCTGCAAGTGGTTGTTAATGCTGGTACCAACCTTTTATTGATCGTCACATTACTGTGCTGCAACCTATCCTTCTTGTGGAACCTCTGTCATCAGTTAGGCCTGAAAGACAACCTTTTTAGAGATACCTACAGTAGCAACATAAGCGTAGGAACAGAAACTTGAATGATGGGGGTAACAGTTCTGTTGGTGATCTGCTCGCACCATGTGTCCTCGGTTCCTCACTGTCTTGATGAGCCTTATGGTGGACAGCAGGAGATGGGCCAGGTCTTGGCCGGGTTTTGGGCTCACCATGACCACCACAGGGCTGATGCCGGTCCTAACCATGACCAGAGGCTGGCCCAGGGAGAAGTAGAGGAAATAAATCCTGCCCCTGACAAGAGAGAGAAACACAGGGAACAAGGATATTAGACAAGTACTGTCTGTACCTAATATATAGTCTAGACAGAAACACAGAGCAGAAACTATAATATTCTGATCACTATACAACATTTTAAATACCTATGCCTAGGTTTCTGCTATTGTTTGAGCCAAGACAGTTGGCATTCATTGGGGTTGCAAATAAATAGTTTGTATATACTGCATCGTACTGTATATGCTAGGCCTTAACTGTTCAGTGCCACCTCGTGAGGATAGGTGGGCAGGTAATAATGGTTTGGATTTATATAGCACCTTTAGGGATGGGTGATATGGCCAAAATATCATATCACAGTATTTTATGTTTTTGATACGGTATTTGACAGTATTTTATGTTTTTGAATAATTCTAAGTAGTTCTAAATTTGCTTTATGGTCTTATGATGGCAATATATACATTATAAGTGATTTCAATGGGTCTTTCTCCATTCTGATTGGTTTATTCTGTTCATTTCAACCCAAAAAATGTTTGTGCATTTGAGATCATTTCTCATTTGAAATCATTTTCACAATGCCACGTAGGTATGGGCAAAAAAACTAGGTCTTATTTCTAACCAAATGTTGCAATTATGATTTGACTTGCGATGTAGATGAAAACATTTGGGTGAACTGTTAGAATCATGGAAATAGAATGATTATTATAATTCTATAGTTAGAATATAATAGTGGGCACATTGAATACAGTGTTGACATGACAACAAATTAAAATGCTAGGGAGGAGTTATTGTGACAGTTTAGGATCCAAAGTGTTGGTCATTGTTTCTTAGGTGAACCTATAATCTTTGGCTACATTAAATGTTTCTTACTTGTAGCCAACATATTCATGTTTTGTCTATTCGTCTTTGAATCAGAAGATACTGTTGCACAAGCACCATGCTGATTAAGGCCTACACCAACACTGGCATCAGGCTGTGTTAGCTAGCTGACTCAGTACATTTATTAGCTAGCCAGCTAATAGCAATTAGCATTAGCGGATGTTCTCAGTTTGCTGGGACTAGCCAGATTGCCTTCAGAATATAGCCACAGAAGATCTGGGTTTCCAATCATACAAGACAACAGTAATAAAGCACAGTTTCTCTGATTAAAACAGATAAAAACTCCATTCCAATTATTGTGTTTTTTAAGGCGTGTAAAAACCCACTTTAGACAGTGACCTTAGGATTTGATTCAATGTAATTATTCACCATTAGGTACCTATTTTCTAACATAATAAAGGTCTTAGGAACATTTTTACCAATGCTAAAGTTTAGTTTATTGTATCCAACTGGTAGTAAAAACAGCACTACTGTGTGAATTCTTGGCTTTAGTTTAAGTATTACAAACTACTCTACGGTTGTTGTTTTTTACCATAGCTCTAATGGGTCTTAAAAAAGTGTTCATCTCAAGGTGCTACATTACACTGCATTAAAACATCAAACTCCATTTGAATAACACTTTGTTTTTTGACATTTTATTAAACACTAGTAGAAATAGCGCTAGGTTATCAAGGGGCCAAATCGCTGTCTGGACAAGTTGGATTCCTACAAGTGTAGATGCCATAAAGGCAAATCCAAACTCGTATTTCACCCTTAGCATCTCTCAGCGCCTCAAGTCATCCATCATTCCCAACACACCCATGGTGATTGGGTTTGGTGTGAAAGGAAGACCGGGGGAGAGGCAGTTTTTCATCCCTTAGCAGAATACTATTATGATGATGAAATGGGATGTTGCTGTTGACCTACACCTCTGTCACTCTGCTTTAGTCATCCCCTCACTCTCCAACACTATTTATGGCTTTTAAAGACACTGTCCTCCCAAATTCCCAAATGGTTTGTGCAGTACTATGCACTGTACCATATACTAAAAGGAAGACTGCAGCAAGAGTAATGGAGTGTGTGTGTGTGTTTATTTTTGGAAATAGGCACACACAGAGGTCAAATAAAATTAGTAATAATAAATAAATAAAAAGTTTATCTAAAATGTTCTAAGTGATTCCATACATTGAAACCAGTTTGCCTTCTCCCACTCTCTCTCCCTACAGTCTAGACCTGGAAATCTGCACAAAAAAAATGGGCTTAGCTCCATTGTCAGTCAAAGAGCGATTGAGAAATCCGCATTTTGTTGACACATTTTTAGTTGTATTGAAAGCGTACGGCCGAATTAGCTGTTTTTATCGCACATACTCGGAGTCAGGAAATGTGTACTTTTCCACCTAAAACGATTGCGATTATTTTGTTATCATTATTTTATGTGGCCGACTGTAACAACAGCAGAAATAGGTGACAACTGTGCATGTGTGTCACGAACCCCGCTTCCTGAGTCTGTGTTTGCCTGTGTTTCTGTCCTGGAGTGTGTTTCCGGTGTCCTGGAACGCACCCTGTCTGGTTGCCGGGCAGATTAGCTTGTTGGGAGATCGATGTTCACCCGCACCTGTATCCCATCAGTAATCTGCACACCTGTCCTGATCATCACCTCTCCCCTTCAAAAGCTCTGACCTGACATCCATTCCCTGCCGGATCGTTAGCCATGAACATTACTCACCCGGATCATTTACCCCATTCCCGCCTGGTCATCGGAGGATTCCGCTTCCCCATTGGATCCACCTATTTACTCCCATCAACTCACCACCGCTGCCCGCTACGCCACCTGGATGTATCTACCCACTCACATTCACTTGTAAATAAATACTCACCTTCTTCCTACTCTCCTTGTCCTGGTCTGCTTCTGGGTTCGATTTTGAAGAAACGTGACAGAACGATCCGGCCAAGGATGAACCCAGCGGACCTGGATTCCGTTTGCCATGCCATTCTCAGCAGGGGAAGACACTGGGACAACACAAGACGGCGCTACAGGAGATAGCGGGTGCAATCCAGAATTTATCTGCTAGCTTGACACAGATCCAGGATCAGCTCAGTTTGCCGGCGATTCATTCACCACCTGTTTCACCCATCTCACCTGCCGTGTCTGATGCGGTTTCCTTCCGTGAACCCAAGGTACCGACGCCTGATAAATATGAAGGGGATTTGGGAAGATGCCGTTCGTTTCTTATGCAGTGTGGGTTAGTGTTTGATCTGCAGCCCCATTCTTACGCCACTGACAAGGCTAGGATAGCCTTTGTTATTGAACTGATGCGTGGAAGAGCTCTGGAATGGGCTTCAGCCGTTTGGGAACGACAGGAGACCTGCATGGCTTCATACCAGGAATTCACGGGAGAGATGAGAAGGCTTTTTGACCATCCAGTCCGAGGTAAGGACGCAGCTAAACGTTTGTTCACTCTTCGCCAAGGAGCTTGCAGTGTGGCAGACTTTGTGATAGAATTCAGGACATTGGCTGTGGAGAGTGGTTGGAATGAGGAATCACTACAAGCGGTTTTTTACCAGGGGTTGTCGGAGCAACTCAAGGACGAGCTGATCTCCTATCCAGAGCCTAGTGACCTAGATAGTTTGGTTACCTTAGCTATTCCGGTAGATAATAGAGTCCGAGAGAGAAGGAGGGAGAAGCAGTGGGGTCCATCTAATCAATCTGAGACTCGGTTACCATTCGGGTCAGGAAGTGGACCAGAACGGGTTGATCATTTTCCCTCACACGGGATTAGTGGAGGCGTCCTGCCGCCAGATCCTGAACCTATGCAAGTGGGGCGGTACGGGTTAACTAAGGACGAGCGCCAACGTAGACGTGAGACCAACAGCTGCCTCTACTGTGGTAGCTCGGGACATTACATCTCCGTTTGTCCTCAGCGCCCGTTAAACTGCTCGGCTCGTTAAGTTTGGGAGGTTTGTTAGCGAGCCAGTTTCAACCTCTCAAGAGCCCTGTCACCCTGACTGGTAAGGTGACTAGTTGGAGCATTGAGTGCCATGCTAACTGCCTCAGGACTGCCTGTTCTCATGCTGTCCCCAGTCGGGTCAGTGAGTCTGCTCCTCCTGATTTGTCCCTGGTTCCTGAAACATATCATGAGTTGGGTGAGGTGTTCAGTAAGCAGAAAGCTCAGTCACTTCCTCCCCACCGACCTTATGATTGTACAATTAAGCTGTTCCCTGGAGCTGCCTTTCCCAAGGGACGGTTATACAGTATTTCTCGACCTGAGCGGGAAGCCCTGGAGACCTACATAAAGGAGTCTCTTGCTGCAGGTCTCATTCGTCCCTCATCATCACCCCTGGGAGCTGGATTTATTTTTGTGAGTAAGAAGGATGGCTCTCTTCGACCGTGTATTGATTATCGCGGGTTGAATGATATTACGGTCAAAAACAAGTACCCCTTGCCCTTGATGAGCTCCGCTTTCGATTCTTTACAGGGTGCTACTATGTTTACGAAGCTTGATCTACGCAATGCGTATCATCTGGTTCGGATCAAAGAGGGGGACGAGTGGTTGACTGGATTCAATACACCTATGGGACATTTCGAGTACCAGGTGATGCCGTTTGGACTTTCCAACGCTCCAGCAGTGTTCCAAAGTTTGGTGAATGACGTGCTGAGGGATATGATCGGTCTTTTTGTGTTCGTTTACCTGGATGACATCCTGATTTTCTCCAAGGAGCTTTCCAGCCACATCCAGCATGTTAAACAGGTTCTGCAGCGGTTATTGGAGAACCGTCTGTTTGTGAAGGCAGAGAAGTGTGATTTTCACGCCCACACTACATCCTTCCTCGGGTACATCATCTCCAGGGGTGAGATCAAGATGGACCAAGAGAAGGTTCGGGCGGTTCGGGATTGGGCCCGTCCCGGTAAGAGATTGCAGCTCCAGAGATTCCTGGGATTTGCGAACTTCTATCGGAGGTTCATCCGTGATTACAGCCGGGTGGCCGCCCCTTTAACTGCTCTGACGTCTTGCACCAGAATATTCTGTTGGACTCCTGAGGCAGACCGAGCATTTCTGAACTTGAAGAGCCGATTCACCAACGCGCCGATTCTATCTCAACCTGACACTTCCCGTCAGTTTGTTGTTGAGGTGGACGCGTCTGATGTGGGGGTGGGCGCCATCCTGTCCCAGCGTAGCTCCACTGACGGGAAACTCCATCCCTGCGCCTTCTACTCTTGTCGTCTTTCACCAGCTGAGAGAAACTACGATGTGGGTAACCGGGAGCTTCTCGCTGTGAAGCTTGCCTTGGAGGAGTGGCGTCACTGGTTGGAGGGAGCGGAGCAACCGTTTGTGGTCTGGACTGACCACAAGAATCTGGCTTACGTGCAATCGGCTAAACGTCTCAACTCCCGTCAGGCCAGGTGGGCTTTGTTTTTTGGACGCTTCAATTTTTCCCTGACGTTCCGACCTGGGTCGAAGAACGGCAAAGCGGATGCCTTGTCCCGGATGTTCTCCAAGACGGATGAGAGTGGGGCCAAGATTGAGACGATTCTTCCCCAGAACCTTGTCGTGGGAGCCGTTACATGGAGGATTGAGGAGGATGTGATGGCGGCCCTTCGGACGCAGCCCGGCCCCGGTAACGGTCCACCCGGTCGGTTGTTCGTGCCTGAGTCGGTCCGTTCTGCTGTTCTTCAGTGGTCCCACGCCAGCAAGATAGCTTGTCACCCTGGCGTTGCTCGGACTATGGCGCCACTGCGCAGACGATTTTGGTGGCCTGCCATGGGAGAAGATACCCGGAGGTTTGTTGCCGCATGTCCTGTTTGTGCTCAGAACAAAAGTACCAATCGGCCCAGCTCTGGGCTTCTTCACCCCCTACCTATTCCTCGGCGACCTTGGTCGCATCTGGCCCTGGATTTTGTCACGGGATTGCCCCCTTCTGTTGGGAACACGGTCATTCTGACCATTGTGGACAGATTCAGCAAGTTTGCTCATTTTGTCCCTCTCTCCAAGCTTCCATCTGCCACGGAGACGTCCGAGATCCTTGTTAGGGAGGTTTTCAGGGTCCACGGATTGCCCAGTGACATTGTTTCTGACCGTGGTCCTCAATTTACCTCTGCTGTCTGGAAATCCTTCTGTTTGGCCATTGGAGCTACAGTCAGTCTCACTTCTGGATTTCACCCACAATCTAATGGTCAGGCGGAGAGAGCCAACCAGAAGATGGAGTCCACGCTGCGTTGTCTTGTCTCCTCTGATCCCACCTCTTGGTCATCTCAATTACCCTGGGTCGAGTATGCCCATAATACCCTTCCTTCATCTGCCACTGGGATGTCCCCCTTCCAATGCCTGTACGGATACCAACCTCCCTTGTTTCCTTCTCAGGAGAGGGATCTTTCGGTTCCTTCTGTCCAGGCCCACATTCGTCGTTGCCACCGGACCTGGCATCGGGCCAGGAAGGTTCTCCTTAGAGTTTCTGACCGGTATCAGATCCAGGCGAATCGTCGCCGTATTCCTGCTCCCGCTTACACCATCGGAGATAAGGTTTGGTTGGCTACACGGGATCTTCCTCTACGGACTGAGTCGAGGAAACTGTCACCGAAGTTCATTGGTCCGTTTGTGGTGGAGAGAATCATTAACCCTGTTGTGGTTCGACTCAAATTGCCGGCAACGCTTCGAGTACACCCCACTTTTCATGTCTCCTGCCTCAAGCCGGTTCTCATCAGTCCTCTGTTGCCCCCTCCTCCTCGTCCTCCTCCTCCTCGGATGATCGTGGTTTATGCCTACACGGTGCGCCGCATAATGGATTCCAGACGGCGGGGTCGAGGTTTCCAATATCTCGTGGATTGGGAAGGATATGGTCCAGAGGAGAGGAGTTGGATTCCTCGGCGTCAGATCCTTGATGACGACCTGCTTCGTGACTTCTACCGCCTCCACCCTGGCGCTCTAGGTAGTCCGCCCGGTGGCGTTCGTCGGAGGGGGGGTACTGTCACGAACCCCGCTTCCTGAGTCTGTGTTTGCCTGTGTTTCTGTCCTGGAGTGTGTTTCCGGTGTCCTGGAACGCACCCTGTCTGGTTGCCGGGCAGATTAGCTTGTTGGGAGATCGATGTTCACCCGCACCTGTATCCCATCAGTAATCTGCACACCTGTCCTGATCATCACCTCTCCCCTTCAAAAGCTCTGACCTGACATCCATTCCCTGCCGGATCGTTAGCCATGAACATTACTCACCCGGATCATTTACCCCATTCCCGCCTGGTCATCGGAGGATTCCGCTTCCCCATTGGATCCACCTATTTACTCCCATCAACTCACCACTGCTGCCCGCTACGCCACCTGGATGTATCTACCCACTCACATTCACTTGTAAATAAATACTCACCTTCTTCCTACTCTCCTTGTCCTGGTCTGCTTCTGGGTTCGATTTTGAAGAAACGTGACAATGTGTGCTCTCGTGGGGGAATCATAAGGCCCTTATTCACAGATTGTGAAGCGCATGCAGTAGCCTAGCATTACAGATTAGTTATACAAAGTAAACAGAAATTTACAAACATGTCTGGCAATGAAATACTAGCGAGTGATGAAGAAAGCTACTGGAGGGCCGCTGTTGTTTATAATCTGTAATACATTTTTTATGGCTATGGGGCTAAAAGTAATTATATTGTTAGGATACTCATGGCCTCTATTGACAGTTGGGGTGGGGGGGACTACATGCAACCAAATAGACCAGACTACATGCAACCAAATAGTGTCTCACACAAGGCTATATAGTTGCTATAAGCATGCGAGGCTGGAGCCTGGTTCCCATCTGAGGGTGAGGCACAGCAGGGGCTGGCCATGGCGCTACAATAAAGTAAATGCCACTGCCGCCCACTACAAAGGAAAATGAAAGAGGGCAGTGGCACTTTGATGGTGTGACTGAAGACGAAGGCTATTGGAGGGGGCAGGGTGGAAGGACTACAGACCTATTACAGGGATCACACTACGCACAGGGGCCATTCCACTAATGTACTGTCTATACTTTCAGCAATACAGCTGTCATTGAAAAGCATCAGGTTCATGATCTGGGAAATAGTCAGGGATAATCCCTACCACTAGACTAACGTGTGTTTTGTTTGTGAGTGCGTGTGTGCGTGTGTGTGTGTGTGTGTGTGTGTGTGTGTGTGTGTGTGTGTGTGTGTGTGTGTGTGTGTGTGTGTGATTTAAAGAGACGTACACAGTCCTTGGTGCTGAAACACACTCCGGCCATAGAAACAATAGAGGCCATTGTTTAGCAAAACCCAAAGAGTGGTGTGTTGCCAGGGAACAGCACCTGTCATTCTTCCAAAAGCTCACAGTGAGATCAGTCCTTTTGAAGCAGTATTATTTTCAGCCTCTCCTTTTCTGTGTGGTCTGATCCACTATTGCTAGTGTAAGTCGCTCTAGATAAGAGCATCTGCTAAGTGACTAAAATGTTTCCAGGGATTCAGTTGGCATTTTGTGGAAGTTCTGTAGTTGATTGCTTTTTCATTATGATGTTCAAAATGTATGTGAGGCTGTTGCATTAGGTATAAGCAGCTCAAGGTTGTAAAAATATCTTAATTCATTAATAACGCAGTGAGAGCTAGTAGGCAAGCCTGTGTTATTTCAATAAAGCAGTGTGATGAGACATCCCCACTGTGTCTGTCCCTCTCTGTGTCTGTCCCTCGCCTCTGGATAAATGAAAATAGGTCTCAAACTGTGTCCTTCAAGTCTCTGTGTTTGCACAGCCATTAACCCAGGCTTGTGGTTGCTCTCCCTAGTTGAGCTGAAAGAAAAATCAGCTCTGGTCTTTTCTCTCCCTATTCCTCCCTTCATATCTCTCTGTTGTTTATCCTAGAGGCCTCTGCCTCTCAGTATTCACCTCAAAGAATGTGTTGCGTGTGGTGTGTATGTGTTATACTGTAGTGTCTGTGTGGGTTGGTCCAGTTGAGAGACAGGCAGGCGGGGATTCTGTCCATGTCTCTCTGCAGTATTGCTATAAAAGATTATGCCATATTCCACGTGCCCTGCTGGTGAGAGGTGAGAGGAGGAGAGAGCATGGATGCGAGAAGGAATACAAAGTGGCTGTGTGTTTACACGTGATTAGGGTTTATTAATTCCGCCAATTTTGTTAAAAAACGTTTCTTAAATGGAACAAAACAGGCGTAAACATACTTGAATTTCTCCAATAGAACTTTTGTTTGCAACTGTTGGACTAATGGCTACATCCTATATCAGCTAGATGCAGGCAAGAGTGTGCAAGGTGTTATTGAATGTTACTGTCTATCCAAACTTGTCTCTCGACCTGAGTGCACCTACACCTACAACTTTCATTCACAGGCTATGTTGTAGCAACCTCATGATGGGTATAGGGAAAATTTGAGTATCATGTAGTAGCCTAAACCTATCGATGTTGCATTGAACTGGGTGAATGGAATATGAATGACAGTCATCCAATATGCTGTAATAGAAAGAAAAAGGAAAGAAAAAGGAAATAAATCGTCCTTTCTCATCTTAAACGGCACTGACCGCCACTGATTTCTTCCTACTGGAAACTGTCTGCTTTGATGACAGTATTATTCAATATCTTTCTGTTAATCTGTGTTTTACAATTTGAGACAGGCAATAATAAAATAGCTACTATTTGAATATCATTTTTTCTGAAGATGTTTTCCTTCACCTGGCTCATTATTCTAATTCTCCTCTTGTCACGTTCGTTATAATGAGTGGACCAAAGCGCAGCGTGAGTAGAGTTCCACATATTTATTGAGGTGAAACTTCAAACAACAAATAAATAAACGAACGTGCAGTTCGTAGCGCACATAGCACTAAACAAAAACAATATCCCACAACGCAGGTTGGAAAAGGACCACATGAAGTATGATCCCCAATTAGAGGCAACGATTATCAGCTGCCTCCAATTGGGAACCACACTCACACCAACATAGAAATTAAAGACTAGAACACCCCCTAGTCAGGCCCTGACCTAAAACACCATAGAGAACCCTAAGGGCTCTCATGGCGTGACAGTACACCCCCCCCCCCCCCCTTAAGGTGCGGACTGCGACCGCAAAACCTGAACCTGGATGGGGAGGGTTAGGGTGGGCAACTAGCGTTGGTGGCAGCTCCGGTGCGGGACGTAGCACCCACTCAGACTGCGGATCCGGCCATGAAGTTGGGCTGAACGCCGTGCCTGGACTGGGCACCGGAGCAGAGGAAGGCTCCGGCCATGGAGCGGGACTAGACGCCGTGCCTGCACTGGGCACCGCTGCAGAGGAAGGCTCCGGCCATGTAGCGGGACTAGACGCAGTGCCTGGACTGGGCACCGGCGCAGAGGAAGACTCTGGCCATGGAGCGGGACTGGACGCCGTGCCTGGACTGGGCACCGGCGCAGAGGAAGGCTCAGGCCATGGAGCGGGACTGGTGACACACTCTTCAGGCCTGGTGCGTGGAGCCGGCACAGGTTTCACCGGACTGATGACACGCTCTTCAGGGTGAGTGCGGGGAGCCGGGCACAGGACGTACCAGGCTGGGGAGGCGCACTGGAGGACTGGCGCGTGGAGCCTGCACAGGTTTCACTGGACTGATGACACGCTCTTCAGGGCGAGTGCGGGGAGCTGGCACAAGACGTACCGGGCTGAGAAGGCGAACTGGAGGCCTGGCGTGTGGAGCCGGCACAGGTTTCACCGGACTGATGACACGCTCTTCAGAGCAAGTGTGGGGAGCCGGCACAGAACGTACCGGGCTGGGAAGGCGCACTGAAGGCCTGGTGCGTGGAGCCAGCACAGGGTTCACCGGACTGATGACATGCTCTTCGTGGAGGGACTGGTGCACTTCACAAAATAGATGGCATCATGAGGAAAGAAAATTATGTAGATATATTGGAGCAGCATCTCAAGACATCAGTCAAGAAGTTAAATCTTGGTCACAAATGGGTCTTCTAAATGGACAATGACCCCAAGCATACTTCCAAAGTTGTGGCAAAATGGCTTAAGGACAACAAAGTCAAGGTGTTGGAGTGGCCATCACAAAGCCCTGACCTCAATCCTATAGAAAATTTGTGGGCAGAACTGAAAATGAGTGTGCGAGCAAGGATGCCTTACAACCTGTCTCAGTTACACCAGCTCTGTCAGGAGGAATGGGCTAAAATTCACCCAACTTATTGTTGGAAGCTTGTGGAAGGCTACCCAAAACGTTTGACCCAAGTTAAACAATTTAAGACATAAGCTTTTGACCCAACTGGCTTTTCAAAGGCAGCTTGAAATGTAGCCTAAACACTTTGTGCTCTTGTAGGAAGCTGTAATTCCCCATTGCTGACCTATACTTATCTATAACTTGGCTAATAACAAATGTGCACGTGTCGCACTGCGCGCATTCACTCGCAGGTCATTTTAAGAACGCTAGTGGGCTACCTCCACCAATAGAATTCTGCTCCATTGTGGTCTGTCTCTGCCTACATCAAAATCACAGACTCAATCTTGCAAAGTTAGATTTGTTTTAGTTTGTTGTATAGAAAAAGGGCTAATATAATGAAGCAATAAGGCCCGAGGATGCGTTGCGTCGTGCCTAAGAACAGCCATTAGACGTGGTATATTGGCCATTCACAAAACCCTAAGGAGCCTTATTGCTATTATCAACTGGTTAGCAATGTAATTAGAGCAGTAAAAATACATGTTTACGGTCTGATATACCATGGCTGTCAGCCAATCAGCATTCAATGCTCGAACCACCCAGTTTATAATGTTGATTCGTTCACACAAAAAACGTTGATCTATATAGTGCAAACTAATGGGTCGAACCTAGTGAAGTTCAATCTCTTGCGTCTTTGCGCAGCATGGCATGTCTTCTGCACCGCAGTCCTGGAGGAAGTGGGCAGCTTAGAGAGAACATTGGTCCCATACAATAAGGGGATATGTTATAACTATGTTATGTCGGAAAAAGTCTGTTTTAAATGTATCTGTCCTGGTTAAAAACAAGTTGTCATCCAATAGGCTTTGATTACATCTCTAATATCCTCGCCCACCTGGAAATTCTGTAAGAGTACTGCATATGCCAATAATTTATTGGTCTGACGGCATTCTGTCTCCTATCAACACTTTTTTTGCCAGCGAGAATGACATAAGAAAGTAGTCAAGACGACTAGCTTGATTTAGCCTCCGCCATGTTTATCTCACTAGGTCAGGATATTTAAGCCTCCATATATTCACTAGTTCCAATATATCCCATGATATTTGTGATTTCCTTAAGTGCATGAGGGTGATAGTTTGTAGTGTGATTTCCTTTACAGTCCATTGAGGTATTTAAAACCATATTATAGTCTCCCACTATAATAATCGAGTCTTGCATTGCTTGTAGGCTTGATCAATTATTGTACATATTTTCAAAGAATCATCCTTGTTTGGACCATATAGATTAATGAGCCAAATCGGTTTATGGTCCAATAACATATTTAAAAGAATCCATCTACCTTGTGGACCTGTTTGGACAATTTTCATATTCAGATCAAAATGATTGTTTATTAATATCATTACCCCTTTTGAGTTTCTTTACCCATGGTAGAAGTATATATGCTCCCCACCTCCCCTCCAGTAATTTTTCCACACAACCTCATCTAAAATTTTGAACGAGTTTCCTGAATACAATAGATATTATATTCCTTCTCTTTTAGCCAGGTAAATACTGATCTTCTTTTCTTATTATCTGCTAAGACATTACAATTACAACTGGCTATACTTATTTCACCATTTACCATAATGAGATACAAGTTTCAATTATATTTATCATAATATATGTTTATAAATGTACCATTTAAAAGTACTATAATGATTGAGTGTCCATAAAGCTGTACAATGATATTTACACTGCTACTGAGTAAACCTCCAATTGTTCTCCACTATTCCACCCACTAAAACCTCCCCCCATCCCAAGTTGGGTTGTCACTGGACTGGCCAACTGGATCTTAGGGCCTTTGAGTGATTGGGACCCATCCTTTAAAAAGAACACACAGTGCCACCCATAGATCAAAAGCAGATTAACTGCCAAAAGCATTTCCAACACCCTCACCTTGATTGTATTGTATACAATTATTAAAAAATATATAAAGAAATCTTGCATATCTTAATTTATTTCCACAATTAACTAATAATATGCGCAATAATGTTGGCAGTTCATACGAAGGGAATTATTATTTTGGCAAACAATTATTATGATTCATCCTATTGTCCCTAACATCATTACCCTATAGCAACAGATGTGACACACACACACACACACACACACACACACACACACACACACACACACACACACACACACACACACACACACACAGACATACTGTACACACTCCCCACCCTTCCACCACAAACAACCACAAGCTCAGATGTTCAACAGTTGTTCCATCCCTGAGCCCAACTCAAGAGAAGACTTGTTGTGCAAGTTTATATACAGTTGGAGCTGTTTGAGAAGGCATGCAAAATTCAGCAAGATTAGGGAGATTTGATTAACCAATGTCAAGTCCTAGCTGATGGAGCTCAGATACACCCCTTTCCCCTGAACCACACACACGCTGGTCCCCCGTTGTGACCATTTTGCCTAGCATCTCTGTGCAGTCAGACCTTTTGATTATTTTGTGCCACCAGGGCCACAATAATTTCCCCCCTCTCTGATTCTCTGTGTGACCCCCTCCCAATGGGTTACTGCACCTTGTGTTGCCAGTACTGCCACTACCTGGGTGGGGGCACCCCACCGGAATTCCCACTGGCTAGGTACAATGTATTCAAGGTTCTCATTAGCAGCTTTGAAAAATTCATTGACTTGTTGTGCAAGTTTATATACAGTTGGAGCTGTACACCTAGGTGTCTGTAAAGTCCATGGAGAATAAGAGCACCTCCTCCCAGCTGCCCACTGCACTGAGGCTAGGAAACACTGTCACCACTGATAAATATATGATAATCAAGAATTTCAATTAGCATTTTTCTATGGCTGGCCATGCTTTCCACCTGGCTACCCCTACCCCGTTCAACAGCTCTGCACCCCCCACAGCAACTTGCCCAAGCCTCCCCCATTTCTCCTTCACCCATATCCAGACAGCTGATGTTCTGAAATAGCTGCAAAATCTTGACCCTTACAAATCAGCTGGGCTAGACAATCTGGACCCTCTCTTTCTAAAATTATCCGCCTTAATTGTTGCAACCCCTTTTTCTAGCCTGTTTAACCTCTCTTTTGTATCGTCTGAGACCCCCAAAGATTGGAAGGCAGACGCGGTCATCTCCCTCTTCAAAGGGGGAGACACTCTAGACCCTAACTGTTACAGACCTATATCTATCCTACCCTGCCTTTCCAAGGTCTTTGAAAGCCAAGTTAACAAACAGATCACCGACCATTTTGAATCCCACCGTACCTTCTCCACTGTGCAATCGGTTTCCGAGCTGGTCATGGGTGCACCTCAGCCACGCTCAAGGTCCTAAACGATATTATAACTGCCATCGATAGAAGACAATTCTGTGCAGCCGTATTCATCGACCTTGCCAAGGATTTTGACTGTCAATCACCACATTCGGCAGACTCAACAGCCTTGTTTTCTAAAATGACTGCCGTGCCTGGTTCACCATCTACTTCTCATACAGAGTTCAGTGTTTCAAATCGGAGGGCCTGTTGTCTGAACCTCTGGCAGTCTCTATGGGGATGCCACAGGGTTCAATTCTCGGGCCAACTCTTTTCTCTGTATACTTCAATGATGTCGCTCTTGCTGTAGGTGATTATCTGATCTACCTCTACGCAGACGACACCATTCTGCATATTTCTGTCTCTTCTTTGGACACTGTGTCAACAAACCTCCAGACGAGCTTCAATACCATACAACTTTCCTTCCGTGGCCTCCAACTGCTCTTAAATGCAAGTCAAACTAAATGCATGCTCTTCACCTGATTGCTGCCCGCACCTGCCCGCCCATCTAGCATCA
Organism: Oncorhynchus kisutch; assembly: GCF_002021735.2. Lineage (NCBI taxonomy): Eukaryota > Metazoa > Chordata > Actinopteri > Salmoniformes > Salmonidae > Oncorhynchus > Oncorhynchus kisutch. Next base: position 40,201,601 of record NC_034178.2, read on the forward strand.
CTACTCTGGACGGTTCTGACTTAGAATATGTGGACAACTACAAATACCTAGGTGTCTGGTAAGCCTGTAAACTCTCCTTCCAGACTCACATTAAGTCAAAATTAAATCTAGAATCAGCTTCCTATTTTGCAACAAAACATCCTTCACTCATGCTGCCAAACATAACCTAAAACTGACTATCCTACTGATCCTTGACTTTGGCGGCGATGTCATTTACAAAATAGCCTCCAACACTTTACTCAGCAAATTGGATGCAGTCTATCACAGTGCCATCCGTTTTGTCACCAAATCCCCATACACTACCCACCACTGCAACCTGTATGCTCTTGTTGGCTGGCCCTCACTTCGTATTCGTCGCCAAAACCACTGGCTCCAGGTCATCTATAAGTCTTTGCTATGCAAAGCCTCGCCTTATCTCAGCTCACTGGTCACCATAGCAACACCCACCCGTAGCACGCGCTCCAGCAGGTATATTTCACTGGTCACCTCCAAAGACAACTTCTCCTTTGAACTCCTTTCTTTCCAGGTCTCTGCTGCCAATGACTGGAACGAATTGCAAAAATCACTGAATCTGGAGACTTATATCTCCCTCTCTAACTTTAAGCATCAGCTGTCACAGCAGCTTACAGATCATTGCACCTATACATAGCCCATCTGTAAATAGCCCACCCAACTACCTCATCCCCATATTGTTTTTTTTTGTTGCTCCTTTGTACCCCAGTATCTCTACTTGCACATTCATCTTCTGCACATCTATCACTCCAGTGTTTAATTGCTAAATTGTAGTTATTTTGCCACTATGGCCTATTTATTGCCTTACCTCCCTAATCTTACTTCATTTGCACACACTGTATATAGACTTTTCTTGTCACGTTCTGACCTTTATTTCCTTTGTTTTATATTTATTTAGGATGGTCAGGGCGTGAGTTGGGGTGGGCAGTCTATGTTTGTTTTTCTATGATTTGGGGATTTGTATGTTTCGGCCTAGTATGGTTCTCAATCAGAGGCAGGTGTCATCAGTTGTCTCTGATTGAGAATCATACTTAGGTAGCCTGGGTTGCACTGTTTGTTTGTGGGTGATTGTCTATGTTAGTTGCTTGTGTCAGCACAGGTCTCATTTATAGCTTCACGGTCGTTATTTGTTTATTGTTTTTGTATTCAGTGTTCAGTACTTTCTTTAATTAAATATTCATCATGAACACATACCACGCCACATTTTGGTCCTCCGATACTTCTCGCCTCTCCTGTTCAGATGAAGAGGAGGACGACCGTGACATTTCTACTGTGTTATTGACTGTATGTTTGTTTATTCCATGTGTAAGTCTGTGTTGTTTGTGTCGCACTGCTTTGCTTTATATTGGCCAGGTTGCAGTTGTAAATGAGAACTTATTCTCAACTGGCCTACCTGGTTAAATAAAGGTGAAATAAATCAAATCAAATAAAAAAGAGGACTGGGACAACATTCCACAGACAACAATCAACATGTATTTCCATTGACTGCTTTCCTTCTAGAAACTGTAACTCAGTAAAATCTTTGAAATTGTTTCATTTTGCATTTATATTTTTAAGGCTTTTCTCTCGGCATGTCCAGCCACTCCATTATCTCAGCCAATCATGACTAGCCAGGGACGATCCTGTCTTTTTCCTTGTTTAGCTCGTTGCTTTCTCCTTGGCTAAACTAGGCTACTAATTCAAAATGTTTATTCATATTTACGGATCCCATGCAATTTTTTTATAGATTTTTTTATCAAACGAACCTACTGTGGAGTAGGAACTAGCATCAAATGCCTCATATCATGTAACCGGTCACAAATTACATTTCACTAGCAATGGTTATCAGACACAGCACACAGACAGCATAGCTGGAATCAAGGCTATATTCCCCTAGAGCAACATGTGTTTTTTTTATCAGTTTAATCTTGTAAATATGATCGATTATGCAAATACTTTATCATGTTTTTCTGTCTTTAGCTAGTTCATACAGGGCATATTAACACTGGTCAAGTTAGATGAAGACAAAGAGGATAATCATCAGTTGTCAAATGAAATACTTTTTTTATTCCCCATTTTTCACCCCAATTTAATGGTATCCAATTGGTAGTTACTGTCTTGTCCAATCGCTGCAACTCCCATACGGACTTGGAGGAGGCAAAGGTCGAGAGCCGTGCGTCCTCCGAAACACAACCCAACCAAGCTGCACTGCTTCTTGACACAATGCCCACTTAACCTGGAAAAACTGTACACCTGGCGACCGTGTCAGCGTGCGCTGTGCCCGGCCCGCCACAGGAGTTGCTAGTGCGCGATGGGACAAGGTAATCCCTGCCGGCAATAAAATACTTTCTAACATGGCTAACTAAAATCCAACACAGCGCCTGGGTATTCTTCTTTTTATCACCTCAGCCCACTTTAGATAGAGACTACTGAATACGGCCCATTGCTCTGTGGCCCAGCTGTGGAGAAGACACGTCCTAAAGTCATATCTCCCTTGGAGGTTGTCTGATGAATCTCCACTCAATGACAAGAGCAAGCAATTGCAAGCATCAGGCAGGCGAGTGGAGGGGAGCAGACTGGTGCGGGCAGAACACTCCTATTCTGTGCATGTTTGTGATTTGATTAAGAGCCTATGTCTAGCCTCAGTCCATTCTGGCCTAATTGAATAAGAGAAGGTGCGACAGGCACCAGGGCACCCCAACACCACAGCTGATAGATGGAGAACAGAGGAGTAGAGGTCACCCTGTACCACTAGATGTTCCTGGACAGGACACTTTGACCATGGTACAGAGGGCAGGTAGGAGGGGAATCCACTTATATAGAGGGCAGAGCAGAGGAAGGGAGAGGAAAAACGTGGGGTGGCCCATCCTTCATCCTTGGTTGACCTTAGGACAGGCTTAGGACCCACTCTGTCAGCAGATCAACTGACATACTCCACCAGCACCACACCCTTTTCCAGCTTTCTGCATGATCAACATTTCTGCAAGAGATGCAAGTCTGTTTGTTTGGTTTTGACCTCTTTAACCTTTTGGTGTACTGGGTTACTTTTACATAGACTCATCTGACTTGACTGTAGGATAGGAAAAAGGTAATGGGATTCCAATAGGGGTAAGCTGATAAGTACAAGGTCAATACAGGTCATTATCTTACTTACACTGTTCAAACTTTTTGTCAGTGCCTTGAATCTGTCTGCTCCTGCTAAGGAATACAACATTTCCCTTGTGCAATATTAAGACTACTTGAGTAAAGGACATATTCTATTGAATAACTCAGTGATAATACAACTGAGGATTTAAGCTGGCACAATAAGTTACCTATTTAGGTTGAGGATTGAAATTGAGGACATCCCACTGGGCACAAACTGGTTGAATGAATGTTGTTTCCACGTAATTTCAATAAAATTACATTGAACCAACATGGAATAGACGTTGAATTGACGTCTGTGCCCAGTGGGATGTGGGTTCTTTCTTTCTGATAGCCTGGAAATTAATTTAGAATCAGTATAAGTGAGGAAGAGGAGCACCTGCTCGTTACCTGGGCAACGGAATGGTCAGACGCACCTTTCTCTTAATCTGAGGGAGATGTGACGTACTGAGAGAGCGGAGTAGAGAAGTGAGGAGGAAAGGAAGGAGAGAGGGAGGTGGAGGGCAGGGATGTTTACAGATGGAAATGTACTCTTGCAAAACACATGCACCCTCCGTCAGCCTAGAGGGTTTAAAGAAAATAACTGAGGGAGGGAGGGAGGAAGAGAAAGGAAGGGAGGGAGGTAGGGGAGATGACTGCTCCCATTTCTTACTTGCTGTTGAACTCCGCTGATGTGGACAGTCTCCCCAGAAAGCCTCAGCAGCCCCTAGCTAGCAGGATGTCACAGAGAAAGAGGAGCTTCACTTTCGGAGCATATGGAGGGTAAGGTTGAAGCCCATTCGGACAAAAGATAACATTTACTCATGTCTGTCTCTCTGCATGCTAGAAATAGCCGGTGGGGGATAGTAATGGGGAGATGTTACAGACAGTAATACCTGGTATGGAATTCACTCCATCACTGAAGAATTGATGAGTACTTAGGCCTGAGATCTAATGAGATCCCCTGTGGAATCATGCTTTACATCTTCAGCAGGCTAGCAGTGAAAGGATAATACCAAGGTCAGACAACAGTGTCTGCTCTAAACTACAGCTTGTTGGCATCTATAGCTTGTTAGCGTCTATGATAAGTGCTGGAAGTTAATGAAGTGGTCTCATAAGGAGGTCAATGAAACCGAAACATCATTAGCTCATCATTAGACAAGGTCAACTTTACCAAAACAAAATAGTCATGTGTAGAAGAATCTGTTTAATTTATGACCAACTAGTGAGTTTTATTGTTTTTATTCTCAGCACCACAAAGATAGGAATGGTGGGGTGTGTATGTTTATTAGTTTGCCTTTGAGAGGTTCATGATAGGTTTTAGATTTGATTGTTTATTTGGAGAAATAAGTGCACTTCAACCTGTTGCTTTGGCTCTTTGGGGTAGAAGGATGCTTGGAATTTGTTGCATTGATGAGGTCAAGAGTTCAAAGGACGCTGTAAAATGGGTCTATATGTTATGTACGGTTTCTGTGTAAAATACACTCTGATGTTACAATTAATTCAATGTTATTGTGGTCTGTGGATAGGAAACAGTATGGTGTATGAAGAGGTTAGCTAGACAGTGAATGTGGCTCATGCATTATACGGGTCTATTTCTACTGTAGATGTGTAAATGATACACTTCAGCACAGCACTGATGTGCATTCAATGATGTATGATGCTGTGTAGACTAGTTGCATCGAAAACCCCTTGGGACTGGAATAACTATAACTTCCATCATTATGTTGACCCTGGCCTTGGGCACTAACAGCTACACTCAGGAAAACATCTCACTCACGAGACAGAGTACAACCTCACCACCTTGGCTGGCCCTTAGGCACTGTGTGAATAGAACAGTACAGTGTGCGTCGAGTTCCATGGACACTGTTTGATTCAGAGTTGGATCATCAAGGCTGATAATCCTCCAAACCAGCATCAACCGATTGTTCAGGCTCTACGTGCTATGGTTGGCACTGTAGTGAATTCTATGGAGAGAGGGAGATTCTTAGGATGTTTAGTTTATACAGCTATAGACGTGGGGGAGGAACCACATTCACATGATGTGTTCGCCCACATACACACACACACACACCACACACACACACACACACACACACACACACACACACACACACACACACACACACACACACACACACACACACACACACACACACACACACACACACACACAGTGAGGATGTGCTCTGAACTGTGGAGCACATTAGATAGTCCCCTGACCGCCATATGCACTCTGAGAAATGGACCTTGTCTCCTCCAAATTAACATTTTATTCTTCTATTTAATTTTTCTGTCACATCTTTATAACTGTATGCATCTTTTCATACACAGCATCCCCGAGCACATAAATGTTTAATGGAACTCAGGACATAGGAGAAGAACAATACATAGGGACATAATACTAATACAAAGACATGTTGTCTATAAACAAGACATAAAACACAACAACACTGTTTAGGGCCTCTTTTCTCAGAGCCTTCGAAGCGTTAAGATCATCATTAGAACCTTACGATGTATCTTTAGTAGCCAAGGTGTTTTCCAGAGCCTTGTTTAGTAATGTGGCTCTTAAAAACCTTTGCAGTCTACAAGTGATCCAGACCACTCGAAGAGCAGCCAAACGGCATCATTAGATGCCTTTTTTCTCTTCCGCATCACTTTATTCAGATCTCCGCTAAATATAGAGTCAAGATGTTTAGGCTTTCTGTCTGACTGTGACTGCCGATCTCCTCAGAATGAGGTTTACTCCAAATACAAAGTTGACAAATTATTTGCAATTGTTACAAACAAGTGAAGCATAAAATGATGCTTCAAATGAAAACAGAGATGACGGCATTAAAAGATGCAAAGGCTACGTGGGTCTATATAGGCCATTTCAATTATATTTAAATCGATGTCATGTTCAATCAATTGAGTTATATTTTTGGGATTTTTGCAGCAATATGTTTCAACGCATGCGCAATGATGTATCCAATCAATGATTTAGTGCATTATTATTGGGTAAGCATAATAAACCGCCTCAATAACCTATTTCAGCCATAGGTGGTAATATCTCTCTAGGGGCTGATCCGTCATCAGTATTGTGGACAGTATTACAGTATTACCTTAATGTTAAGGTACGATTTGAATGGAGAAAGCTGATCCGAGAGCTGCGCTGCTTTTCTTACGATCCTATGGGTATGGACACATGGTTTAACAATGCACCTGGCGAACGTTCTCTATGCGTGTTTCTTTGGGAAACACTCTTAAAAAGTTGGTGGGTAAATAACGATGCATCTGATACGACGATCATTGTACTGCTTAAGTTACATCGCAACTGGTAAACGAGACCCAGTTCAGTTTCATGGTTCAAAAGCCTATACTCCAACCTTTTGCGTACACAGTGTGGGCCTCAGGTAAAAATAAGGAATACTGTATGTCATGGTGAAAAGCCATGCTGTCATAACTGTATTGTATGTACTTGTTCAGGCTGGACAAGGTTTTCTGTTTGTTTTCTTTGACTGTATGCTTTTAGTATCAAGAGAAATCCTTGAGAGGAGAAAGGCCCTGAAAATTCAACCACGGACATCTCACCCTTCAGTTTAGCCAATAGCTGTATTGGACTCCATTCTACAGAGAAGTGAAAAGACCTGCAGGGATTGTTTTTTATTCATTAGAAATCCTTTGAACATCACTTAATTGACACTTAATATTGAGAAACTATATGAAGTAATAAGCTTAGTCACTTTGCTTTAGGGATTGTCCATTCCTAACATAGACATAGGCTACACATTGAAAGGTTTGTTTGTGTCTTTGTTTGTGACTGCACATATTTCAATTAGATCTTTAGTTTTATTCAAGGAGAAAATAGGAAGACTGTTGCCGTGACAATGCCCCAACTTTCAAAAGAAGCTGTGAAAGGAAATTACAACAAATAGCCTAGGCGACAAATGCATTGCTGTCAGGAATAGAATTCATGCCACAAAATCATTTATCTTTATGTGTTCTGTCTTTGCGGAAATTACTTTGTCACACGTACACAAAAAATAGAAATTGCCATTAGTAGATAATGCTTCCTACAGCATGTTCAAAACTATAATACATGCCGTAATTTCAAACCGGAAGATTTAATCAATGAGAAACTAGAAATGCATGACATCTATTTGGGCCACGCAAAATAAAAATTTTCGTATGGCATTTTATGCTCTGTTTTGAGGGTATAATTTAGCACAGGCAATAATTTTGAGTAGATGAAGATGTAAAAGAAAATGATCCATATTTTAAATGGGAGGAACCGCATAAACACCTAGTATATTTAAGGAGTGGTTAAAGATTCAGCACAGGGGATGTCAAAAAAACTCATCTTACCGAAAACTATCCTTTCATCTCTGACATTTGAATGTTATTGTCGGTTTACACTTTATAGTACCACACCCTCTCAACACAGAGAGGTTAGAGGGGAGAAGATGAGGACATTGACCTCTTGCACATACAGAAAATAGCTATTTGATGCAGGTTAGGTGTGTATTCTCCATTCAGTGAATAGGGCTGGAGTTGTGTTTGTAAACTGAACATTTGGACAAGTACACTAAATACTGGTGTGTGTTGACATCACTGTGTAAGCTGTTGGCTACTGAAAACGGTCATTGAATAGCCAAGTGCAAGTACACACACACACACACACATACATGCATAAACACGCATGCACGGACGCATTTTCAGATCTGCCCACAAATTTTCTATGGGATTGAGGTCAGAGCTTTGTGATGGCCACTCCAATACCTTCACTTTGTTGTCCTTAAGCCATTTTGCCACAACTTTGGAAGTATGCTTGGGGTCCATTTGGAAGACCCGTTTGTGACCAAGCTTTAACTTCCTGACTGATATCTTGAGATGTTGCTTCAATATATCCACATAATTTTCCTGCCTCGTGATGCAAATCTATTTTGTGAAGTGCACCAGTCCCTCCTGCAGCAAAGTACACCCACAACATGATGCTGCCACCCCCATGCTTCGCGGTTGGTATGTTGTTCTTCAGCTTGCAAGCCTCCCCCTTTTTCCTCCAAACATAACGATGGTCATTATGGCCAAACAGTTCTATTTTCATTTCATCAGACCAGAGGATATTTATCCAAAAAGTACGATCTTTGTCCCCATGTGCAGTTGCAAACCGTAGTCCGGCCTTTTTATGGCGGTTTTGGGGGCAGTGGCTTCTTCCTTACTGAGCGGCATTTCAGGTTATGTCGATATAGGACTCGTTTTACTGTGGATATAGATACTTTGTAGCTGTTACCTCCAGCATCTTCACAAGGTCCTTTGCTGTTGTTCTGGGATTGATTTGCACTTTTCGCACCAAAGTACATTCATCTCTAGGAAACAGAACATGTCTCCTTCCTGAGCAGTATGATGGCTGCGTGGTTCCATGGTGTTTATACTTGCGTACTATTGTTTGTACAGATGAACGTGGTACTTTCAGGCGTTTGGAAATTGCTCCCAAAGATGAACCAGACTTATGGAGATCTACCATTGTTTTTTCTGAGGTCTTGGCTGATTTCTTTTGATTTTCCCATTATGTCAAGCAAAGAGGCAATGAGTTTGAAGGTAGGCCTTGAAATACATCCACAGGTACATCTCCAATTGACTCAAATGAGGTCAATTAGCCTATCAGAAGCTTCTGAAGCCATGACATCGTTTTCTGGAATTTTCCAAGCTGTTAAAAGGCACAGTCAACTTAGTGTATGTAAACTTCTGACCCACTGGAATTGTGATACAGTGAATTATACGTGAAATAATCTGTCTGTAAACAATTGTTGGAAAAATAACTTGTGTCATGCACAAAGTAGATGTCCTAACCGACTTGCCCAAACTATCGTTTGTTAACAAGAAATGTGTGGAGTGGTTGAAAAACGTGTTTTAATGACTCCAACCTAAATGTATGTAAACATTTCCGACTTCAACTATATACTGTTTACATGCAATTTTGCACACGCTCACGTTTTATCCATACATTTACAGACAACAACACACTAACATTTAAACAAGGTTATTTGCATAGAAATACATGCTCCCAATGCCAACATATACAGCAGTCAGACACAAGAGAGTGAACACACACACACACACTCACACACACACACACACACACACACACACACACACACACACACACACACACACACACACACACACACACACACACACACAGACACACACACACACACACAGACACACACAGACACACACACACACACACACACACACACACACACACACACACACACACACACACACACACACACACACACACACACACACACACACAGACACACACACACACACACGAAAGATAAAAGTGTCATGCAAGACACAGTTTGATTCCCTAGACGATCCTCTAGGCTTTGCAGGCTTTAGATATTACTGTCTAAGATATGCTCGTTGCCATTTATTTGATGAGACATAAATAAATATGTTTTTTACTCTTATGGTTGGTTTGATACCAATGTTCTGCATTTTTTATTGTTGTTTAGATCTTTTATTGTTATGGTGCCTGCCCGGTAACATTTACAGCCAGTGTGTTATGGTTTATTATTTTGCCATTCAGTAATTGTAGTGTATTTAAAAAGGGTTGACTCTTCATAGTATATGAGTAGGCCTACATGACATTGTTTTTGTGTAGGCGTGTTTTCCACTGTGGAATGTTAACACCAAAACAGGTTCTTCCTCAATCAGCAGAAAGTAGAGCAGAGAGACCCCTGAAAGACAACCTGATATTTTTATTCCTATAAGTCAAACACAAAACGGGAGAAAGAGCATGGCCATTTCCTGTTGTCACACACGACGAGGTGGGACGACTTGTTTGTATGATCAACTAATGGTACGATCCTGCGAGGTTTGTTTAAGAAATTACACAGTTGGTTCTGGTTTTTGGATTGCTAAGCAAATGTTGAATTTTTTCACATTACTTATCTCATACTACAAGTAGTAAGTCTCTCAGTAGTTCCTCTTCTCCTCAGCCATAGTTACTCATATCTTCAGCCATTTAGAGACCAACAAGAGATCCCAAGGGAAACCATGGCTCTTCTCTACAGACTGAACCTTCAGCTCTACTGAGCCATCCAGTAGCACCAATACATCTAAAGCATGTTGCACCACTCAGAATTTCTCTGATTCTTTCCGTCAGAGACTGCTGGGTATTTGATTGCCTGTTTGTTATTTTCCATGATGGATGGCTTTCATTTGAGTTTGATTTGCTATGAATAACAATGTAATTTGTTTGATTGGCTTAGTATTCAGGGGGGCAGGGATAAGTGGTGATTAGCAGTTGATCGATTGACCCATTTTTAGCATTTATTCAGCATCAACCCCACGACGGCTCCTGTGATTGATCCAGGCAGAGCATTTGCCAGTTTGATTTGTATGCAGCGCTGTAAATGTAGTCAGAATTTAAACCGCTCTTTTCCTACGTGCAAACACCACAAACAAATCCATGGAAAATTTGCCAAGATGATAAAACGGGATGTTGCTCCCTCTATCTCATCAACCCTATTCACTATGGCTTTTCTCATATCTTGGCTGGGTGGGCTACAGCTGAAAACACTTTCATTTGAAGTGTGCCGGTATTACTGAGTGGGTTTGTGTAATGATGTGCCATTCTTCTCAGGGTATTACAGTGGGCTCTGACTGTCTGACTGGCACCTCAACCAGTCTGCCTACTCACCTAGGAGACTGTGTCAGCCTTGGCCTTAGAGCGTGCCCATCGGCTGGTTGGCAGGCAGAGGAGGGAGGGAGGGAGGGAGGGAGGGAGGAGTGGTGAGAGGAAATTATAGACTCATTCATCTGGTGCCATAGGGGTCCATGGAGGTTGATTCTGTTTTAAATACACACTATGATTAAAAGTCAATTCTGAATTATGATTTTTACAGGTATATTAATGTCGTAGATTTTATTTTCAGCCAAAATTGTCCCAGATGCTTTCACCTCATAGTTTCACCTAAAACTCTGTTTTGATATTGTAGTCTTTGGTTAATGCGGTGTTCTAGACACTTCATCAGTCTTAGATGACCTTACACACTCAGTGGGACCCCGTTGATAAAATCAAATCAAATCAAATGTATTAATATAGCCCTTCGTACATCAGCTGATATCTCAAAGTGCTGTACAGAAACCCAGCCTAAACACCCAAACATCAAGCAATGCAGGTGTAGAAGCACAGTGGCTAGGAAAAACTCCCTAGAAAGGCCAAAACCTAGGAAGAAACCTAGAGAGGAACCAGGCTATGTGGGGTGGCCAGTCCTCTTCTGGCTGTGCCGGGTGGAGATTATAACAGAACATGGCCAAGATGTTCAAATGTTCATAAATGACCAGCATGGTCGCATAATAATAAGGCAGAACAGGTGAAACTGGAGCAGCAGCACGGTCAGATGGACTGGGGACAGCAAGGAGTCATCATGTCAGGTAGTCCTGGGGCATGGTCCTAGGGCTCAGGTCCTCCGAGAGAGAGAAAAAAAGAGAGAATTAGAGAGCGCATATGTGGGGTGGCCAGTCCTCTTCTGGCTGTGCCGGGTGGAGATTATAACAGAACATGGCCAAGATGTTCAAATGTTCATAAATGATCAGCATGTTCGAATAATAAGAAGGCAGAACAGTTGAAACTGGAGCAGCAGCACGGCCAGGTGGACTGGGGACAGCAAGGAGTCATCATGTCAGGTAATCCTGGGGCATGGTCCTAGGGCTCAGGTCCTCCGAGAGAGAGAAGGAGAGAATTAGAGAACGCACACTTTGATTCACACAGGACACCGAATAGGACAGGAGAACATTAAACCAGAACAGGTGAAGTGGGAGTGGGACAGAAGTCTGATCTACTATCTCCCTTTGTTCTCTCTCTTTCTAGTGTCGACAAGACCTTTTCCAGGACCAGAAGTCTATGGTGAGTTTACTCTCCTCCTTGACATTAAGAAATTCAGTTAATGTTGTGTGGGATAACTTAATTTTATGCATAGTTGGTTCTAGATCACTCTTAAAAGTACTGTAGATTACCTTAGAGTTTTTAAAGATAGAGGTCACCTCATAGCTTCCGTTTTCCAGTGATGCTGTCCGCCCCTGGTTAAGTACTGATTTCAGTCAGAATAACAGGGCATGAAATGGGGATGGGGCGGCAGCGTAGCCTAGTGGTTAGAGCGTTGGACTAGTAACCGGAAGGTTGCAAGTTCAAACCCCCGAGCTGACAAGGTACAAATCTGTTGTTCTGCCCCTGAACAGGCAGTTAACCCACTATTCCTAGGCTGTCATTGAAAATAAGATGTTGTTCTTAACTGACTTGCCTAGTTAAATAAAGGTAAAAAATGTCCTTATTTACTGTTTATATTGTACCAAATATGTCTATGCTCAATGTTCCATCCTGCTGTTGTAGCCACGCTTGGGTTTCCTTAGTAAAGTGCTACATCAGACAGTTACATACACTGAGAGTATACAACATTATGAACACCTTCCTAATATTGAGTTGCACCCCTTTCTGCCCTCATAACAGCCTCAATTTGTCGGGGCATGGACTCTACAAGGTGTCGAAAGCGTTCCACAGGGATGCTGGCCCATGTGGACTCCAAAACAGTTGTGTCAAGATGGCTAGATGTACTTTGGGTTGTGGTCCATTCTTGATACACACGGGAAACTGTTGTGCATGACCCAGCAGCTTTGCAGTTCTTGACACAAACAAGCTGGTGCACCTGGAACCTACTACCATACCCCTTTCAAATGCACTTCAATCTTTTGTTATGGCCATTTACCCTCTGAATACACAATCTATGTCTCAATTGTCTCAAGGTATAAAAATTCTTATTTAACCTGTCTCCTCCCCTTCATCTGCAAAGATTTTAGGTGGATTTGACAAATGACATCACTAAGGGATCATATTTCTCACTTGGATTCACCTGGTCAGTCTATGTCATGGAATGTTTTGTATACTCGCTGTATATTGACAGTGAGGAAGTCTAATGTCATGGCTGTGGATCAGGGCATCTGGTAATATCTGGTAATATTGAGAAGGAGGGCCATGTAATATTCCGTCCTTGGCAGTATGACGTGTGAATGCAGCAGGAGAGGGGTGTAGATGGGGGGGGGGGGGGGGGGGGGGGGGGGGTGGAAAACGCGAATAGACGAGCAGAATGATTCTGCAGAATCATCAGACGGTAAAATTTGGCCCGTACTTCTGCTGAACTGAATTAAGAGGGGATTGGGGGTTAATTCTGTGCCGTGTTCCAAACAGGTCTGTAGCGCATGCTAATGTAGCGGGAGACCAAAGGGAAGGAACGCCTTCTAGCCACTGAACAGTGCAGCTCTGAACAGGGCTCTCGCTGCACTCAGTAAGTCATTATGTACTGGTGAATACTATCAGCCTCTAGGTACAGGCAGATGAAAATCCCCAAGTCATGAAAGCCTTGTTTTTTTAGGTTTGTGTGTGAGAATTTCTCTTATTTATTAAAAATGAAACTAACATTGATCTGTATTTATTAAATTCATTCATCACTACTATCAATCATTTAGAAGGGCATGTATGACTTACTAAGAAGGGGTTTAATCCTCAAGTCATAGGAAGGATATCCAGACTCCATCTACATTATACAGGTCTGATAGGTGTTACTGTGTAAGACTAGCAGCTTTTCGGTCAGATTTACGATAGCAGGTCTAAATCAGACACAGTATGCCATCGCATCCCTCTTGAATCCATCATAGCCTCAGTCATCCTCTCTCTCAGCAGCCAGCGAGGTGTGTGTGTGTGTGTGTGTGTGTGTGTGTGTGTGTGTGTGTGTGTGTGTGTGTGTGTGTGTGTGTGTGTGTGTGTGTGTGTGTGTGTGTGTGTGTGTGTGTGTGTGTGTGTGTGTGTGTACACGTGACAAGGGGACTATGTCCAAACACTCAGTCACTGTCTCTCTTGCTTTTGTTATTATGGCAGCAGTGATATTGGTGGATCATTCCGCAAAATGAGTGCCTTTTTGCGTCCCTTTGATATTGTACGGAGAAATTGTGCACAAATTTTGCACTTTAAAAGCCTGTTATATTAAAAGAAGTGCCCTTTAATATTAAATGAAGTGCCCTTTAATATACCACATGAAAATTCAATCAATCAGATTTATTTATATGAATAAAGACTTGCTAAAGTGCCAAAGAAAATTATCCAAATGTAGATTTTGCTATAGCCTTGTTCTGTTCAATGTCCTCTACATACACTACAATGTCCAAAAGTATGTGGACACCTGCTTGTCAAACATCTCATTCCAAAATCATGAGCATTAGCAGAGGTGTTCAACCCCTCTTTACTGCTATAACAGCCCCACTCTTCTGGGAAGGCTTTCCACTAGATGTTGGTGTCCATTCAGCCACAAGCACATCACCCTGAACACACCATCCCCACTGTCAAACATGGTGGTGGCAGCATCATGGTTTGGGCCTGCTTTTCTTCAGCAGGGACAGGGAAGATGGTTAAAATTGATGGGAAGATGGATGGAGCCAAGTACAGGACCATTCTGGAAGAAAGCCTGATGGAGTCTGCAAAAGACCTGAGACTGGGATGGAGATTTGTCTTCCAACAAGACAATGATCCAAAACATAAAGCAAAATCTACAATGGAATGGTTCAAAAATAAACATATCCAGGTGTTAGAATGGCCAAGTCAAAGTCCAGACCTGAATCCAATCGAGAATCTGTGGAAAGAACTGAAAACTGCTGTTCACAAATGCTCTCCATCCAACCTCACTGAGCTCGAGCTGTTTTACAAGGAGGAATGGGAAAGAATTTCAGTCTCTCGATGTGCAAAACCGATAGAGACATACCCCAAGCTACTTACAGCTGTAATCGCAGCAAAAGGTGGCACTACAAAGTATTAACTTAACTTAAGGGGGCTGAATAATTTTGCACGCCCAATTTTTCAGTTTTTGATTTGTTAAAAAAGTTTGAAATATCCAATAAATGTCGTTCCACTTCATGATTGTGTCCCACTTGTTGTTGATTCTTCACAAAAAAATACAGTTTTATATCTTTATGTTTGAAGCCTGAAATGTGGCAAAAGGTCGCAAAGTTCAAGGGGGCTGAATACTTTCGCAAGGCACTGTATTTTTGGGGTAAATATGTATATCCATATACATACATACGCATGACCATAAACAGTTCAAGTTGGAAGTTTACATACACCTTAGCCAAATTCATTTAAACTCTGTTTTTCACAACTCCTGAAATTTAATCCATGAAATTCCCTGTTTTAGGTCAGTTAGGATCACCACTTTATTTTAAGAATGTGAAATGTCAGAATAATAGTAGAGAGAATTATTTATTTCAGCTTTTATTTATTTATTCACATTCCCAGTGGGTCAGAAGTTTACATACACTCAATTAGTATTTGGTAGCATTGCCTTTAAATTGTTTAACTTGGGTCAAACGTTTCAGGTAGCCTTCCACAAGCTTCCCACAATAAGTTGGGTGAATTTTGGCCCATTCCTGACAGAGCTGGTGTAACTGAGTCATGTTTGTAGGCCTCTTGCTCGCGCACACTTTTTCAGTTCTGCCCACACATTTTCTATGGGATTGAGGTCTGGGCTTTGTGATGGCCACTCCAATACATTGACTTTGTTGTCCTTAAGCCATTTTGCCACAACTTTTGAAGTATGCTTGGGGTCATTATTCATTTGGAAGACCCATTTGTGACCAAGCTTTAACTTCTTGACTGATGTCTTGAGATGTTGCTTCAATATATCCACATAATTTTCCTGCCTCATGATGCCATATATTCTGTGAAGTGCACCAGTCCCCCCCACAACATGATGCTGCCACCCCTGTGCTTCACGGTTGGGATGTTGTTCTTCAGCTTGCAAGCCTCCCCCTTTTTCCTCCAAACATAACGATGGTCATTATGACCAAACAGTTCTATTTTTGTTTCATCAGACCAGAGGACATTTCTCCAAAAAGTACGATCTTTGTCCCCATGTGCAGTTGCAAACCGTAGTCTGGCTTTTTTATGGCGGTTTTGGAGCAGTGGCTTCTTCCTTGCTGAGCGGCATTTCAGGTTATGTCCATATAGGACTTGTTTTACTGTGGATATAAATACTTTTGTACCTGTTTCCTCTAGCATCTTCAGAAGGTCCTTTGCTGTTGTTCTGGGATTGATTTGCACTTTTCGCACCAAAGTACGTTCATCTCTAGGAGACAGAACGCGTCTCCTTTCTGAATGGTATGACAGCTGCGTGGTCCCATGGTGTTTATACTTGCATACTATTGTTTGTACAGATGAACGTGGTACCTTCAGGCGTTTGGATATTGCTCCCAAAGATGAACCAGACTTGTGGAGGTCTACAATTTGTTTTTCTGAGGTCTTGGCTGATTTCTTTTGATCTTCCCATGATTTCAAGCAAAAAGGCACTGCGTTTGATGGTAGGCATTGAAATACATCCACAGGTACCACTCCAATTGACTCAAAATGTCAATTAGCCTATCAGAAGCTTCTAAAGCTGTGACATAATTTTCGGAAATTTTCCAAGCTGTTATTAAAAGGCAAGTCAACTTAGTGTATGTAAACTTCTGACCCACTGGAATTGTGATACAATGAATTAGAAGTGAAATAATCTGTCTGTAAACAATTGTTGGTACCAAAGTAAATGATCCAATGACTCTGCCTCCTCCTCGTAGAAAAATCTGCAGAGCTGGAAGATTGTTTCCCTCATATAAATAAAATTATATTGGTTGCAAGAATTTTACATAATCATTTTCATTGAAAATTTGAAGTTTTGAATACGGCGTCGTTTTGCTTTTCAATTCACAAAAATCTCTTGGCAACTATTTTGCTATTTATTTGGCTCAGCTGTCAGTTTTTTGGTCCTTAAATGAAACTGGTATATATTTTTATTTATCACAATTTTCTTTAACCATTTTTGGTCTTTAATGCAGGGCCGACAGACAAGTTCCTTACTTTTCCCACCTTCCACCTTCCACTTCCATTTTTCTGGTATTGCTTTAATTAGTTAGTTGTAATTTTGGGTAGAGCAGACATTTCCACATGTCTGAGTTAGCTGCATGTGTGACATAACTCCACCAGTTCGATTTATGATACAATTTCCAAAGATTATTCCTTTTATTTCTTTTTTTTATCGAAAAAATTATGTCAGAGGTTCAAAAGTTCAAAAGAATACTAGATAAAAAATAGCTATCACCCTTCAAACCAATTAGGGTTCAGAACTTAAAAGTATAATTATCTCAGAATCATCTTTTTGCAGGTAAAACCTTATAGTCCCAAGCTCTCAATGTCCTCCTGTGGATCCTCTGTGACTTCTAGGAAGATTTGAACCCTCAAAAATTTCTCCAAGTTTTCCCCATCACCGTAAAGCCATAGTTATTTTGTTGCTTTGACAATGTCATTTCTGAAGATTATTATTTATTTCATGTTAATAGTGATTATTTTTAATCAAAAAAATACACTCTCCCTTATTTTAAGGTCAACCCGGTTCATCTGACACTTTGCAAGTAAAATATCCCGAAGTATCCCTTTAATATGGTGAAACTATTCTCTTTCAAATATTGTTTTCAAACGAGACATTGGACATCTAATAGTCAAATCATAGCATAAAAGCAGTTGAGCTGGTTCCAGACTTTATGGCCATTTTCTGGTGTTTTGTGGTAGAAAACTGAGTGGGTCAAGCATAACATGTCAAACCTGTTACCCATAGATAGACAGGCTAGAAATGTTTTAACAATTGAAATATGTTTGTGAAGCTTGCATTCAAATGCTCATCACTATTGCACATAACAAGCTTACATTCCCTCTGTCACAAGAGGATGTATGTCTGATTTAAGATGAAGTCGTCAACCCTGGTACTTTATTTGGCACTTAATAAACACTATAGGTTTTTCACAAAGTTACACAACTCAAAAGGCACCTAATTGGTGGAATGACCCTGGTAACCTGACACTCACTACCCACTTACATTTAATTGAGTTGTCAACTAATGTGAATTCAACCCAAAATCATTGGATTTAGGTTTAAAGTTGTGGGGGGAAAAAGTTCCTTTACGTTGATATGATATATACCATTTAGCAGATGCTTTTATCCAAAGCGACTTACAGTCATGTGTGCATACCTTTTACATATGGGTCCCTGGCGGAAATCAAACCCACGAGCCCTGGCGTTGCAAGCACGATGCTCAACCGACTGAGCCACACAGTACACGTTGATGACTTTTTGCATATCCTGTCAGTTTTCCACATCGATTCAACATCACATAAATGTTTTTTGTTGAATTGAAATGCAAACAATGTTGATTCAACCAGTTTGTTCCCAGTGGGTACAAAGTAAACCCCATCCACCTCGGTTCATCCCTCAGTGTATGTGTGGCAAGTGCCCTCTAGTGGTTCATTATCAATCATCTCCATCTCAGACCGTCTACCCCTCAATAACTGTTTTGGGGTAAGCCAACATACTGTATATCTTACAAAATCCTTTCAAGATGTTGAAATTCTAACAACATAATTTTCTGTAGTGAAACAGTTGTAAACTTTATTACTCTTGATTATGGAACCACTTACCCTCTAAATCTTTTTCACTGCCATGCTGAAAATATAACCATCTCGACTCTTCTGAATGTCATGACATTTTTAGAGTTAGTCTTAGCTGTGCTTTTGGAAATAACACTTCCCCAAGGACATAACCCAGCTATAAGCAATGGCAAGAACTTTGTCCTCAGTGTGTGTGTGTGTGTGTGTGTGTGTGTGTGTGTGTGTGTGTGTGTGTGTGTGTGTGTGTGTGTGTGTGTGCGTGCGTGCGTGCGTGCGTGCGTGCGTGCGTGCGTGTGTGTGTGCATGTTTGTGCGTATTTGCAAGTCAATGAGCCCGATGGGTATCACCTCTGACTGCTGCCAAAGCCTTGTTCCCGTTCAGACCCCAGAGCGCTGTGTCATGAAGTCAAGAAGTACTTGTCAGTGGTGAGTGATGAGGAGGACTTCATTAACAGGATGTTCCTCCACTCCACCCTAACGCATGCAGGTAGTAGCAGCAGCATGTTGTGAGGGAAAAGCTGAACTGTGTCACAGTGTGTCTCACCTGTTAAACTGCTCTCTGTAGTCCCCTTGGCATCTCTAATGGCACAGCATGAAGAGGAGGACGGAATTTGCTCATTCAATTGCTAATGGGAGTGCTTAGGATCCTGATTACTTGACTGATTCTGATTATGCATTGGAATGGGGTCTGGTTATTTTGGGTACTGTAACTCACTGAGCATGTACTCTTGGCCTCATGAGGACAACAGAGAAAGCTAAACATTCACTAAGCATTCAGTTTGTCTAAGTGGTGATCCAGACGGGTGTCGTGTCTACACAAGTTAGATCGAACCCATTCTACTGTATGACCTCCATTACCACGAGGGGACACTGGTGGAGATTGTACACGCTTAGAAAAAAAGGTTTCCAAAAGGCTCATTTGCCTCGCCCCATAGGAGAACCCTTTTTGGTTCCAGGGAGAACTTATTTTAGTTCTAGATAGCACCTTTTTTACTAAGAGTGTGTAGATGTCTTTACACTTCACTTTTAGTCAAAGTGCCTTTTCTGTTTAATGCATAGTAGAGAGCAGGCAGCTGGAGGCACACACACACATCCACCCATTTCCAGATTTGTAATTTACACCAATCATACCCTGTTAAAATAATGTCCCACCCCCACAGTACCACTCAAGTATGAAATATTATATGACCAACTTGATATCCCCCATCTTCCCTGCTATAGTTGTATAGGCTAATGTAGATACTATAGGGGAGAACTCCCCTGTCCTCAGTCTCCACCGTAACACTTACCTTAATCATTGCAATAAGAGAAATTAGAATTGAATTGAAATCATCATCTACTTACATCATCACATCTTTAGGAAGATGATGTGTTGAAGGGTGACAAAGCAAGGGAGCTGTCTAATGCGATTTCCCTCCCCATTCCTTTTAATGACTCAATGCCAATCCATCACATTACCTCTCCAGTTTCCCCCTCATATCTGATGACATGATAATGCATGGGACTGTGAATACCATCCAATCATGCAGGTAAATGTTTCTCAGTGATACCACATACACCACATGGCCAAAAGTATGTGGAAACCCCTTCACATTTGGATTTGGCTATTTCAGCCACAGCCGTTGCTGACAGGTGTATAAAATCCAGCACACAGCCACGAAATCTCCATAGACATTGGCAGTGACTTTCAATGTGGCATAGGATGCCACCTTTCCAACGAGTCACTTTGTCCTGCTAGAGCTTCCCCTGTCAACTGTAAGTGCTGTTATTGGGAAGTGGAACTTCTAGGGGCAACAACGGCTCAGCCACAAAGTGGTAGGCCACACAGTGGTAGGCCACACAAGCTTGAAAATAAAAGAGAGCCGCACACTCTAGGAGCTCAGATGCAAAAATGTAATTACCAACGTTTCGACAGCCAAGCTGTCTTCATCAGAATGGGACTCACAGAATGGGACCACTGAATGCCAAGCGTCCGCTGGAGTGGTGTAAAGCTCGCCGCCATTGGACATTAGAAACGCGTTCTCTGGAGTGATGAATCACACTTCAACATCTAGCAAGCCAACTGATGAATCTGTTTTTTAATTTTTTTATTTAACTAGGCAAGTCAGAACAAATTCTCAATGACGGCCTAGGACCAGTGGGTAAACTGCCTGTTCAGGGGCAGAACGACAGATTTGTACCTTGTCAGCTCAGGGGTTTGAACTTCCAACCTTCCGGTTACTAGTCCAACGCTCCAACGCTCCAACCACTAGGCTACCCTGCCGCCCCAGTTTAGCAGATGCCAGGAGAACACTACCTGCCCAAATGCACAGTGCCAACTGGAAAGTTTAGTGAAGGAGGAATAATGGTCTGGGGCTGTATTTCATGGTTCGGGCTAGGCCCCTTAGTTCCAGTGAGCCAGGCCTAATCGCCCAACATCAGTGCCCGACCTCACTAGTGCTCTTGTGCCCGCAGCGATGTTCCAACATCTAGTGGAAAGCCTTCCCAGAAGAGAGTAGGCTGTTATAGCAGCAAAGGGGTGACCAACTCCATATTAATGCCAATGATTTTGGAATGAGATGTTCGACTAGCAGGTGTCCACATACTTTTGGCCATGCAGTGTATGACTAAGAAATGCTTCCTTCGCGTGTCTAGTTGAGTGGATTGAAGAGGAAACTCATTTCGCGCATCAGTGTGTTCTGTCCTCTTCACCACCTCCCTTCCATCCGTAGAGGCTTGTTATGAATTGTGTTGATTTGCGGCATCTTTCTGCATTAGCATGTGAGAGTGCATTCACTTAGCTGTGATCTAGTTAATCAGTCAGAGTCCCTCCACTAAGGTTCCATACATTCATGCAATTAATCGATTAGATGAAACTCATTGAGGGAGTAATGTCCCCTGCAGTTGTGAGCCTTCCCTATAGTCATTCTCATCTAATCAAGGGTTGTTGTAATCTGTTTAGTATGAGCTCAGGGGATTGGCTAAAGGAGCTGCCGCTAGATGAATTGAAGTGTGTAGGCTACCTCAATGAAGATACAAAGGGAATGTCAATTTCAACTTGTTATTGGTGCGTTGTCATGCCTTTGTCATTCACAGACTAATTAATGCGTCAGTCAGAAGGATCTGGCCTGGTTTGACGCAGTTTGAAGAATGTTGTCCACCCACTTATAAGTGGAACAATGAAATTAAACTATTCACAGTTCTTATATTGTTCTTATTCAAATCCCAGTGCTTTGGGCATTGTGTGCATAAGCATAACAATAACCTGAATGATTCAGATCCATCTCCAACAGTTCTTTTGAAGCCAGTTTCTATATTTAACTCTGCTGCTTTCATTTGGTGGTAGATTCATGGTAGAATAGCGTATGGCTGGCCTTGCTGTTTGCTGCTGCTCTTGGAGTTTAATGCACTTTAGTTAGCCACTGAGGTCCACCTGGAGCACCTGCTGAGACCACTGGCTGTCCACTTAATAACAGTAATCACCCAATTAGTCACCTTGTCAGCAGAGGAAAAGCCACATAGCGAAACGTCTGAGCGTAGCTCCCCCTGGACCAAGACCAGTGAAGAGCAGAGCAGAACAGTACACTGAAGCACACGGACAAAGGATCACCTGGGTTGGGCTGGGGCTCATTATGGAGCAGAGCAGCCTCGCTTCATCCCCAGAGGTCCGGGTGACTGGAGCTGACACTGTGAAATGAACCAGGATGCTGCTGCCTGCCTGTGTGTAATCACGTTGAGCTGCAGGGAACTGGGAAAAGGGGCAGCATTCTGGTCTGACTCCACACTGTGTTTCCAGCACAGGGCTGCCAAAATCAATGGAGGTAGAGTTCCAAACACAATGTAATTATGAGAAGCAGAGGAGGGAGGCAGGGTTGACAGGGTTCTTGTTTGCTGTGCGGCAAGCCATATGTAGTCCTAGTCCCAGCAGACTCAGAGGGAACGATGAGTCAGAATCCCACAGCCCCAGGACAGGCCAGACAGGACTTACTTATTCTGATGAAGTTACTCCTTCAGTCACACTCAGTGAGGAGGCCATTGCCCCTCTCCTCACCCCTCTCTGCAACATACTCAATATAGTGTCTGTGCCTCCGGTAACAATTTATTTGAATAAATCAAATAAAATTGTATTTGTCACATGCTTTGTAAACAACATTTGTAGACTAACAGTGAAATACTTACTTATGGGCCCTTCCCAACAATGCAGTGTGAAAGAAAATAGAGAAATAGTAAAAAAGTAAAACATGTAATAATAAATACTCAATGAGTAACAACAACTTGGCAATATACACGGGGTACCAGTACAAAGTTGATGTGCAGGGGTCATCTGGAGATGCTTCTACAGACTATCAGTAACATTTCAACTAACTATCAACTAACCCAAGCCCCTTATCCTAACCGTAAATTAAACCTACCTTAACCCCTACCCTAAACCTTATTCTCACCCTTTTGTAGGATCAATCCCCCACAATCTTTTTTTAAAGATTTATAAAATTGCTAAATCTTCTCTCCGTCCCATGGGAAAATGTGTAGAATTGCAGGAAAATGTACTCTAAAACATCAATTGTTTTCTTTCCGCTGTCAAATTATTTTGCTTGCAAGGTAGAGTAGCAACAAATTTTCTGTCATGCCAAAAAAAACACTCCCAAAAAAACATTGGTGACAGAATATGACCTGCAGTTGAAGTCGGAAATTTACATACACCTTAGCCAAGTACATTTAAACTCAATTCCTGACATTTAATCCTAGTAGAAATTCCCTGTCTTAGGTCAGTTAGGATCGCTACTTTATTTTAAGAATGTGAAATATCAGAATAATAGCAGAGGGAATGCTTTTATTTCTTTCACCACATTCCCAGTGTCAGAAGTTTACATACATACACTCAATTAGTATTTGGTAGCATTGCCTTTAAATTGTTTAACTTGGGTCAAACGTTTCGGGTAGCCTTCCACAAGCTTCCCACAATAAGTTGGGTGAATTTTGGCTCGTTCCTCCTGACAGAGCTGGTGTAACTGAGTCGGGTTTGTAGGCCTCCTTGCTCGCACACGCTTTTTCAGTTCTGTCCATACATTTTCTATGGGATTGAGGTCAGGGCTTTGTGATGGCCACTCCAATACCTTGACTTTGTTGGAACTTTGGAAGCATGCTTGGGGTCCTAGTCCATTTGGAAGACCCATTTGCGACTAAGCTTTAACTTCCTGACTGATGTCTTGAGATGTTGCTTCAATATATCCACATACTGTTCCTGCCTCATGATGCCATCTATTTTCTGAAGCACACAAGTCCCTACTGCAGCAAAGCACCCCCGCAACATGATGCTGCCACCCCCGTGCTTCACGGTTGGGATGGTATTTTTCAGCTTGCATGCCTCCCCCTTTTTCCTCCAAACATAACGATGGTCATTATGGCCAAACAGTTCTATTTTTGTTTCATCAGACCAGAGGACATGTCTCCAAAAAGTACTATCTTTGTCCCCATGTGCAGTTGCAAACCGTAGTCTGGATTTTTTCTTGCCGTTTTGGAGCAGTGGCTTCTTCCTAGCTGAGCGGCCTTTCAGGTTATGTAGATATAGGACTTGTTTTACTGTGGATATAGATACTTTTGTACCTGTTTCCTCATCTCCACAAGGTCCTTTGCCATTACATAATTTTTGGGAATTTTCCAAGCTGTTTAAAGGCACAGTCAACTTAGTGCATGTAAACCTCTGACCCATTGGAATTGTGATACAGTGAATTATAAGTGAAATAATCTGTCTGTAAACAATTGTTGGAAAAATTACTTGTGTCATGCAAAAGGTAGATGTCCTAACGGACTTTCCAAAACTATAATTGTTAACAAGAAATGTGTGGAGTGGTTGAAAAACGAGTTTTAATAATTCCAACATAAGTTTATGTAAACTTCCGACTTCAAATGTATAACATCCGTACCTTGTTCTAGAGTTCACGACATCGGTCACTCAAGATGACCTCAGCTTCAACCGTGGGTGTTGAAGATGTCCATCATCACCTTGAAGGTGGCCTCGCCAGTCTTGTCCTTGATGGGTATTACAAAATGAAGATACATTTTTTGTTCCAAGCACCTTTTCAATGGGTTACAGAATGGAATTTCAGAGTTAAGCGTACTGACCTTAATGGATATTGCCTCCACCCACTTGGTAAAGTAATGGGTCGCCGTCAGACACCAGCTGTTGTCATTCCTGGATTTCGTGAAGGGTCCGATGAGGTCCACTCCTAACATTTAAAGTTTTAGAGAGAAGATTTCTTCATTCTTATCCGTATCTGTCATATAGTATGCTGATTTTCATATTTGTAAGGATACTGACACACACACACACACACACACACACACACACACACACACACACAAAAGCAAAACAAAATCTAGTCCTTAGGAAACTATGCAGTACTTCATTTTTTTTATGTATTATTTCTTACATTGTTATCCAAGAAAATCTTAAGTGTTATTACATACATTCGGGAAGAACTATTGGCTATCAGAGCGACGTCAACTTACCAGCACTATGACCAGGAATATGACTTTCCCAAAAGTGAATTTTCCTTTGTTCAAACCACCCAAGGCAATCAAACTGTTTCCAGAGGCTTCTAGGCAGATTTTGGAGGCGCACACACCACCCACCACTTCCAAGTATTTTACTCGCTAATGTCCAGTCTCTAGTTAACCAGGTAGACAAAATTAGGGCTAGGGTTGCTTTCCAGAGAGACATCCGGGATTGTAACATACTTTGTTTCATGGAAACATAACTCTCTGGGGACATGCTGTCAGAGTTTGTACAGTCACCTGGATTCTTTGTGCGTCACGCCAACAAGAATAAACATCTCTCAGGGAAGAAGAAAGGCGGGGGTGTATGTTTCATGATTAAGGACTCATGGTGTAATTGTAACAACATACAGGAACTCAAGTCCTTCTGTTCACCGGACCTAGAATTCCTCACAATCAAATGCCGTCATTATTATCTCCCAAGAGAGTTCTCGTCGGTTATTGTCACTGCGGTGTATATCCCCCCCTAGCTGACACCACGACGGCCCTCAAGGAACTCCACTAGACTCTATGCAAACTGGAAACCATATATCCGAAGGCTGCATTTATTGTATTTGGGGATTTTAACAAAGCAAATTTGAGAACAAGGCTACCTAAATTCTATCAGCATATCAATTGAAGTACTCGGGCTGGCAAAACTCTGGATCACTGCTACTCTAACTTTCACGATGCATACAAGGCCCTCCCCCGCCCTCCATTCGGGGAATCCGACCACAACTCCATTTTTCTTCTCCCCCACATAGGCAGAAACTCAAACAGGACGTACCCATGACTAGGACCATTCAACGCTGGTCTGACCAATCAGAAGGCTTCAAGATTGTTTTGTTCACGCGGACTTGGGTGTGTTCCAGGTAGCCTCAGAGAATAATATAGATTTGTACACTGATTCAGTGAGTGAGTTTATAAGGAAGTGCACAGGAGAAGTTGTTCCCACTGTGACTATTAAAACCTACCCTAACCAGAAACCGTGGATAGATGGCGGCAGTCGAGCAAAACTGAAAGCGCGAACCACCGCATTTAACCACGGAAAGATAACCAGGAATATGGCAGAATACAAACAGTGTAGTTATTCCCTCCGCAAGGCAATCAAACAAGCGAAACGTCAGTATAGGGACAAAGTGGAGTCACAATTCAACGGCTCAGACACGAGACGTATGTGGCAGGGTCTACAGGCAATCACAGACTACAAAAAGAAAACCAGCCACATTAAAGACACCGACATCTTGCTTCCAGACAAACTAAACACCTTCTTTGCCCGCTTTGAGAATTATACAGTGCCACCGACACGGCCTGCTACCAAGGACTGCATACCTCCCCCTCCTTGTCCCTGACCGACGTGAGTAAGACATTTAAACGTGTTAACCCTCGCAAGGCTGCCGGCCCAGACGGCATCTGGCTGGTGTGTTTACGGACATATTCAATCTCTCCCTATCCCAGTCTGCTGTCCCCACATGCTTCAAGATGGCCATTGTTCCTGTACCCAAGAAGGAAAAGGTAACTGAACTTAATGACTATCGCCCCATAGCATTCACTTCTGTCATCATTAAGTGCTTTGAGAGACTAGTCAAGGATCATATCACCTCCACCTTAGCTGTCACCCTAGACCCACTGCAACTTGCATAACGCCCCAATAGGTCCACAGATGATACACAATCGCCATCACACTGCACACTGCTCTATCCCATCTGGACAAGAGGAATACCTATGTAAGAATGCTGTTCATTGAATACAGCTCAGCATTCAACACCATAGTGTCCTCCAAGCTCATCATTAAGCTTGAGGCCCTGGGTCTCAACCCCGCCCTGTGCGATTGAGTCCTGGGCTTCCTGACGGGTCGCCTCCAGGTGGTGAAGGTAGGAAAAAACATCTCCACTTCGCTGATCCTCCACACTGGGGCCCCACAAGGATGCGTGCTTAGCCCCCTCCTGTACTGAAGAAATGTAGCTTGTCACCTAAAACCCTCACAAAGTTCTACAGATGCACAATTGAGAGCATCCTGTTGGGCTGTTGCCTGGTACGGCAACTGCACCGCCCAGCACCCGATGTCACAGGAAGGCCAAAATTATCATCAAGGACAACAACCAACTGAGCCACTGCCTGTTCACCCCGCTACCATCCAGAAGGCAAGGTCCGTACATGTGCATCAAAGCTGGGACCGAGAGACTGAAAAATAGCTTTTATCTCAAAGCCATCAGACTGTGAAACAGCCATCACTAACACAGAGTGGTTGCTGCCTACATACAGACTTGAAATCATTGGCCACTCTAACAAAATTATCACTAGCTAACCTGCTAAATATGTGTATGTAACCAATAAAATATGATTTGATTTGACATTCTATAATATTTAAATCTGCTGTGGTCAAATAAAGCAACCATTACAAAAAAAAATGTATTAGGGCGAAATATGAATTGTGACACTTTTTGATTGGCTTCAACTACAGCGCCACAGTCTTCACTCACTCAAACTTCTAGCAGGCTAGAGAGGTACCGACCTTTAGCCACAGTGACAAATTTAAACATTGTGTGCTCTCTGATATGACATTCATTGAAATCAAATCATTTCAGATATAATGCAATGTGATTGATAAACAAAAGGCTATTTCACTTGCCCAGCTATCCACATCCTTGACAATCCCACGCCAGAAGATGCGTAGGTTGATTTTGGCAGTCATGTGCTTCACTCCCAAATGGCCAGCATGCTTCTCGGTCAGCACGGCCTCCTTCTCTTCAGTGAAAATCACCCTCCTGTGTGGCTAGGTATCCTTTCCAAGGTAGATGTGATTTCCTAACAAGTTCAAAGACAAGCGTTTTCTAAATACTCAAGTCTAAGTACATTTGCACGGATTTTTCTCTCTGTTTCTCTCTCTCTATCTTTCACTCTTCACACACCTCTCTCTCCCTCTCATCCTTTCTTTCTCACTTTCTTCCTCCCCCCCCTCTCTCTGTCGGTGTCTGTCTAGCCAATATACCTAGTTAAACAATGTTGGAATTACCATAATTGCATACACCTATCCATTTGATTGATCGGGGTTAACTTATAGCTAGATACCAGTACCTCAATATGACATACATATAACTAAATGCAGAGCTAGCAACATGTAGATGTTGGGTGGTGAGTGGTGGGACACAATGCAGATAGTCCGGGTAGCCAATGTGCGGGGGCACCGGTTAGTCAGGCTAATTGAGGTATTATGTACAATGTATTATGTACATGAATGTATATTTAAAGTGACCATGCATATATGATAAACAGAGAGTAGCAGCAACATAAAAGAGGGTTTGACCCAATGCAAATGGTCCAGGTAGCCATATGATTACCTTTTCAGGAATCTTATTGCTTGGGGGTTAAAGCTGTAGAGAAGCCTTTTGGTCCTAGACTTGGCGCTCCGGTACCACTTGCCATGCGGTAGTAGAGAGAACAGTCTATGACTGGGGTGGGTGGGGTCCTTTACAATTTTTAGGGCCTTCCTCTGACACCACCTGGTGTAGAGATCCTGGATAGCAGGCAGCTGAGCCCCAGTGATGTACTGGACCGTACGCACTATCCTCTGTAGTGCCTTACGGTCGAAGGCCAAGCAGTTGCCATACTAGGCAGTGATGCAACAAGTCGGAATGCTCTCGATGTTGCAGCTGTAGGACCTTTTGAGGATCTGAGGACACATGCCAAATCTTTTTAGTTTCCTGAGAAGGGAATAGACTTTGTCGTGCCCTCTTCACTAGTGTCTTGGTGTGTTTGGACCATTCTAATTTGTTGGTGATGTTGACACCAAGGAACTTAAAACTCTCAACCTGCTCCACTACAGCCCCATCGATGAGAATGGGAACGTGCTCGGTCCTCCTTTTCCTGTAGTCCACAATCATCTCCTTAGTCTTGGTTACGTTGAGGGATATGTTGTTATTCTGGCACCACCCGGCCAGGTCTCTGACCTCCTCCCTATAGGCTGTCTCGTCGTTGTCGGTGATCAGGCCTACCACTGTTGTGTCGTCTGCACACTTAATGATGGTGTTGGAGTTGTATGGGTATGGTGGTCTGCTTGAAACATGTTGGTATTACAGACTCAATCAGGGACATGTTGAAAATGCCAGTGAAGACTCCTGCCAGGTGATCAACACATGCCCATAGCACACGTCCCGGTAATCCGTCTGGCCCCACGGCCTTGTGAATGTTGACCTGTTTAAAGGTCTTACTCACATCGACTATGGAGAGCGTCATGCATGCCTTAGTGTTGCTTGCCTCGAAGCAAGCATTGAAGTGATTTAGCTCGTCTGGTAGGCTCTTGTCACTGGGCAGCTTGCGGCTGTGCTTCCCTTTGTAGTCTGTAATAGCTTGCAAGCCCTGCCACATAAGATGAGCATCGGAGCGGGTGTAGTACAATTCAATCTTAGCCCTGTATTGGCGCTTTGGCTGTTTGATGGTTCTTCAGAGGGCATAGCAGGATTTCTTATAAGCTTCCGGGTTAGATTCCTGCACCTTGAAATCGGCAGCTCTACCCTTTAGCTCAGTGCGAATGTTGCCTGTAATCCATGGCTTCTGGTTGGGGTATGTACATACAGTCATTGTGGGGACAACGTCCTAGAGGCACTTATTGATAAAGCCAGTGACTGATGTAGTGTACTCCACAATGCAATCGGAAGAATCCCGGAACATGTTCCAGTCTGTGATAGCAAAACAGGCCTGTAGTTTAGCATCTGCTTCATCTGACCACTTTTTTATAGACCGAGTCACTGGTGCTTCCTGTTTTAATTTTTGCTTGTAAGCAGGAATTAGTAGGATAGAATTATGGTCAGATTTGCCAAATGGAGGGCGAGAGAGAGCTTTGTATGCGGCTCTGTGTGTGGATTAAAGGTGATCTTTTTTTTGCGCATTTAACATAGAAATAAGGTTAAACGGATTTAAGTTTCCCTGCATTAAAGTCTCCGTGCCACGAGGAGCGCCACCTCTGGGTGAGCGGTTTCCTGTTAGCTTTCCCACTCGCCTTCTCCGGATCCTTACGAGGCACCCCACTCTTTCTCTTGCCAATAACGGGGATGTCGACCTTGTCGGGTGTTCGCAGTGTATCCTGTGCTTCCTGCTTGTTGAAGAAAAGATCTTTGTCTAATTCGAGGTGAGTGATCGCTGTCCTGATATCCAAAAGCTCTTTTTTTGCTGTAAGATACGGTGGCAGAAACATTGTGTACAAAATAAGTTACAAATAACTCGCAAAAAAAAGACATAATAACACAATTGGTTAGGCACCCGTAAAACTGCCTAAATGACAATCGACCCGTAGCACTCATGCCTGTAGCCATGAAGTGCTTTGAAAGTCTTGACATGGCTCACATCAACACCATTTTCCTAGAAAACCTAGACCCACTCAAATTTGAATTCGCCCCAACAGATCCACAGATGATGCAATCTCTATTACACTGCCCTTTCCCACCTGGACACCTATGTGAGAATGCAATTAATTGACTACAGCGGAGCATTCAACACCATAGTGCCTTCAAAGCTCATAAGTTAAGGACCCTGGGACTATACACCTCCCTCTGCAACTGGATCCTGGACTTCCTGACGGGCTGCCCCCAGGTGGTGAGGGTAGGTAACAACAAATCCTCCACTCTGATCCTCTGACTGCATGGCCAATGACTGCATGGCCAAGGACGCCTCCAACTCATTCATCAAGTTTACCGATGACACAACAGTAGTAGGCTTGAATACCAACAGTAAAGAGACAGCCTACAGGGAGGAGGTGAGGGCTCTGGGAGTGTTGTGCCAAAAAAATTACCTCTCACTCAAAGTCATCAAAACAAAGGAGATCATTGTGGACTTGAGGAAACAGCAGAGGAAGCACCCCCTTATCCACATCGCCATCAGTGGAGAAGGTGGAAAGCTTCAAGTTCCTTGGCGTACACATCACTGGCAACCTGAAATTGTCCACCCACACAGACAGTGTGGTAAAAAAGGCATAACAGAAATGTTGCTTGTCACCTAAACCCTCACAAACTTTTACTGATGCACAATTGAGCATCCCGTCAGGCTGTATCACTGCCTGCTATGACAACTGCACCACCCGCAACCACAGGGCTCTCCAGAGGGTGGTGCGGTATGGTCAACGTATCACCGGGGGCAAACTACCTGCCCTCCAGGAAACCTACATCGCCCGATGTCACAGAAAGGCCAAAAAGATCATCAAGGATAACAACCACCCGAGCCCTTACCTGGTCACTCTGATATCATCCAGTAGGCGAGGTCAGTACAGGTACATCAAAGCTGAGAGACTGAAAAACATCTTCTATCTCAAGGCCATCAGACTGTTAAATTACCATAACTAGCACATTAGAGGCTGCTGCCAATATAAATAGACTTGAAATCACTGGCCACTTTAATAATGTTTACATATCTTGCATTACTCATCTCATATGTACAGTTGAAGTCGGAAGTTTACATACATTTAGGTTGGAGTCATTAAAACACGTTTTTCAACCACTCCACACATTTCTTGTTAACAAACTATAGTTTGGGCAAGTCGGTTAGGACATCTACTTTGTGCATGACACAGTTAAAGTTATTTTTCCAACAATTGTTTACAGACAGATTATTTCACGTATAATTCACTGTATCACAATTCCAGTGGGTCAGAAGTTTACATACACTAAGTTGACTGTGCCTTTAAACAGCTTGAAAATTATAGAAAATGATGTCATGGCTTTAGAAGCTTCTAATAGGCTAATTGACATCATCAGTCAATTGGAGGTGTACCTGTGGATGTATTTCAAGGCCTACCTTCAAATTCAGTGCCTCTTTGCTTGACATCATGGGAAAATCCAAAGAAATCAGCCAAGACCTCAGAAAAACAATGGTAGACCTCCACAAGTCTGGTTCATCCTTGGGACATTTTCCAAACGCCTGAACGTACCACGTTCATCTGTACAAACAATAGTACGCAAGTATAAACACCATGGGACCATGCAGCTGTCATATTGCTCAGGAAGGAGACACGTTCTGTCTCCTAAAGATGAATGTACTTTGGTGCGAAAAGTGCAAATCAATCCCAGAACAACAGCAAAGGACCTTGTGAAGATGCTGGAGGTAACAGGTACAACATTTCTAGATCCACAGTAAAATGAGTCCTATATCAACATAACCTGAAATGCCGCTCAGCAAGGTAGAAGCCACTGCTCCAAAACTCCATAAAAAAGCCAGACTACGGTCTGGGACTGCACAGATCGTACTTTTGTTTTCAGACAACGGTCTGGAAAAAGATCGTACTTTTCGGAGAAATGTCCTTTGGTCTGATGAAACAAAAATAGAACAGTTTGGCCATAATGGCCATCGTTATGTTTGGAGGAAAAATTTGGAGGCTTGCAAGCCGAAGAACACCATTCCAAGCGTGAAGCACAGGGGTGGCAGCATCATGTTGTGTGGGTGCTTTGCTGCAGTAGGGACTGGTGCACTTCACAAAATAGATGGCATCATGTGGAAAGAAAATGATGTGGCTATATTGAAGCAACATGTCAAGACATCAGTCAGGAAGTTAAAGCTTGGTCGCAAATCGTTCTGGACAAATGGACAATGACCCCAAGCATACTTCCAAAGTTGTGGCAAAATGGCTTAAGGACAACAAAAGTCAAGGTATTGGAGTGGCCATCACAAAGCCCTGACCTCAATCCTATAGAACATTTGTGGGCAGAACTGAAAAAGCGTGTGCGAGAAAGGAGGCCTACAAACCTGACTCAGTTACACCAGCTCTGTCAGGAGGAATGGGCCAAAATTCCCCCAACGTATTGTGGGAAGCTTGTGGAAGGCTACACGAAACGTTTGACCCAAGTTTAACAATTTAAAGGCAATGCTACCAAATACTAATTGAGTGTATGTAAACTTCTGACCCACTGGGAATGTGTTGAAAGAAATAAAAGCTGAAATAAATTATTTTCTATACTATTATTCTGACTTTTCACATTCTTAAAATAAAGT
The DNA here is from genome assembly GCF_002021735.2 of Oncorhynchus kisutch. NCBI lineage: Eukaryota > Metazoa > Chordata > Actinopteri > Salmoniformes > Salmonidae > Oncorhynchus > Oncorhynchus kisutch. The sequence goes on from NC_034178.2 coordinate 40,234,714, forward strand.
GGTGATGCTATCTGACCTAAAACAGGGAATTGTTACTGGGATTAAATGTCAGGAATTGTGAAAACTGAGTTTAAATGTTTTTGACTAAGGTGTATGTAAACTTCCGATTTCAACTGTATATACTGTCTTCTACAGTATCTTAGTCTATGCCACTCTGAAATTGCTCATTCATATATTTATATATTGTTAATTTCATTCCTTAACTTAGATTTGTGTGTATTTTGTATATGTTGTAAAATTGTTAGATATTACTACACTGTCAGAGCTAGAAACACAACCATTTCGCCACACCACCAATAACATTTGCTAAACACAAACTTTGAAAGTTACTTCATGTGAAGTCGTAAAAACCATTAAGCGCTATGATGAAAAGTGCTATGATCATGAGGACCGCCACAGGAAAGGAAGAACCAGAGGATAAGTTCAATTGAGTTTCCAGACTCAGAAATTACAGCCCAAAAACACTCCTTCACCGAGTTCAAGTAACAGACACATCTCAACCTCAACTGTTCAGAGGAGATTGTGTGAATTAGGCCTTCATGGTCCAATTGCTGCAAAGAAACCACTACTAAAGGACACAAATAATAAGAAGAGACTTGCTTGGGCCAAGAAACACGAGAAATGGACATTAGACCGGTAAAACTATATCCTTTGTTCTGATGAGTCCAAATTAGAGATTTTGGGTTCCAACTGCCGTGCCTTTGTGTGACACAGAGTAGGTGAACGGGTAATCTCTGCATGTGTGGTTCCCACCATGAAGCATGGAGAAGGAGGTGTGATAACACTGTCAGTGATTAATTTAGAATTCAAGGCACACTTAACAAGCATGGCTACCACAGCATTCTGTAGCGATATGCCATCCCATCTGGTTTTCACTTAGTGGAACTATAATTTGTTTTTCAACAGGACAATGACCCAACACACATCCATGCTGTGTAATGGCTATATAATCAAGAAGGAGAGTGATGGAGTGCTGCATCAGATGACCTGGCCTCCACATTCACCCGACCTCAACCCAATTGAGATGATGGTTTGGGATGAGTTGGACCGCAGGGTGATGGAAAAGCAGCCAACAAGTACTCAGCGTATGTGGGAACTCCTTCAAGACTGTTGGAAAATAATTCCAGGTGAAGCTGGTTGAGAGAATGCCAAGACTGTGCAAATTTGTCATCAAGGCAAAGGGTGGCTACTTTGAAGAATCTAAAATCTAGTTTGATTTGTTTAACACTTTTTGTGGTTACTACATAATTCCATATGTGTTATTTCATCGTTTTGATGTCTTCACTATTATTCTACAATGTAGAAAATAGTTTTTAAAAATTAAGAAAAACCCTAACTGTAGGTGTGGTAACTTTTGACTGGTACTGTAACTAAATCCTTCCAGTTATCTAATGTAAGTTAACTGCTTAATGTTAACCTGAATTGTGAATTTCTCGGCCCTCTTTGAATGTTGCGCCTCTTGTCGAGATCAGTGGTGGCTTCATAGTACTTTGTCTAGTTGGAAGATAGAAGAAAATCTTCTCAAGGTATGCCATTGAAGTGCAAGCTACATACAAACAGAAAGCTACAATAACAGTTAGCTAGCTAGCTAACGTTAGCTAAATACAACTGTCTGGCTAGCTAGCTGACAAGGCAGACTGAGGTAAATAAGTACAGTAGCTAGCAATGTCAATCTAAAAACAGCTTAAATGATTTATTCCTATTTTACAATGTTTTCTTATGTAAATACCGATATATGGTAAAGAAAGAGTGTTCTCTTTCCAGTCTTTTTGGTCATCTGAAGCATTAGGTAGTCAGAAATTTGTCACGTCAAAAATGCTGTCCTTGGATAGCGATTATGAGGTAATAATTTTGTGACAACTAAGTGGGCGCTTATGTAGTGATATAGAACTAAAACTGCTAGGTAAAATAAAGGCAAGCAACCAGAATAGCAATGTACGCTTTACTTCATTACGTAGGCCGGTCAGAAATTTCTGAAGTTCTAGCAACTACCCTAGCAGCGGAAGCTAGAATTCATCAAATCCCATTGTGAGGCAGGGAAGGACACTTTTTGGCAGGGGGACACTATTTGACATGACAGCCCCCAAAAGGCTAGGCCTGGCTCTGAGTGCATGTGTGGGGATGGATGTGGGTACGCTGACCCGAAAGCCACTGCAACCTCTCATGATGAGTTCAGATTTTTTGTGGCCCTCGACCCCATCAAAGTTGCCCATACTTGTTCTAAATCTAACCCTAACCATAACCTTAGTGAGCAGTTGTTTATCAACAGATAGTTTGTTGATATGACCATCTGTAGAGATTCTACAGATGGACTATCCAGACTATCCAAATAAAGTGTGACTGTGCTTCCTCCTACATAGTCATTGTTAGTCTCTCAGCATGGAGTGAATTATCTGCAGTATGACAGTGTGTAAATGTAGAGTTTAGCCTAGCTGCCTCCACAGTTGACTGCAGGGACTGAAAAGACAGTGACAAAGGGATAGGGAGTGAACGGAAAGGGAAAACATGAACAGAGGGATGAAAATAGAAACTGACGGGAGAGAGAGGAAGACAGTAATCTCCAGTTTAATCTCCAGTCAAATGGGGGTATTGTACATTCCTTTAATTACAGCACAGTCCAAAGAACATACGTTTTCTAAATGTTCCTCAAATACATTTTGTGGATCCCTGCCTGGGCTGACAATGAGAGTGATTTGGGATATTGACTCCCCATGAGCTGGTTTGACTCACTCATTCCCTCTGTTTGGAAACAATGATCTCCTGCTAATCCTATTGCAGCCATGCCAAAATCTGAGAGGCCCAGATTGAGATGTGTGTCTAGCCTCACACACCACGTGCCTCATCAGCCCATCCAGGCTGCCTGAGAATTGGTCTGGTCATTGTCTCCTGAGAGGAATCGTTATCTGAGGTAAAAGGATCTTTGTTTGCGTGCCAAAGTAGTTCATCTGGGAGAGAGACAGGGGGAAACCACCGGCTGTTAAAAGCAAATTGTAAAAACGTTTTGAGAGGGGTGTTCTGGATGGGCTTTAGGGAGTTCTGGACTGACTTGTAAGACTACACTCTGAACTTGGTGTGGGCCGCAGGACTAAGACCTAGATTCAATCAGATCAAGAATCAACTGCCGATAGCAGACACCCACATAGTGGATGTTTTGCCGGTGTCAGGACTGCATTTGAGCCGTCAAATCAACCGAGCAGCTGCTCTTGCAATCATTTTCAAGAAGCCACACCTACCCCACTCGTGTTAGAATTTAAAAACGAGACAGTGTAGGCTATATATAAGAATAATTATGCTCAAATTGAAAAATCATTCAATGAAATAATGACGATTTCTATCATCCTAATCGAAGTGTAGATTAGTTCTCACATTCCAGTGTTTGAACTTGTAAACAAGGCTGCATGGAATTTCTGTTAATGTGACTCCATGCAGCCAATGGCAATGTCCACTTTAGTTATAATGCCAGGAACAGCTTGTGGATTGGCAGCTTCAATGCAGTTCCACATCTGACACCCCCAAAACAACCGCTATGCGGATGTCAGCTAAAGTGGATCTGATTGAAAAGTGTCTTCTTTCCGTCAATGTCCTTTGGTTTCCTTTGGCATCCACCATGGTCCTTTGTCTAGCTGAGTTTCAGTGGTCCAGGCAGGTCCAGGTGGACCCTCCTCCAGTGTAGAGCTGCAGCAGGCAGCAGCCAGAGAACATGCCTCAGAGCAAGAGGACAGGAGCAGGCACCATGGGCCTTGGAACCAGGAGAGGGAGCTTCTCTGATACTATCCTCTGTAAATTACAGCCCATCTGGTAAGGACTGATAGGGGAGGTGGAAAGAGACATCAGTCTGGCTCAGTGGGGGATGAGATAGGTTTCTAGACCTGGTAAACATAGTAGTTTAATGATGATGCGATAGAGTGAAAGAGAAAGAATATGGCGGGAGAGTGAGAGAGAGAAAGAGAGAGAGAATCTGGAGGGTCCTTTGACCTTGAGAAAGAGGAGAGAGATATAGAAAGGAGAGAGGGGAGAGAGTGAGAAAAAGAAGAAAGAGAGAGGGAAAAGAAAGTGAGCAGCTCAATGCAGAGCTGTTCAAAATTGATCCAGTATTGGCTGCAAACATCCTTTTCCCACTCTTCACTAAGATCTGGATGAAGGGAAAGATACCTTCAGACACCAAGGGTACCTAAGAAGGGCACACTATCCGATTGCAACAACTGGAGGGGCATCACACTGTTATCTGTTCCCACCAAGATCTTTTGCAAGATTATCGTACAACAGATGTCTTCCTCTGTAGACAAAATGCTTAGGAATGAACAAGCTAGTTTTAGGGGAGGTAGGAGCTGTACAAACCGGATCTTTGCCCCTCAGGAACATAATTTAGCAATGTAGTGAGTGGCAATGGAAACTCTACATCAACTTCATTGACTTGCAGAAGGCTTTTGACAGCATCCACCGGAAAGGTTTATGGAAGATCTTGAAAATGTATGGATGTTGTTAAAATCATGAAACTGTTCTACAGCAACTTTTCATGCAATGTGGGAACGAGCGACATGAGCTTTGCTGTGAAGTCTGGAGTTCGTCAAGGTTGTGTTTTGTCAGCTGTACTCTTGTGGCGAACAGAAGATCAGGCAAGAGGAGAACGATGGACCTTGTATTCTACTCTAGAACACCTTGACTTCGCAGATTACCTGGCTCTTTTATCACATACCAACGTCTACAAGACTAAACTGACAGAATCCAGTCCTTTGGCTAGCAAGCCAGCCTGGTTATCAACTGCAGCAAGACAAAGGTCATATCCATCAACATCAACACAGCAAAAGCAGTCAAAATCAAGGAACAGGACCTGGAGTTCACCCGCAGTTTTACTTACCGTGTTAGCACAATATGCAATAATGGAGGCACCAGCAAGGACATTTGCACCAGAATCAATAAAACAAAAGCAATTTTTATGAAGTTTTGGAAATCTGGACCATACAGCACAAATAAAACCACAAAATATACCAGAGCTGTGTACTGGCAACTCTACTTTATGGTTCAGAATGCTGGAAAATAACAGAAGCAGACCTGAAAAAACAATCTTTCACACAACTTGTCTCTGGAGAATCATGCACATCTTCCGGCCAAACACAATATCAAAAATACTTAGACAAATGAAGCAGGAAGCCATGGATTCCATACTCAAGAGATGCTGCTGGAGCTAGATTGGACACTTCATGAGAAAGAGTACAGACTCTATCCCAAGAATAGCTGTCCTTTGGACTCCAGAGGGCAGACGTAAGAGTGGGAGGCCCAAGACAATGTGGTGGAGAATAATCAAGATCGAGTTTCAACAACATCAGCAGAGCTAGAGAAGATGGCCAGAGACAGACAGAAATGGAGTGGCTTTTTTGCTGCCCTATGCGCCAGCTGGCACAGCAGGGATGAGTGAGTGAGTTAGCACTTCACATCATGAGTCTCCTCCACTCCATACACCCACTGCACTCTCGTCACTCATATGAACATTGCCCTTTTATCGAGGAGTCAAAGTGAGAGGAATGCTAAACGAACCAATAACTAACAGCTTGGATGGACATGCTTCTCCGTCTCCCTTGTTGTAGTTAGAGAAAGGAGAGAGAGGGGGGGGAGGGGGAGAGAGGGAAAGAGAGAATATGTGCATGTGGTGTGTGTGTACATGTGAGAGAGCGTGAGGAAAGAGAGAGAGAGGGATGGAGAGGAACAAAGAGAGATAGGGAGTATATGTGTGAGAGGAAGGTAAGGGGAGCTTTCCACAGTATCATCTGACAGGAGAGGCTGAGCTCTGACAGCAGGTGTCAGAGCACTACGACTGAGTCAGACAGAGAGGTAGAGTCACAGAAGGAAAGAGAGAAAGTGGGAAGACATTTGGTGGTGAGGGATAGTGAAAGACCACTCTGTGAAGGAAGTGAGTAAAAGAGGGAAGGAGAAACTAAAAGCAGGTGAAATACGGAGAGAGCGAGAAGGAGAGAATATAGGTGTCTCCAGCACTTTCCATCAACGGTCTCCTGGCTAGGTTTTGCTGCATAGAGCAGTGCTGATCTTCAGCTGATTTCTTCATCCGATGCTGGACCCTGCCTCTGCGCTCTGCTCTCTGCTCACACACTGATGCCTAGAGTAAGTAACTCTGCTTTCATTGTGCATTAGCTGCTGCAGTTGATTTGATTGCCTCCTGTCTGTTTGTGTCCTGGCTGGCTGGATTGGTTGGATAAGCTCCGGTAACTATAATGTGTGTGTGGGTAGATGACCAGTGGAGTGGGGCAGAAGGAAAGGAAGACAGCAACATTAACTCTAGCTGTTGTTAGCTTTAAGATGGCAGGGGATTACTGAACATGTTGGCGTAGTAGAGTGGTTGTATACATGATAACGATCCAATAATCTGATGATAGTGCTTGGATTCATGGTTTTATGTCTGTAGGCTACGTTTGCAATCCAGATGAGATAACAATTTGTGTCAGTGACACATTCAATACCTTTGAATGTAAATGTTTTATACTCTGTGTCTTGATTATGCTTTTACTATTATGCTTTGATACCTCATTCATTAAGTACATGTTGGTATCAAACTTTATAATATAAGCACTCCTCAACAGACTTGATTTTGCTGCTGAAGTTAATCACTAGATCAAATTGAATTTTTACTGCATCTTGAACCATGGTATCCATCTCTTGGTTGCACCAATAATGAGTGAGAATTTGCCAACGACATTGCAGGCGTATCAATGGACTGCAGGATATGTTTATACAGTATGACTGGTATGGATTATACCCAACTGCGAGCATTGGACTGAGGATATTGAGCTATTGTCTTGGCGCAAACATGTTCTCGCTCACTTTCTTTTCCCTCTCTCTTTCTTCTTTTCCTCACTCTCTCCTCTCTCCTTTCTATCTCTCTCTCTCCTCTTTCTCAAGGTCAAAGGACACTCCAGATTCTCTCTCTCACTCTCCCGCTCTCTCGCTATCTTCTTTCTCTTTCACTCTATCGCTGCAGCTCAGGGACCAAAGAAATGAATGTCGTTCCATTTTGTTGTAATACATGCAAACCTGTCTAGTTAATTTGTATTTCCAGGTGTACTCCACACCCATCAGGGGAGGAGAGCGAGCTAATTTGCATTTTCTTATCAGAGCCCATGACCCAGCAGTACTGTGAGGAGGAAGGCTGTCCAGGTTTAAAATGCTCTCCCTGACTGGAAGTTTCTACGGTCGGTGTGGGACACACAAACAAACACCAACACATAGCATTCATGGTAGTAGTGGCATCTTAATCAGTTGTGATTGAAGGTTGGTGACCTCTTGTCCTCTTCGCCTGGGGATATTTTTGGACAGCTGTATTATGTAATGGTTGCATGACTCATTCTCTGTTTCAGTTCCCCAGATTAGCCCTGGACCAGGACATTCCCTCTGTCTGCCAATCACTCCTCCGTTAGAGAATGTTAACTGAGGCACGCATGGATGACCCCCAGCACCAATCTGTCAGTTAGGCCAGTGTCACTATTAAATAAAAATAGATGACAAAAACCATTGATCTGGACTTGGTGTATCAGTGTATTCTTTAGAACATTCATCGTATGGTAGGTGTCCCGGTAATTGGTATTGTGATGTGACACATATAGGATAGTATTGGTGCTGTTAAAACTCACCCTTAGTGAAATGATGATGATACACTCCCTGTATGTGTGCGTTGTTAGGTGGCTTTTAAGCTGCCATTGATAGGCACGCGCACGCACACATTCTGCTCCCGTGATCAGAGCCATTAAGCAGGCTTTGTGTGTTCCTGGGGTGAGGTGACAGGTTTCAGGCTGATCCTTCTAATCCCTCCGTACCTGTAGTGACTCCCTGTGTATTAGTGCCTGGGCTTTACCCAGCCTCTATCTAAACCAGACTAATACCTGATGCCAACGTGTTGCGCTGTTGTTGGTTGGCAATAAGCGCAGCAAGACCCTGCTTTTTAATGGGACAGTATTATGACGGCCATGTTTTTGGTTTAGAAAAGCTTTTGACATGAGCTCTCTGTCTTTCTACTGTGTTTTCATATTGAATCTATGAAATAATTATAGAAAAGGAGCATTTCTGTCTAGGCCTGCCTAGGGTGACATAGAAACTGACAACCACTTTCAGCCATCTGAAAATACTATAGAGCCTAAATGAAAGAAGCAGGCAAACAAAGAGAATCATAATTGCTGTAATAGGGTCATCCTATGTTATAAGAACTACTGTTCATGAAATCTCTTGAATGTCCTCTGTTTACATAGGACAATGTGAATAACCAATGCATTCTAGCCAACTACTACTATACTACCCATGTTCACTTCTGCAAGTTTCTTCCCTGCCCCCTAATTTTGGCAATGAATGAAATGGCCTAGACATTAGTAGATCATATTCTATCCCAAAAAGATCAGACTACAGCAAGTATGCCAATAAAACCAAAAGAGATATGCATAATTTTTCATCAAGTGGTGATTGAATCCATTATACGATTGATTGGCATTATCTAATGCAACATTTACTAATGTAATGTTAAAGAAAACAGAGTATAGTTAACTTTATTTACAGGATGATCTATAATGATGCATAAACCAAACATGGGATGACTTTATGAAATGTGAAGGTGTAGAGCGAAGATGTAAAGTGAAGATGTCTCTGTTTCCACCCTTCTCTCTACCCTGGTGCACTGGAACAATGATGTATTCTGGATAGCTGAACTCCTGTAAATAGTGAAAGGACATTTAGATGTCTATGGAACAGTTTTCCAACCATAAAACTGTAAAACTATGAGTTTTTCTAATCAGGTCACTACATTTTAAAAATCTTCTGGACCCTAGGGAGGATGAATAGGGACACAGAGATAACAACTGCAATTGGACAATAGAGAACAAATAGGGCTGAGCTTGCTTTATGCAGGGTTGCAACGTCTATGCACCTATAATTAAAAAGTTATTCACATAGTCTATGTCATCACTATGTTGATAAATTAATTTCAGTCAATAATTTGGAATGAAAAGGTCTAGGTAGCCTAACCAGCCGAAGCTGGTAAAATTGATCACATTCACAATTTGTACCGAAATCAATGGGCTTATATAGCTAAATGCGTGATGTAGCGGCTTTGTTTTCTCGAGGCAGAGGGGACAGGGCGCATAGGCTGTAGGCTACCTGTTGTTAATCAGTAGCCTACAGTTTGTCAGACTGAAAAGGATTTCTCCATTGTGCCCATGTTGGGCAGAGGTGTGAATGGTATCAAGGAAAGACATAAAGGAAAGGGTTGCATTAGCTTGTGCAAGCCGGAACGGCTCATAGGATCTACTCCTGTTTCTGTAGCGTCAGGCAGCTTGATGTACAAGTATAACCCCTGGATAGGACAATAGTCTATCGCAGGGCCTCACCCCCAATCTATCTTCTTAATACTGAGTGCCAAGCAGAGACGCACCAGGTCCCATTTTCAGTCTTTAGTATGAATCAGCATACTGAGAACCACAGCTAGCTATCTATATCATAATGTATCTAGCAAACACTTTGCATAAAAAGCAGTTCATTTAGAAAGCCAATCAAAAAGATGCATTGATATCTACCAAGGTCGCACCTAACCTTCTGATCTTTGCAGCAGCTTGCTCTAATGTCATCTTGGCACACCACAGATAGCTGTACCACAGATTATCCATTATATTGATCAGATACTCAAGTGGCCTCTCATACAATTAAAATAGCAAGGCAGTCAGGAAGAAGCAAGGCAGGTGGGACCATTCTAGCCAATGAGAGGGCAGATACGCATGTGAACAAGAGGAACAACTCTGATTTAATGTGTTTTTTTCGGAAAGTTGCCGGGATGTCACGTCCTACTTACGTACACTTGTAACAACCTTAGCATTACGAAACTTCTATTCTGTCAAATAAGCTAATGTTGACCAAATTCGACACTCTATCATTGACCTCCATACAAAAACTTTTTTTTAAACTAAACAAACGCCACCTGCTGGAGAAGATGATTTTGGGCACAGTTATCCCTCTCGCTTTGCCTATCCTCTCTCGCTGTACACATCCCATCTTACATATTTCCCTCATCTTGATTCCTAGACAAGACCAAGCTAATGTTAGACATACTAGCCCCCAAAAAAAGCTAGTTAGCAAGTTACTTGAGTAGAGACTTCAGCCACGGTTTCTAAATCAGCTATAACTAGCTAGATACAAAAAAATATATATCCAGTAGTTTAATAGCTAGCTAGCTAGCAGAATAACATGAATGGCTAAAGCTAATTCACTAGCTAGCTAACAATCGCTAACTAGCTAGCTAAATAATGGATTTGAGCTGTCCAATTAATTAATTCACTCTGGCGGCTAACATGTTATTGATGTGTTCAATAACATTAGCTAAATAGTAATTACATCTTCAAAGCTGACATCAAATTATTATTACTATTATTTATTTATTTATTGTGGAATTTTTACCCCCTTTTTCTCCCCAATTTTGTGGTATCCAATTGTTTTAGTAGCTACTATCTTGTCTCATCGCTACAACTCCCGTACGGGCTCGGGAGAGACGAAGTTTGGAAGTCATGCGTCCTCCGATACACAACCCAACCAAGCCGCACTGCTTCTTAACACAGCACGCATCCAACCCGGAAGCCAGCCGCACCAATGTGTCGGAGGAAACACCGTGCACCTGGCAACCTTGATTAGCGCGCACTGCGCCCGGCCCGCCACAGGAGTCGCTGGTGCGCGATGAGACAAGGACATCCCTACCGGCCAAGCCCTCCCTAACCCGGACGACGCTAGGCCAATAGTGCGTCGCCCCACGGACCTCCCAGTCGCGGCCGGTTACGACAGAGTCTCTGATGGCACAGCTGGCGCGGCAGTACAGCGCCCTTAACCACTGCACCACCTTGGAGGCCCCCCTGACATCACATTTTGATAATATGCACCGAGTGTAGAACAACTTTGTGACAGACAAGTAGATAGCTATTTTCCAGTGTCACAGGAAGTAGGCAGACTGGCTAATCGGAATGTGGAATTGCTGCCAAAAGTGGGCGTAGCTAAAGGCTATAGAGGAGATTAAGAAATGTATTCACACACCTCTGCTCCAGGTCAACAGTGTATTGTCAGTGATGTTCAGTGGTGTGCACTGAGGGATGCAACAGGGTTAATGGACAGGGAAACCTTCAGAGTAGAGCTGTAATTTGCAGATAAAGTATTTCTGAGAAACAAGACCGCTTGGTAAATTGGCTTATTGAACCTCCAAACCACCCCCTGTGCCATGTGATGGAAATGTGTGTGTGTCTGTGTGTGCGTTCGTTCGTGTGTGTGTGTGTGTGTGTGTGTGTGTGTGTGTGTGTGTGTGTGTGTGTGTGTGTGTGTGTGTGTGTGTGTGCGTGCGTGCGTGCGAACGGAGTGTGTTCATGCATGTGACCGTATGTGCTGTGAGTGTGTGTGTGTGTATTTGTGTGTAAGTGCGGGGGATTTATATATTAGCAGCTCACCTTCCCATGCTAACCAGAGATTGGTTGTTGTGACAATCCTTATTCCTTAACTTTAACCCTTTTCTCAACCGGCTGGTAGAGCATGTTTTGACAATGGATTTAGAAGTGGATATGAAAAGAATCTTCACTTGATTCGTCAATTGATTCGTCAACTCCCCCAGCACTCCTGCATCAATGTATATATAATTTGTATCCTTTTGGGTTGTTGTAGTTCAGTGTTGTGGCACTCTAACTTTGCCCACTCAGAGGTCTGAACATGTGGGAAACATGGTTTAAGAACATGGATCATTTGAAATTTAAGAAAAGCATTTTGAGGGACATTCCATTTGGGATGTGACAAATGGACAATTTTGCTTAACGTTTAAACAGCCATTTTTTGTATTGTTTTCCTTCCTATTACGTATGTATGACCGCGAAAAGTTATATTTAACACAGTCATATAACCCTGAAAACACCTTGGCTACAACATGTTTGTCTATAAGGGTACACTACGGCTTTTTAAATGCAGACACATAACCTTTTCTGGAGATACAATGCATTCGGAAAGTATTCAGACCCCTTGACGTTTTCCACATTTTGTTATGTTACAGCCTTATTCTAAAATAGATTAAGTAGTTTTTCCCCCCTCATCAGTCTACACACAATACCTCATAATGACAAAGCAAAATCAGGTATTTAGAAATGTTTGCAAATGTATAAGTAAATAAAAACTGAAATGTCACATTTACGTAACTATTCAGACCATTTACTCAGTACTTTGTTGAGGCACTTTTGGCAGAGATTACAGCCTCGAGTCTTCTTTGGTATGACACTACAAGCTTGTCACACCTGTATTTGGGGAATTTCTCCCATTCTTCTCTTCAGATCCTCTCAAGATTTTTCAAGTTGGATGGGGAGCATCGCTGCACAGCTATTTTCAGGTCTCTCCAGAGATGTTCAATCGGGTTCAAGTCGGGGCTCTGGCTGGGCAACTCAAGGACATTCAGAGATTTGTCCCGAAGCCACTCCTGTGTTATGTTGGCTGTGTGTCGTTGTCCTGTTAGAAGGTGAACCTTCGCCCCAGTCTGAGGTCCTGAGAGCTATGGAGCACGTTTTCATCAAGGATCTCTCTGTACTTTGCTCCGTTCTTCTTTCCCTTGATCCTGACTAGTCTCCCTGTCCCTGCCACTGAAAAACATCCCCACAGCATGATGCTGCCGCCACCATGCTTCACCGTAGGGATGGTGCCAGGTTTCCTCCATACGTGACACTTGACATTCAGTCCGAAGACTTCAATCTTGGTTTCATCAGACCAGAGAATGGTGTTTCTCATGGTCAGAGTCCTTTAGGTGCCTTTTGTCAAACTCCAAGCGGGTTGCCTGGTGGATTCCAATGAAGTCGTAGAATCATCTCAAGGATGCACCTGAGCTCAATTTCAAGTGTCATAGCAAAGGATCTGACTACTTATGTAAATAAGGTATTTCTGTTTTTTATAACCCTAACCCTAACCCAATATATTTTTTCTTTGTCATTATGGGGTATTGTGTGTACATTGATGAGGGGGGCAAAATAATTGAATCAATTTTAGAATAAGGCTGTAACGTACCAAAATGTGGAAAAGTCAAGGGGTATGAATACTTTCCAAATATACCGTAGTTTTGAAGTGCCACTGAACTGGCATTTTACTTTTCTGTAAAAGAATGCTGCTTCTGAAGCAGGACTAACATCCATCACTAGGCAACCAGAAGTCAAGCAAATAATCTTGAGCTGCCTACACTCTCCTAAAAACGTACTTTAAAATGTGTTAAATACCGTGACTTACCAAGCTTTTTAGTAGAAAAATAACACGTCTTCCGCTAAGAATCGACTCCTAAGATTCAGTATTTTTGGAATGGAGGAGACTGATTAGTACTTCAGAGAACACAAGCACTTGCATCTTTCATAGTGAGCTAGCGAGGGACGGAGAGAGTGGGGAGGGACACACTATAAGCATGTCAGCCACCAGGCAGATGGATTCAGAACCGTGCAGTAGGCCTATCTTCTGGCAATCTTGCAATGGAATGCTTTTTTTCATAATTTCTTGGCTTACAATGTCTCGCAACTTCAGTAAAGCAGGGCCTGTTATCAAAGAATAGGCTAGGATATTCTACACGCAACAGACCGAAGACTGAACACACACTCGCATCATTAGCAAAGAGAAAAAGCAGGCGAGCCAGCTTCACTGTGATTCAAATTTTGTGGGGAAAAAAATAAAATATATATTAACGTTAAAGATCCCAATTTCATTTAAACGTTCTAACGTTAAAACATTTGTACCTCTACATTGCACTATACACCACCTGATAGCATTGCTGGTGTGACCTTCTTCTAACTGCTTAACTGCCTGATAGAACTTTGTTATTGCACCAAAAAAACATCAAGATGCAAAAAATAAATGTTGGAAATTCTTATTTGAGTTGTTAGAAAAAGAAATTTAAGGTGAAATCATTTTTTCGACATGCTTTTCAAGAAGAGACAGCTAAAGTTAATAGAGCGCTTCCAGCTTAAAGGCTCAGTAATGGTGCCCTCTGCTCAAGGTTTGTGTGCAGAATGCAGAGAGGCTCATTAATTGATTGTATATGGGCCGTTGAAAGCCTGACTGCCAGTCAATCCAGCAGTTGACTGTTTTGTGAGACGTTGTGTGAAGTAACATGTTTTGACTCAGTATACAGCTCTGGCCAGGATGCTAATAAGATCCTGTCACCAGAGAAAACGTGCACAGACAGAGGGAGGGAGTAGGAGATCTTAACCTCCCTTTTCCCTCTGTGTTGTTCAGAAAATAGAATAGAATTAGAATTACTTAATAGTTATTTTTCAATGGTTCAGACATCCCAGTTTCCTGACAGCCCTAGTTATAGCCTGTCCTCACCACTTCACAGGCTCAGGAAACAATACTGTAGGCTAGTGGAACAAGGCAGAAAAACAAGTCTGGTTTAACCCCAAGTATTTACTGTTGAGAGACTGGAAAGACATTCCGCTCAGTCACATGATCCACAGTGTTAGCATGTTCCTCTCTCTAATGTGGTGAGGGCAAAACTTGGAACTCTATAATGGCCAGAATTCACACTACTATATATGTGATCTCTACCAGAGATTTTCCACTCAAAAGCAACCTAACCTGATTTTTCAACTGTAATAGACTCTAATCGTACCCACATAAAGTCATGATATATAAATGTCAATGACTCTGACTTTTCCTCTGTGCCCCACAGGAAAGAGGATGGAAGGATTCCTCGTATCTCTAACACACTAGAGCCCTCGCTGTCTCACTCCCACCCTTCGTATCACACTCGCTCGTTATCAAAGGTAAGAGGGGGGTACAAACCGCCCACTGCACCCACCCTGTCCGCTCTTCTATTCAGCCATGACTTCTTACCTCTCTTCACAAGCCTCTCTCTTACCTGTCTCTTTCTCTCCTGTTTTCTATTCATCCCCACTCCTCTCTGTGTTGTGTTCCCTTGTGCTGCTCTGTGTGCAGGTGAAAGGTGTCACCAATCAGATCGCTCCAGATCCAGTCTCATGGACAGTCTGCTCTGATATTTTTTTTCTTTCTTTTTTTGTTGTTGTTTCTTTAACCTTTATTTAACTAGGCAAGTCAGTTAAGAACAAATTCTGATTTACAATGACGGCCTACACTCACATTGAGTGATGGCCTATATGCCACAAGCTCCTGGGGTTGGGTCCGGTATTCATTGAAGTCAAAATCAAAAGTTATTATCAAGGCTATTGTTTGTGGGGGCCTTTGATCTATTACTTTTGATAAAATAATACACAGGTTATTCCAATAGCCAAGGACAAAGCTTTTGTTTTATAGTCCTGAAGTTGTTAGTGGGTGCACCAACAAAACACCTGAAATACCTTTATGATGCTGGGGGCTGAGAGATTTACAGAATACTATAAATTGGGCCTCCCGAGTGGCACAGTGGTCTAAGGCACTGCATTACAGTGCTAGCTCTGCCACTAGAGATCCTGGTTTGATTCCAGGCTCTGTCACAGCTGGTTGCGACTGGGAGACCCATAGGGCAGCCCACAATTGGCCCAGCATCGTCCGGGTTTGATGCCGGTTTGGCCGGCATCACGCTCTAGCAACTCCTGTGGCAGGCTGGGTGCATGCATGCTGACACGGTCGGCAGGTGTACGGTGTTTCCTCTGACACATTGGTGTGGCTAGCTTCCGGGTTAAGCGGGCATTGTGTCAAGAAGCAGTGCGGGGGGTCATGTTTCAGGGGGCTCACGGCTCTCGACCTTCGCCTCTCCCAAGTCCGTACAGGAGTTGCAGCGATGGTACAAGACTGTAACTACCAATTGGATCCCACGAAATTGGTAACATTTTTTAAATAAAAAATAAATGAAAAAGTATACTATAAATTGTACATATAGAAATACATATTTCATAGCATACTGTTTTGGCTCTCGGATCCCAGCTCTTCACAGGCACATAGCTAGAGTCTCATAAAGAATATCTGTCTCTCAAAGACCCACACATTACAGAACTGGAGTGTTAGAGTGAGGTAAACAGTTCCAGTGGTCTAGATTCTAGTGGTCCTTCCTCAACCTCTGCAAACCCGCTGTCACTCACTCTCATGGTGATTCATTTATGCTGCTCTATGAACACAGGTGCTGTGACTCATTTGGACATGAGGAACACTCAATGATTAGGTCTGCAGTAATGCGCACGTTTATAGGTGAGTGACCTCGTCAAGAAGCTGTCCATTATAGTCATGCATAATGTCCATGATTATGCATTGCATCCTTATATAAAACATATTCGGCAGAATATGAATCACAGAGTACTTCAGTAGAACTGTATCCGGTAAATGCTCTTGGTCCAGACTGTATTGCCATAGTGTCTATCGGTCCATATTCCCACTGCTGTGTGCTGGGGCACAATGCCTCAGCCTGCAGATGTCTCTCTGGTGGTGTTGGTGGTCCTGGAGACACTGCTACCCTCTGCATCAGTCAAGCCCTCTGATGGATGGATTTGTGAAGAGCAGAGGAGAGCAGACCAGAGCAGATGCTGCAGTGGAGACTGAGGCCTCTTTGTGCTCCTCAGCTCGGCTAGCCAGAGGAAGGTCATGTGGGAGTCTGCTGCTGACAGCCACAATGAATGGATCCTGATGCATTTTCTCCGGCCCGTGCCAATTGGCTTTTGTGCACACTGAATACTCCTTTAGTCAATCAGAGAGCATGATTGCAGAGAAGTGGACGGAAGAGTAGCGTGGCCAAAGCATTGTCAGGTCTCTCCACAGGTCTGGGATGGGAAGTTCAGGGATCTGGTGTTGGAATAAGTGGTGGGAGTGAGCTAAAAGTTGTGATGTGAGCTATGGGTTACAGTGGTGATGGGGGATTCAGGTCCATCTTCCTCAGCCCAGTTTGTCTGATCTTACCAACATCCCTGTTCATGTCCTTGTATGCAAAAGCCTTGTAGCGATTGTAGTCATTGATTCATGGTCAATAGGGTCAATGTTATTGCTGTGTAACTCATTGGTATCAGATGAGCCACAGCGAATCGTCTCTCCCTCAGGCCCTGGGCCTATCAGGCGCCTTCTAACTGAAGCTTTGCCACACTGTTATATTTAGGGTTGGAGGGAACATCATTGCACTCACACAGAGTAGCTCTGGTAATCAAGTCAGAAAACAAAAATGGGTAGCGTGTAGACCCCCAGGCAAGGGAGGGCAGTGAGAGTGCATCAGTGGGAGAGAGGCTCCTTATTGCATCTATCCTAGGGCACTAACCTGGAGTGCTTAAAGGACTTGTAAAGGGAAATAAAGGTAAAGTGTACTTGGACTCTCAATATAATGTTGCGGCTTGAGAAAGAGAGCTCTTATCTATTCACTATGCTGGTTATTACGTTTCTACACTATTTCCCTTTTATCATTCAGCCCACATCCCTTCTCTGTGTGTATGCATGGTTTCCACATGGTTTCCATTGAATGCTACTTGTATTTGTCAATGAGCTAAGATTTTAACAGTTTTGACAGTTTTGTTTATTACATTCACTTCCCACATCCAGTGTGAATTCTAACTTCCACTTGAGTTTAATTTGTACTTATAATTGATGTAAATGGAAAAGGAAAGTGTTATGCAATGACCACATACAGTGCATTCGGAAAGTATTTCCACATTTTGGTACGTTACAGCCTTATTCTAAAATTGATAAAATAATTTTTTCCCCCTCGTCAATCTACACCCAATACCCCATAATGACAAAGTGAAAACAGGTTTTTAGAAATGTTTTCAAATGTATTAAAAATACATAAGTATTCAGACCCTTTCCTATGCGACTCAGAATTGGGCTCAGGTGCACCCTGTTTCCATTGATTATCCTTGAGATGTTTCTACAACTTGATTGGAGTCCACCTGTGGTAAATTCAATTGATTGGACATGATTTGGAAAGGCACACACCTGTCTATATAAGGTCCCACAGTTGACAGTGCATGTCAGATTAAAAACCAAGCCAAGAGGTCGTATTACAGAGGGTAGTGCGTAGGGGGGGGGTAGTGTGCACTACAGAGGGTAGTGCCAGCGGCACAGTACATCAATGGGGCTAAGCTGCCTGCCATCCAGGACATCTATACCAGGCGTTGTCAGAGGAATGCCCTAAAAATTGTCAAAGACCCCAGCCACCCCAGGCATAGACTGGGGTGGAGACATTCACAAAGACAGGTGAAACAGAGTCAATAATAATTCAACCCCTTTGTTATGGCAAGCCTAAATGAGTACAGGAATAAACATTTGCTTAACAAGTCACATAATAAGTTGCATGGACTCATTCTGTGTGCAATAATAGTGGTTAACATGACAACTCCATCTCTGTACCACACACATACAATTATCAGTAAGGTCCCTCAGTAGAGAAGTGAATTTCAAGGACAGATTCAACCACAAAGGCCAGGGAGGTTTTCCAATGCCTCGAAAAGAAGGGATGGGTGAAAATACAAAAAAGCAGACACTAAATGTCCTTTTGAGCCTGGTGAAGTTGTCAGTTACGCTTTGGATGGTGTATCAATACACCCAGTCACTACAAAATGCAGGCGTCCTTCCTAACTCGTTTGCCGGAAAGCAAGGAAACCGCTCAGGGATTTCAACATGAGGCCAATGGTGATTTTATACAGTTACAGAGTTTAATGGCTGTGATAAGAGAACATTTAGGATGGATAGTTACTCCGTAATACTAACCTAAATGACGGAGTGAAAGGAAGGAAAAATATTCAAAAACATGCATCCGGTTTGCAATAAGAGGAATAAGAGGACAATCTGGTTCAGTCTTGCTTACCAAGAAGACATTGAATCGGTTTGAAAATCTATGGTAAGACTTGAAAATGGCTGTCTAGCAATGATCAACAACCAACTTGACAGAGCTTGAATTTTAAAAAGAATAATGGGCAAATATTGTACAATCCAGGTATGTAAAGCTCTTAGAGATATACCCCAAAACCCTCACTGCTGTAATCAATGTCAAATGGGATTCTAACATGTATTGACTCTGGGGGTTGAATACTTAGCTAACCAAGATATATTAGTGTTTTATCTTTCATAATACATTTTTTTTTAAATCTTCCACTTTTACATTACAGAGTATTGTGTGTGAATCATTGACAAAAAAGGACAATTAAATAAATTTTAATCCCACTTTGTTACGTAACAAAATGTGTAAAAAGTCAAGGGATGTCAACACTTTCTGAAGGCACTGTATTACCCTGTAGCCTTGCGTCTAATAATAATACACTGATATGTTCTCAGACATTTGCACACATCTTTACAATATCGACAGGGTTTACCTTTTTTAGGATATTACTGCTGAACCCAAGTTTGGTTATTTAATATAAAGTCTGAGTATACAGACTGACAAATGAAATGTAATACATTCTAAAGAGCCTATACCAGGGATGGGCAACTTCATTAGTTGTGGGGCCCACAAAAAGACTGCATTTTAGAACTAATTTCATGCAATGCAATAGCTGACATGGGTTAATTGAATGACTGCTTATGCACAACGAAATGTTGAAATTGCATCTGATGTATTCTACTACTCTAACTCCCAACAGTAAGTAGATACCCAGTCAGATTTTTTAAAATTGTATTTATAGGTCCGCGGGCCGCCAGTTGCCCATCCCTGGCCTGTACAGTGTGTTCTCCTACAAAATCGAACTTTATCTGCTGCCATTAATGCAAATGTATGCTTCGCTCAAAGCTCTTCCTACAGTACAACAGTCCTTCACAGTAAAGTGTCTCCATTTTATATAAAGACATCAATCGGTATTAGAGGTTTAATGCTGCATACATAGCCTCCTCATCATAGAAACTCAGAACTCTCCCCTCTAGTGTTTTGTCCATTGATTTTCTCTCTGCAGAAATGTATTTTGGTGGATGAACTGACAGTGTTCATATTCTTGTACAACTGCAGCGCCATTAGAAACTTAACCCAATCAGTTTTCATTGAGAGGTTTCTGAAATGTGTTTCCCTGTGGCAGGAAGTAGGTCAGTATTGGTTGTAAATGTGATAGTGGGAGAGTACCAGAGAGGAGGAGTAAAATACACAAGTGTACACTTTCACATAATAATACAACTAGACTCTTCCCCTTTCTCTCCTCCCTCTTTCTCTTTATCTTCCTCTTCCTTACTCACACATACAACCCAATATACTACAGAATGTTTACCCTTCTTGTTGTTCTGAAAGTTGAAGAGATGAGATGTTGATACCCTGATCTCAGACCCTGGACCTTGCAGAATCAGCAGACCCTCTTTGGGCTCATGCAGCCTGCTGAGTCATCTGAGACCAGGCCCATTAAAACTTTCACAGGGTCAGTAAAGGCCCCTGGAGAAAAGGGCTGTGTGTCAATACAGGAAGAAGGAGGGTCTTACTGTAACATCAAGAACCATGGTCTTTACAGAGCACACCAATAAATTGAGCATTTGCTTCTTCAGTTCATGGAAGGCAGTTTATACACGTTATTCAGACTGGAAGGTAGACTTACTTTACAGTGTAAATACAGACTACTGTATGTACAGAATGTATATTTATGATATGTGTTTAGCTCAGAGGATGTGTGGACTATGGCACTCGTGGACTGTATGTTTGCATAGTTTGACAGCCGTGTGTATGATAGTTTAGACAATGTGTATTCTTGTTATATTCAATATAGTGTTTATTTTACCTTTATTTGAACACGGAAGACATATTGATACCTATGTCTCAATTCCAAATGCGCTCTGTATAATACTATATAAATATACGATATGCATACACATTTAAATACAAAAACACAGTCATTGTTAGCACAAATAAAACATCACAAATCACCAGTGTGATAATTCATTTAGCTAGACCATTTGACTTTGTAGTTGTTTGTAGTGTGTGGTGGAGAAACAAGCTTTATTTGAAGTGCATTTATTGGGGAAATGCTGTAGAGTGGGAAAGGCCTCTGATGATTGTTTATGAGTTCATGGTGCTTTTGTCCTCAGATGAGAGAGAGGGAGAGAGAGAGAGACAAAGAGAAAGAGAGAGAGAGAGAGAGAGAGAGAGAGGACATTTGAAATGGCTCTATTCAAAGGAACTTTTGTGAGTGTAATGTTTACTGTACATTTTTTATTGTTTATTTCACTTTTATTTATGATCTATTTCACTTGCTTTGGCAGTGTAAACATATATGTTTACCATGCCAATAAAGCCCTTTGGATTGAGAGAGGGGGGGGGGAGAACAGAAAGAGGAAGACAGTATTTTCACCATATGAAAGGGTAAAAAAGAGAACTGTACAAAGCAAGAGAGGCAGGGCAAATAAGCCAGAGAGAGGCATAGTTATTCACAGTGGGAGGTGGAGAAACGCAGTGCCTCTCTCTCTCTCTCTACTTCCTCGAGAACAGACAGAGTGTGTGAAAAGAGGAAGAGAAGGGGAGGATCTTTACAGTCAGGCACATGCTCACACAAATATAGTACATACAGATCTATACCCACAGACACACCCATGCATTCTAATGGGCATGCAGAGCTATTTAGACATGAGACACAGCAGCAGTTCCTGTAGTGTTTTTAGAGGCAGTAGAATGCAGAGTGTAAAGTGACAGTAGTAATCAGGCCTCTGACCATCTGGTCACTACACACACAGAGAGACAAATATACCAGTACACTGTTTTTTGGAGTCTGAGTTTTGAAGTTATGACTGACTTCAGGATGACTAAGAGTGGCCATGTGTTCCTCAGTCCTGCGGTTATTACACGGGGCCAGAGGAGACGACACAGCGATGTAAGTATTTATTCTTACTGTTGTAAATGAGTAAGAGACTGAGTGATACTGTAGTGCAGATCAGTGTGATTTTAGATATATTTCAGTGTAGTGTTACTCTAAATGCATATCTGATCGACATTACTCTGTAGCAGTCAGAACAGCTGTTCTCACTTGAAGGCACAGCTGTGTCTTATCATTCATATTAATTTGTTGATTTCTCATGTGCACAGAGATTGGTTGAACATGACAGATGTGTGATCAACTCATTTGGTTTGCTTGGTTTTGATAGGACAGTTTACAGTAGCCACAGAGACAATTGAGAGACTAGTATAGGAGGCCATTAGGTCAGGGTTGGTCTTTAGTGCAGTTTCCAGTCCCATCACTGTTACTCATTATCATGTCAGCACCTCTCAATGGTCTGTTTTTGTCTGGCAGATAGTTCAGTCATCCTGCACGTGCAGGCTAGGTTATTATTGCACAGTCACAGATTTTGAGGTGAATATTTGTGTATGAAAAACAGTAATATCTTAGTTTTGGGTTCCGATACACACTGGCAATTTGGTCCATGTTGGTTTGCACTTATGTTTGTTTTCAAGGCGGCAGTAGGATCTGCCAGCGTATCATATGACACTGTTTGTTCACACAGGGAACAATGGGTTGCACCCATGGCTTTATTGAGACAAGCCAATGTTGGTCAGTATGTGTGTATGTGAGTAGTGTGTGTATGCACCCTTTTAGTAAGTCCTGGTGTGACCATAGTAAATGTATGTTGTCATGTGGAAACATCAGCTTGACACCTCATTCCACGTTTGTTACATGGTACAGAGAGGGCCTCTCTGCACAACAATCTGGGCTATCATTGGCTATGTGACGCTCATCATTGGCTATGTAGCTCACAAAGTGTTTCATTGGTAACTCCCCTAGCCGATGCGTTGTGGTCAGGGTGGAGCTGCCCAGCATCAGGGTAGCAGGTTCTGTGGAGAACAACTGCCTGGCTGTGGGTATTACTTCTCTTACTCTATATCAATGTCTCTTATCTGGGATAGAATGGATCCTGCAGTTAATGGGAGCTGATAGTGAATGGAGTTTGTAATGAGGTTACAGTATTGGTGTTGATTTTTGGTTAGAGGAGTATGAATCTGATGGATCTCTGCCTCACTTCTTGCAGGAGTTGTACAGTAGACTTCTATTGATTAGAAATGAACAGGGCTGGCAGACGGAAGGTAATATTAGAACCAGTTTGTAAAGCCAGGTATCTTATTTGTTTTCATTTGCTGACTTATATCTACTCTCCCCATTCCATGTTGATCTAATGGGCTAAGTGTATTACGGTCACTCATCAACACACCTTGAGTGTCCAGAGTTAACACACAGTGCCAGGAAGTCAGCTGAGGTAGTTAGTGGCTGTTTGCAGCCTTAATATTCCTCCACTGCCTTTAGAGGCACTGGGCTGCACTCCTTCAGAGGAATATATATGTGTTTCCAGGAGATTGTTTTCCAGTGTGGAGGAGCAATTCAGTGAATACTGAATGGTGTCTCAGTTGGGCTGATGTTGTGCTGGGGTGGTGTGACAGGCCTGGGAAAGAAGTGCAGCACATCGATGCCATGGAGGAGTCAGAGGCCGGTTGTAAATAAAATAGGACTTGGATCAACAGAACTCCCAGCTCCAAATCCACAAATGGGTTGGGATGAACACAAGAGAAATCTCATGTGAAGAACACTGCAGAGCCAGCATATTTTACCAGTCAGTAAACCACTCTCCCTCTTCGATTTGTCTCTCCCTCAGACCTCGGACCTATTTGCAATGATCGAGAGGATGCAGGTACAGTAAAGTGGTCTGAGAGCTCTGCTGTATACTATCCTCACTGCTTTGTCTTCTTTGTAGTTTCTCCTCTGTGCTCTGAGAGGCCGAGATGGAAAGTATCTTCGTCCTGTTTCCTGTTTACAACATTTGTGATTTATTTGTTGTGTAACACTGTTAGGGTTTAGGAGACAAAACCAGCTCATATTCTTATTCATTTGATGAGCACAGCGTAGTAGAGTATATAAGTGACACAGATCTTAGATGGTTTGATGAATTATGAGTGCTACTACTATACTGCATACTGGGTCTTTGTATTGGAATATTCCCTCTTTATCTACGTTATCAGCTCAAAGAGCTATCAGCCTTTGAGAGCCTATCAATATCTCTATCTCTATGTGTAGCAAAACTCATTCTAAGCTATAAACTGTCCCTGTTGGAACAGTGACCAATTAGCTTCTTGTGTGAAGCACTGGGCCTTTTAACTGCTTCTGTTTCAGTTACTTTACTCACTCTGATTATCTCAATGCTGTGTGTTTATATGTATCTCCATTAGCTGTCCACAAACATAAAAACATAAAAAATAATACACTATAAAAGACAAATATGAAAAGATAATAGAACATAAACAATTACATATCATACATATTATGCAAATCCAAAACTAACTATATACAGAAAATGCGGGAAGTTAAGGTAGTTTGCTGTGAGGTGCTGCTTGATTTGTCTTTTAAAGCTCATCTTGCTGTTCGCTTGAGCAAGCTGCGATGGAAAAGTGTTGCATGCCACCACTGCTCTATATAGTACTGTTCGATGCCCCAAACATGTTCTGAACATGGGTACTGTGAATAGACCCCTGGTCTGTGTAGTCTGGGATCTGGCTGTTGATGACACCTTAACTGTTGTCCCCTGTCTTTCACACTGTCACTCCTCTGCTTCAGTTGCTACACACCTCTCTTTTCTCTTCCACTTACATTTGAAATTTCTCTGCCTTTGCTTCCTAGTGATGCTATGTATGTCTACTTGATATGTTGAAACAATGTATTGCCCTTCATCTGAACGCTTCTCATGTCTCTCTTTTCCTTTGTACCTGTAATGCCAAGGTTCGTTATAGAGGAATATTTGATACATTATGAACTTGAATATTACATTTTTTTTAAAGTGAAATTGGAGTAAGAAGTCTAATATTTTGTGCAGATGTGTGAGTGTGTGTGTACTGTGTATATCACCTGTCCCCTGGCATGCCTCTATCTCCCTCCACAGGGCAGTAGAATGGACGAGCAGAGATGCATCCTCCCTCCACCCCTCAAAGTGAGTCTAGGAATGGTAGACTTTGTAACATATCCTCAGCGGGTTGACAGTCTGTATCCAAACAAAGGGATGCTTGCCAAGGCGGCAGGGTAGCCTAGTGGTTAAAGTGTTGGACTAGTAACCGGAAGGTTGCAAGTTCAAACCCCCGAGCTGACAAGGTACAAATCTGTTGTTCTGCTCCTGAACAGGCAGTTAACCCACTGTTCCTAGGCTGTCATTGAAAATAAGAATTTGTTCTTAACTGACTTGCCTTGTTAAATAAATTTAAAAAATAAAGGCCCTGAGTGTCACAATAGGGGATAATTCAGATGTAAATACATTGTTAGGTTTATTGTGTTGGCCACTCTAAAAATGGTGTTGTTTTAGTTGGGTTGCCCACTCAGAGTTAAAGTGGTTTCAGTCTCTGATGTAATGTAGGTTCCTTTCATTTAAGTAATGGGCATTGTAGATTGAGCATTTGTATATTGATTGATTGTGCTTTGAACACATAAGTCACATGCTGCAATTATGAGGGCACTATGATGGGAAATAGAACAATGTTGTTCATAAGTATGACATGTGATTTTCTCTGCAGACAGAGGAGGACTATATCCCTTACCCCAGCGTTCACGAGGTACAAACAATCTGAAACTGAAATCTGTCTCGCATATAGAGCTTTGTGATACGTCATAAACATTCTGTGTGAACCCACAGTGTGGTAACCCTTTATCTGCT
Organism: Oncorhynchus kisutch; assembly: GCF_002021735.2. Taxonomy (NCBI): domain Eukaryota; kingdom Metazoa; phylum Chordata; class Actinopteri; order Salmoniformes; family Salmonidae; genus Oncorhynchus; species Oncorhynchus kisutch. The sequence goes on from NC_034178.2 coordinate 40,260,253, forward strand.
GTTGAATTGAATTCCATGTATGGTGTTTATTTTCATGTAACCATTAACCTGTGTCATCATGGTTGATATCAGGTCCTGGGCCGTAGGAGCCCCTTCCCCCTTATCCTGCTGCCTCAGTTTGGAGGCTACTGGATCGAGGGGACCAATCACAAATCCAGTGCCACACCTGGGCCGGAGCAGCAGCCATGTGCTTCCTCCCACATCAAGCTGGAGACCAACAGCATTGCCAAGATCTACAGGAAACAGTTCATGGGCAAGGTGAGCATAGTCTTATAGGCAGTATTCTGCTACCCGTGTTTTTCTGGAGTATTCATTCCAGCTGAAATTGGAATAGATTGAAACTGAAATGGGAATAGAAAGAAGTATTGTTTTTTGCTAGCTCAGATTCCCTCAGGTTGCTTACATCACAGGGTGAGCCTACATCCATTCATTTTCCTGGGGGGAGACTGTGTTTCTAACAAATGAAAGTATTTTCTGTATTTACCACTGTTAGGTTAGCTGGAGGAGCTTCTGTCTGTTTGAGCAGTGGAGCTGAGGGGGACTAGGCCAGTCAGAGAATTAATGAACAAGTGCCTGAGGCATGGATGAGTTGTAATCTGAGGGGATCTCCTGGTAATGTCTCTATAGGAACACTTTAACTACTACTCCATGGACACTGCCCTGGGCCACCTGGTCTTCTCCATGAAGTATGACGTCATCGGGGACCAGGAGCACCTCCGCTTGCTGCTAAGGTACCAATTATCTTTATCTCTCCCCTGCCACCTCACTCTCTACACATTACCTCCTCTCCTGTTTCTTTTCTCTATTGCCCACTGCCGTTCTCCCCCATTCTCTTCTGTCTCCAGCACTCTCTTTATTTCTCTCCCCATGTGCCGCTCTTTTCCTCCCTCTCTCTCTCTCTCTCTCTCTCTCTCTCTCTGTATCTCTCTCTCTCTGTGTATCTCTCTCCCTTTGTGGCCTCCTCTCAGGCTCTCTTCACCTAGTGTGCAGTACAAATACTGTTCCAGGACAGTATAGTCAATAATGGACTGCAGGCGCTTGACCACCATGTAGTGCTCAATAACACCTGACCCAGAGTAGAGGAGAGGGCATCGGTCTGCTTCAGCCTCTAAGCAGTCCTGTCCACATTTCCATCCCTATCGAGGTCCACTATGTGGTCAGAGAGAGGTTAATTTAGCTCAGGGTTAGCACTCTAGCCTTAAACACAGGCCACTGAAATTCTCAACTCCTCCCCGTTATAACACTAATGATAAAGTAGCAAGGCGGGAGGCAGCACTCAACGCTCCATAAAAGCTGTGAATTAATTTTACGACCCTAGAGAGAGGACTCCAGCAGTAGCGGCTGTTTATCCTCCTCCCACTTGATGTAAGAAAGAAGCTGGCGAGCGGGTGGCCCACCTGCTGTCTAATAATCAGCTGGGCAGTTTCCATGCTTCTGGTACAGTCACCACCTCAGTTACGTCAAATACCAACATTCACTGAGTTGGCTCAAGACCTATACTGAGAAATGACCCATGAAGACAGAAAATATTGAGACAAGGCTCTCTATTCCAATGTGGCCTGAGTTTGCAGGTGGTGTATGGCTGAGAGTAGTTGTGTTAGTTAGTGTGCTCGGTTTGCAGGTGGTGTATGGCTGAGAGTAGTTGTGTTAGTTAGTGTGCTCAGTTTGCAGGTGGTGTATGGCTGAGAGTAGTTGTGTTAGTTAGTGTGCTCGGTTTGCAGGTGGTGTATGGCTGAGAGTAGTTGTGTTAGTTAGTGTGCTCGGTTTGCAGGTGGTGTATGGCTGAGAGTAGTTGTGTTAGTTAGTGTGCTCGGTTTGCAGGTGGTGTATGGCTGAGAGTAGTTGTGTTAGTTAGTGTGCTCAGTTTGCAGGTGGTGTATGGCTGAGAGTAGTTGTGTTAGTTAGTGTGCTCGGTTTGCAGGTGGTGTATGGCTGAGAGTAGTTGTGTTAGTTAGTGTGCTCGGTTTGCAGGTGGTGTATGGCTGAGAGTAGTTGTGTTAGTTAGTGTGCTCAGTTTGCAGGTGGTGTATGGCTGAGAGTAGTTGTGTTAGTTAGTGTGCTCGGTTTGCAGGTGGTGTATGGCTGAGAGTAGTTGTGTTAGTTAGTGTGCTCAGTTTGCAGGGGGTGGTGTTTCACAAACACTAATATATTAAGTCCAGCATAAGAAAATGGCGAAGATCAACCTAATTTTATCAAATCTCGAACTGATATTGTACATTGGATCTACTTAATATTTCTGATGAGATCCTTTTATTGATCGTGTCTTAGTGTTAAACATGGCTTTACATATTTAATCACTTTACATTTGTATCCAGGAATTGTTGAGCACAGTGCTCATTCCACTAACACTAATTGGAGGTAAAGCTGAACGCATTGTAGCTTGATGTAGTTTCCTATGTCAAAAGTGGCTCGCATGATGTTACTAATTGTGAGAATGGGTGGTCATCATTGATTGTCAATTTCCCCAACGGTTTTGATATCCGTTCATCATGATCCATTACACCTCAAAGCATATCAAATTGTTTGATACTAATATAGAAATGTGCTTTTCATTCTTCAAACATGCATACAACATTGTGTAAAAGTATCGTAAAGTTGAACAAAACAAAATGACCCACAATCCTCTGAAAACAGAGCCACATGGCAAGTTGTTAGAAGAACTTACAATTCCTAAGATGAAAGGAAATATTATGAAAATTGAGTAAGTTAAACACAATTTCCCTTGTAGTTGTTTTTACACACAAATAGTTATTTATATTATGCGTTTATCTTATGTTGAAATCATTTTTTTTTTAGGTTGGTTGAACAAATGACGTAGAGTAAATTACTAATTATATTCAAGTAAATGTTTTTATGGCAAAATAATGATATTTTCAAGAATAATTTACTAACCACCTGAATAGTTTTGTACAGTGCCGGTCTGAACAGTTTGTGTTGCTCATAATTTGCTGTGGCAAGGCAGGCTATGCAAATCACCATTGTGTCTCCACAGCAGTCAAGGGAAGATTCTCTACAATAGTTCTGCATCACATTTGCATCAGCAGGGATGTCAACAAAATGGGAAGGAAACAGATTTGAAATGGCACCAAAGTGTTGAAGGTTCTTTACATGGAAAACAAATATAATCCCCTCTATAGAAACAGAATGGTGAATATCTATGTGACTGTTCTAACATTTTGTCTTTTAGGACCAAATTAAAAACCCACCATGATGTGATTCCTATCTCCTGCCTGACTGAGTTCCCCAACGTGGTCCAGATGGCCAAGGTAGGATGACAGAGCCCAGAGGGCATGTTGTGGACAATGGTTGGAAAGGGACTTCTTAGATGTGGAGTTGAAACAAAATATATTGTATAAAGTTGCAATGGCCGGAGGAAAAGTTTAAAGTACATTTTATTTTGCAGCTGTTGTTTGAAGAGGTAAACGTGGACAGATTTTACCCAGTCCTCTACCCGAAGGTAGGCTCTGTATTCATCGTGAAATGTTCAATGGAGTAGCAAACTATTTTATTACTTTTTTATTATACACTAATATTTTGGTCCAGCAAGGAGCATTTATTAATGTTGTATTTCTCATCTATTTATCTTTATCTATTTATCACTGCTCTACATTGATGCTACACTATTAGAAAAAGAAAAGGTGCTACAGTATCTAGAAGCTAAAAGGGTTCTTCGGTTGTCCCCATAGGAGAACCCCTTTGTAGAACCCTTTTTGGTACTAGGTAGAACTATTTTTGCTTCCATGTGGAACCCTTTCCACAGAGGGAACCCTTTTTTCTAAGAGGTAGTCACCTTCACCTTGACTCTGCTAAATGTACTATCATTTTCCAGGCCTCAAGGCTCATTGTCACCTTTGATGAGCATGTCATCAGCAACAACTTCAAGTTTGGAGTCATTTATCAGAAGTTTGGCCAGGTGAGTGGTATATACCCTGTGGTAGTAAAATCATATAAAGTCATATATACTGTATTTATAACAGTTGATGGGTTCCTGAATTTGGAGTATTATTATGACTGTGCTACTCATCATTGCATGGCAGCTTGGCCACTTTTAATAGACTATAGGTGTCTGAGCTTCTCCCTCCCCAAACTAAGAGGACTTTCTGTGCTTCCTCCTGTGGAACTGTTGAGTTCAGATGTCTTACTTCCTCTTCGTGGCCTTGTATTTCTCCCTGCAGACCACTGAGGAGGAGCTCTTTGGGAACAGCGACGAGAGTCCTGCTTTTGTGGAGTTCTTGGAGTTTCTGGGCGACAAGATTGAGCTCCATGACTTTAAAGGGTAAGAGTGGGCTTGCAAAGGCATTGGCATGGCAGACGATAGACTGGTCATGTCTCTTATTGATTACAATTTACTTTGACATGACTCCCTGGGTGATGACGCTGCAGTCTTTCAGCCCTGGAAATAATACATCTATGTTTATTACTGTAGTTCTGCTCTTATTCTCTCAATTTAGAGCAATATAATATTCTTAGTGATACTGACATTATGATTAAGTGGAAGAGAATAAATGCCCTTCGCATTCACTGCATGATGGATGAGACAGAGTGGTGTGGATGGGCTGTCTGGTTGCACAAAGACTGAGATTACCTGTGCTGCTGCTGTAACAGTCTGGTTCACACTCTGGCTCTGCAGGTTCAGAGGGGGACTGGACGTCACCCATGGCCAGACAGGAACAGAGTCAGTCTACACTAACTTTCACAACAAGGAGATCATGTTCCATGTGTCCACCAAGCTGCCATACACAGAAGGAGACACCCAGCAGGTAACTGTCTCAGTCAACTCACAGGCCCTATCCTGTCTGTCATTATGTCAGTCAGTAGCTGTAGATTGACTGTAGATTATATCTACTTAATTTCTATTGAGTAACATAACTGGGTAATAAGTACCGGTTTGTAAAATCTGTGTAAAATATTTTTTGCCCGAGGGACTAGCCACCATGAATTATTATGCTTTTTTACTGTTATTCTTTTCTCCTGTTGGTGTCCTCAGTGACCCTGTCTGCTTTGACCTGAAAGGGTTATTTTTCATGACAAGTTGTAACTTCCGTGAAGATGGGTGTGGAGTAGCTAGGCATGAGCAACATGTAGTTTCCAATTTGATGACAGTCTGGTGGCTTAATGCTTTATCCTACTGTTTTGAGTGATTTTAGCTACCTCACCTGCCCCCCTGGGAGAATATTCCCAAGGAGAGTCCATATTCTCAGCAGACGAATGAGCAACAGAGCTGAGCCATGTGGGCACACAGAAGATAGCCTTGTAGGCAAAGATGAGCAGGGATTCAGTGTGACACCAAAGAGATACAGGCAAAGATGAACAGACACAATGTGTTGAGAGGAAGAGGAAGGAAAACAACTAGCAGTCCAAAGTGGAGGTTTACTTGGCGTTGAGCCTGTGTTGAGATCATTATTGAGTGTCTGTGTTTCACCATGGTTATACATGACAGCGCTCACTCCCTTGTTGTCCATCTGCCCTCATGCATAGTAGCTGTTCTGGTACCATCTGGCCCCTGTGTGTGTGTGTGCGTGTGATTATTGAATAGATATATAGCCTCTATGATAATAACAACAACATCGTCCTTATTTCTTTAGAGCTTGAAACAGATGGTTGATTGTTCTCATGTGTAAAACACAGTGTCAAAACACAGGACTATAAAGCAATTCAGCAGCTAAAGCCCTAAAAATAAATATTTGCCTTACTGTTTTATGCATACAATCAATATGCTCTGTGCTATTTTATGGCAGAGCTTAGCTCTGCAGTGAATGTCATTAATCAACAGGTGTCATGAATATCTCCCCAATGTTCACAGGGGTGTGCAGAATAACATGTCAAACTGGTGACTGATCAGTGAGTCAACACATGTTAGAGAGCAAGTGCTAAGCTGTAGAGGCCTATAATCACAGTGCAGGGAAATATGATCTCCCAGTGACCAAAATGAGGTTGAAAAGAGGCCCAAAAAATTGTCAAAGATTCCAGTCACCCTAGTGACCCAAGTCATAGACTGTTCTCTCTGCTACCGTATGGCAAGTGGTACCGGACCGGCTCCTTAACAGCTTCTACCGCCAAGCCATAAGGCTGCTGAACAATGAATCAACAAAAGACTGCTGAACAATGAATCAAATATTTTTTACTTTAGTTTATTTAGTAAATATTTTCTTAACTCTATTTCTTGAACTGCATTGTTTGTTAAGGGCTTGTAGTAAGAACTTTCACACAACGCTTTGTGGATAGGCACTGTTTTAGATAATGAATTGTCTCTAAATGATTTTACGTTGATTTTAATTTCTGTGGTAATTGGCGCATGTGACAACTCAAATTTGATTTGATTCAATTTTCCAGACGTTGAAATTAGGTTCATTTTTGGTTCTGAATTACAGTTGAAAATAAGTATTTTACAGAAGTTGAAAATAGTTTTTTTTACGGACTTTGAAAAGATGTATTTTACAGATGTTAAAAATAGTTTTTTTTACGGACATTGAAAATACGTCTTTTACATTTTTTCTTATTATTGTAATGAGTTCCACTCCCAAACAAGACCAATTTTGGTCAGTCCGGACCGGAAGTCTATGTGTCACAAGTTTGTACAGCACAGCACAGTACCGCACAGTACAGTACAGCAGAACACAGTAGAGTTTAATTCAGTAGAGTATAGTACATTAGAGAACAGTACAGTAGAGTTTAGTTCAGTAGAGTATAGTACATTAGAGAACAGTACAGTAGAGTTTCGTTCAGTAGAGTATAGTACATTAGAGAACAGTACAGTAGAGTTTAGTTCAGTAGAGTATAGTACATTAGAGAACAGTACAGTATAGTTTAGTTCAGTAGAGTATAATACATTAGAGAACAGTACAGTAGAGTTTCGTTCAGTAGAGTATAGTACATTAGAGAACAGTACAGTAAGGGACAGTAGTGCTGAGAGATGACTACTTTTTAAGGTCGGTTCAGTTTCGGAAAATTATCACCGTTTTCAATTTTGGTTTCGCAAATATTGTTTTAACATTAAATGTACTATGCATTATGTGGGTTGAATACTGTAACAACACAGAATAAAACAATTAATAAAAGTCCCATGATGGTAGTGACTGCCCATTACTGCTTATCACTTATTAAGCATAATTTATTCACATTACTTTAAAATGTTCAATTGTTGTTTAGATTACATTTATATTATTTGATGAATTTATATTTTCATTCCAAATCATCATCATCTCTCTATAGAGCTGCTGCCTATGCTGTCTGACAAAATCACTATTTTAGTTGTTCTTCGAAGTAAATAAGGCATACTTTTATGACTGCTAAGAACCAACTATTAATAATTTAGATCATGTATTTTCAGGTAGAGATACCTTGTGAAGCAACTGCTCTCTATCCCTCTCCATCACACATTCTTCTGTCTCTTCTCTCCCTCTCCATGTCTGCCCCACACTAACGTAGCAGGCTTAAAATAAACATACAGACCGGACAAGTAGGCGTGCAATGGATTATGGTCATTGAAGTTAATTACCACATTTTCCGCAACAGATTATGTAGAATATGTGCCTGTTGGAATCTACAACTCCGTACTACATGGCACAGTTCGAGCTTGATCTAATTTACCTCTATACGCAATGCGCGCATTGAACTCATAGAAAAAAAACTGAACGAAATGGAATTCAAATAATTCATCAATTAGTTGTTTAAAATAACCGAAATGTTAGTAATCGTACTCTGCTGTGCTGTACTGTACTGTACTGTGGTGTACTGACTGTCTAAACTTAGAAACTGAAACCTAGACATCTATGATTTGTTCAAATTTGGTCCGGTTCAGATTTGAAGGGACATCTGTGGACATTGAAATCAAGGCCAGTCAAGGTCTTTTCAAAGTCCATGGACACCAGACATTGCTCACTGGGCTGTCCCTTTTAGTCTCCACTCACTGAATGGGCTATAGGCTGCCCTATGCCTTTCAATAAGCATTACATGACTGCAATTGTTACTTGAAAACTGCATTTAGAGAGATGTTTCATACTTACAATTAGTAAGCACAAATTGTTTCTGTACTATGCATTTATTGGAGTTTTTACCTGTTTAATTAATCAAGGTGTTCTTTGCTGATCTTAATGCAGTGGTAAAGTTTATGTCCATAATGGTGACACTGTTGTTTGTGCTGTTGTGTTTGCAGCTGCAGAGGAAAAGGCACATAGGCAACGACATCGTGGCCATCTTGTTTCAGGAGGAAAACACGCCCTTTGTGCCAGACATGATAGCCTCCAACTTCCTGCATGCCTATGTGGTGGTGCAGGTGGAGAATGCCTGCTCAGACACCGTCACGTACAAGGTACTATAAGCCTAGGGACACTCCTCACAGTCTATAACCCTGCTCAAGCCTGCTATTTCAATACATAGAGACTCGGCCCAAGGCAACCTACATATGCCTTACTAGAAATCAATCAGTAATCAGTAATCAGACTGCCCATTATCTTCCTCATAAAGGTTTTTAGGGGCTAGCCAGTGTTATGTGATTTAGTGGTAGCATAATGGGCTGTTGTCATTTGGATACATTTCACCGCTCTTCTTCCCCTCCAGGTGTCTGTGACAGCGAGAGACGATGTGCCTTTCTTTGGACCCGCTCTACCGGACCCGGCCATCTTTAAAAAGGTGAGAAGTCATGAATCTAAGTAATGCATAAACTAGGTGAGCCCATGAGAGGGACAACATTCATGTAGCCCTTCCTCCTCCCCTTCCTCTCTAGGGACATGAGTTCCATGAGTTCCTGTTCACTAAGCTGATAAATGCGGAGTACGCCTGTTACAAGGCTGAGAAGTTTGCCAAGCTGGAGGTGAGAGCATGAGCGTGCCACGGCATGCTGTGCAGTGTGGGGGCGGAGTCACGCGGCTCTCGCTGCACCACTTTACTATGACGTCTGTTTGTGTGTTTGTAGATGCTTTATGTGATGATGAATGACTGGATCGTGTCGGTTCACATACTCATTACGTGTGTGTGTGTGTGTGTGTGTGTGTGTGTGTGTGTGTGTGTGTGTGTGTGTGTGTGTGTGTGTGTGTGTGTGTGTGTGTGTGTGTGTGTGTGTGTGTGTGTGTGTTGAACAAGTGCACAAGTTTTTACATACGATTGATTTCTATAGTTCTGACTGGCGTAATGTGTGTTGTTGTCAGGAGCGCACACGGTCGGCCCTGTTGGAGACACTGTATGAGGAGCTACACATCAACAGCCAGTCCATGATGGGCCTGGGAGGGGACGAGGACAAACTGGAGAATGGGGGTGGAGGCGGGGGGGGCTTCTTTGAGTCCTTTAAGGTAACCCTCCACTATACGAGGTGCAAGCTTAATCGGGCACATGATATGCATGAGAGAGGTTGAATATTATTTCCTGGAAGGGATTCTGGGTATTCAAACATGAAAAATAATGCACAGAAAAGAAAGTGCTCTCTGGCAGTGCCCTGATGCTGTTGAAGATTCCATAATTAGCTGTTACCGTATCACATCCCACTTTTAGTGTCATGTGACCAGGGAGTTGGGAGCATCCCTGTCAATGTGCATCCTGCAATCTGACTCTATGTCCTTCATCAATGACCATTAGGGTGGCTGAGCGTGGAGTGTGGGCAGGACAGTGTGCCATGGCAGTGGAGGAGCTGTGATTATGTGTCTCTGAAGAACACTGTAATGGACTCTCATTAGCGAGCTGATGACGCTGCTCGCATGGCAACCCATGTTCCACTATGCTCTTTTCTTCTCTGGCTCTGTCTTGTCTGTCTCTCTCTCTCTTTCTTTTCTCTCTCTCTATCCAGCGCCGCACATTTTATTTAACTAGGCAAGTCAGTTAAGAACAAATTCTTATTTACAATGACAGCCTAGGAACAGTGTGTTAACTGCCTTGTTCAGGGGCAGAACGACAGATTTTTACCTTGTCAGCTCAGGGATTCGATCTAGCAACCTTTCTGTTACTGGCCCAAGGCTTTAACCACTAGGCTACCTGCCACCCCACATCATTCATGGATGAGTCTACTGAGCACCTGCAAGACATTGAAGGATTATATCACTCTCCTCTGAACACCCACTCTCAGACCTCAGACTTATTTTACACTTTCCTGTCAGTGTGAAGCACTGGAACTGTCTTACACTAATAGACATCTTCTCTCTTTTGGCCTCTCTTTCCCTCTCACTTATCTACACTGCTCCCAAGTGTTCAAATACGGTCCTGCATGATCTCCATCACTGGTTATCATTAGAATCAGGGTTAGTGTTGTTAAGGCGAGGGTTAGGGTCCATACACACTTACCGACCGTGTCTCCTCGTCTTTCTCTGTACTCTGTAGCGGGTGATCCGCAGCAGAAGCCAGTCTATGGATGCCATGGGCCTCAGTAACAAGAAGCCACACACTGTCTCCACTAGTCTCAGCGGCAGCTTTACCGAGACCCCCAAAACCCCAGGGATAGTAAGTAACCCTTTTGGTTTTACCAGAGGCCCACGTGGGCCTAAGTACTGACTCCCCTGTAGTAAACACTGACCCTCCCCTAACAACACTCAATACATTCATACCCTATCCTCTCAGCCCTGTGGGATTGGCCTAGACTGTCTGTAGCAAACGCCTTATTCCTCCCATCCTTGTCTATCCTACCTGTGCTCAAACCCCTTTATTTAACACACTGTTTCATATATGTGCCCCCCACTTTAAACCTCATATCCGTCACCTCTACAGTTTGCCATTTTCCATGACTTTTTCCATGGCCTTTTTAAATGAACCACGGTTAATTCCACAATAATGATTGTCATTTTCATATCATGATAATGTTATACAGTCATGCTTAATCTCAAACCATATTTATTTTCATATTGTGAAACCCAGTTCCCAGATTTGTTGAGGCATAAAAATAGGTGCTAGTGCACCTTTTAAACAGTTTTTCTTATGTGAATGATCCCTTTCTGCCCTTTTACAGACTTAGTGGGCTTTTGACTCAGACTCTCATAACATTTTGAATCCAGATTTGCTTTCTCTGACAACCTGAGAGCCAGTTGAGAAGAGATGAGTTGAGCTGTCTGACTACCCAGAGTCCCTCCCTTGTTACCTTGCTGGCATGTGTGTTGCATGTGCTGCTGTAGCCTCTTTATGCAGCCTAGCATTGTCGCTGCATGAAGCCTATCCTGTATGGAGCTGTGCCTGGTGGCCAGTTGTGAAGACGAGAAGTTAGTACACAGTCTCTTGTATGAATGCACCCACCTATTTCCACTTTGTGACACACACTGTTGCAGAATACTCTGACTGGCAATCCAAAGAAACAGCTGCCGTTTTTCAATTAGTTCGCCAAAATAAATCTGCCCTTTCACATACTAACTTTTTGGATTGTGACAGACCCTTCTGTATCTCTCTCTATCTGTCATATTTTATTTTTAAAAGCCACAATCACGATAAATTGACTAAAGGATCACGATAACTAGAAATTGAAGGATACGTTTATAGCATTGTGCACCACAATGTTTCCCTTAAAACTAGTACTTTGAATGTTGTTCCATTAACGATCGGCCATATTAGCAAACTGATTTGATTTTAAACATAACACTTCTCTAGTTAAGGCTACTTATCGTAGTGAACAATATCTACAAAATGTCCACGATAAGCTGTCGGTATGGTCGGTGTCGATACCTTTTGGTTTATCATCCCAGCTCTACAAAATACAGTACGTTATGCCCCTCTGTGGTCTCGGACTCTAGTCGAGCTTTCAATATGAATGGCCTTCCAATGTGTGTTCAATATGTCGCCTGTCTTCTCTGTCCTATGGTATACTGTGAGCTCATGTTCTAATTTGCAACTTGCTGTTCCAATGCTACATGCTGCATGAAATCTCATGGTGACTTCGTTTCTCTGCAACTCTCAATCTCTTTCTATTTATCCCTCTTTCTCTTTCTCTGCTTTCTACTGCCCTGTGTGATTCAGTCATTACTTGTCCCAGGGAAAAGTCCCAGTAGGTATCATGGACGTCGCGGCAGTGCCATAGGGATAGGAACAATAGAAGAGGTTCATGTATAATTCTCACTTCTAATTCGCTGTTTCTCTGCTGTTTTCTTTGCTTATTTGTCTGGTTATCTGTCTCTTTGCATAACTCAATTACTGTTGCTTTCTGCCTCAACCAATATTTTTAGTTTCATTTATGAAGCAATCATTTTCAACATCTCAAGTGTGGGGTAAAACCACTGGGTTATAATAAAGCTATCATTTAGGTAATAAAGGGTTTATGAAGAATATCCATTGCAAAAATGTAAAGGTTTGTGAGAATACTTACTGGTTTATTACCTTACTCCGTGTATCAATTCCTCTCTTTCACTCATGATGAAGTGATTGACTATCTCAAATTGTCTTTCACCAACATGCTGCTGTCACTTCATTTTAGTCCCCCCATAACGTTTATCATGTGTTGTAGATAGCAAGTATCATATACTGAAGGCATTTGAGTCATTGTGCAGACTCTCAATGACATTTAACAAATGCCTTTCACTCATATTTGAATGGAATTCACGTTTTCACTGGCTGTAAAACAGGCCAAGTAATATCTCAGACAGTGTACTACAGCCACCATGTTTTACTATAAGTCATGCTTGAGTAATATAGTACTGTGGCTGACTAACCTATCCACTACTCCCCAGTCTCTGATCATTCCTGGGAAGAGCCCCACCAGGAAGAAGTCTGGGCCTTTTGGCACCCGACGGAGCAGTGCCATCGGGATCGAGAACATCCAGGAGGTGCAGGAGAGGAGGTAAGAGGAGGGCTTGGGCTACCTGGAGATAAAAGAGGAAAATGGGAGTGTCAGAGAAAATGGATAGAAAGAGGTGGAGAAATGAAACATATCAGAAGTGTGGGCCAATACCACAAGTCACTATAAATGGCTGTCAGTTGTTACGTGGTTGCATTTTACAGAAGTGTCTCAGTTGCGTTAGCATTAGTGGCTAACGGTAGATTAGAGTTAGGGATAGGTTAAGGTTAGGGTTGGGTTCATGTTAGGGTAGGGTTAGCTAACAAGTAGTTGCAAAATGCTATGGTTGTGTTTAGCTACATTTTATAATTAGCTAAGATGCTAAAGTTGTCCCTGAGATGATTCAAACATGCAACGTTTAGGTTGCAAAACATTCGCATTTTACGCCTACCTATCCTCCTCAACAACCTCCTTACTTTTGTTTCTGTCTAAAGTACCTCCCACATCATCAGATTGCCTAGTGTTTTTTTTGCCAATGGTATGACGGTTACAAACTAGTGGTTTTGTCCTGCGAATTGGCACGGTTTTATGCCTCAAGAGATGGGAGACAACAGGTAAAGAGAGAGATAAGGCATTCAAAGATACAGGGCTGCCAACTTTTGAATAAATCTTGGAGTGAGATTTGTTATGTGAATTTCATTGCCCCCTGGCCCTAGAAGGGGGACTGGGAAAATTGTTCTGTTTTAAAGCTAATTTCCTGAAAATCTATGTATTTTGACAAGGCTTAGGTTTATGACCAGAGTGGAAAATAACAAAATAAAAACCACAGGTCAGGTGTATTCAGGATGCTTTGAACATTAAATGAACACTCAATATTCGACAACTTTGTTACTTTGAGATTTTGGGGGGATCAATTTGAAAGTTTGCTAATATTTTTTTGGGGGAAGATATTTTTTAGGTGGTTTGGCACTTCATTCAGATAGTAATGAAATGAAATAGGTGACAGGCAAATGCTAGAACCAGTGGGAAGGTTGGATTGATCCCTGTTCTCAGCTAGAAAGTTATATGCAACATGTGCCAGGGAGTGTTACCACTACACCAAGACTCTGCACAGCAATTGTGTTATATTAATGGTTGATGGCAGAAGGTAACCAAATCATAGATTACAATCTCTGTCACGTTCGTGTGGAGAGACGGACCAAGGCGCAGCGTGATTGGAGTTCCACATCTTTATTTTTAGTGAAATTTAAAACAAACCAAGAAACAAACAATGACCGTGCAGTACTGAGGTGACATGAATCTGCCCCTACACCCTAACCAAATTATTAATCCATTTTCTCCCCACTCTAGAATCAAATGTACACTTTTGGGATCACAACCTGTTTGACAAAGTTATTTTCACAGTTACGAATCAGGTCACCCTTCCCTGCTAAAACATAACGTAGGTCTGCTGCATTTTTGTTGCAAGTGTGGATTACATCGATTTTAGTACATGCTGTCAAAAGGCTGCATTCTGCAATAGATTTATGGACGGGAGTAACAGCAACCTAATTTTGTTCACAACATTTTACATAAAATAATGCTACCATGCTACTCTTTTTACAGGTAAAATATCTTGAAATAATATAATTTATTTGTATTTAGCCTGTTTTAGGTTAAAATAAGACAAATATAAAATCAGCGGAGAACGTCCTCTCTCCATTCAGCGCCACCCTATTCTGAGAGGCATTTCTGTAAAACATGCATCCAATCCCCTTGATCTCTCACATAACTAGACCAATCATGTGCTTTAATGTGCCGCTTTTCAGAGTGCTGTGAATCGCAGGAGCAGATGGTTTGATTTCAAAATGATTTGGAGCACAGTTGAAAAGTAAATGCGCTAATGGACTAATTAGAAAAATAAAAGCAGTAGTTTTTAATAAGTGACATTTAAGGTGTGTTGTGAGAGCGTGAGGGTCAAGTGCCTGTGTCTCACGGCCAATGTGTGAGAGTTGGCAGCTCTGAAGATATGTGAGGTCACTGGAGAGACATGTTGGTGTTTGACTCTTCCAATCAACAAACCGATAGGCTTTAGCATCCTGATCTCAATTCAAGGGGCTTTATTAGCATGGGAAACATATGTTAACATTGCCTTAGCAAGTGAAGTAGATAATAAACAAAAGTGGAATAAACAATTAAAATGAACAGTAAACATTACACTCACAGACATTCCAAAAGAATAAAGACATGTCAAGTGTTGTAGTATGTATATACACTGCTCAAAAAAATAAAGGGAACACTTAAACAACACAATGTAACTCCAAGTCAATCACACTTCTGTGAAATCAAACTGTCCACTTAGGAAGCAACACTGATTGACAATAAATTTCACATGCTGTTGTGCAAATGGAATAGACAACAGGTGGAAATTATAGGCAATTAGCAAGACATCCCCAATAAAGGAGTGGTTCTGCAGGTGGTGACCAGACCACTTCTCAGTTCCTATGCTTCCTGGCTGATGTTTTGGTCACTTTTGAATGCTGGCGGTGCTTTCACTCTAGTGGTAGCATGAGACGGAGTCTACAACCCACACAAGTGGCTCAGGGAGTGCAGCTCATCCAGGATGGCACATCAATGCGAGCTGTGGCAAGAAGGTTTGCTGTGTCTGTCAGCGTAGTGTCCAGAGCATGGAGGCGCTACCAGGAGACAGGCCAGTACATCAGGAGACGTGGAGGAGGCCGTAGGAGGGCAACAACCCAGCAGCAGGACCGCTATCTCCGCCTTTGTGCAAGGAGGAGCAGGAGGAGCACTGCCAGAGCCCTGCAAAAGGACCTCCAGCAGGCCACAAATGTGCATGTGTCTGCTCAAATGGTCAGAAACAGACTCCAGAGAACACCAAGATTGCCAAATTCGCCACTGGCGCCCTGTGCTCTTCACAGATGAAAGCAGGTTCACACTGAGCACATGTGACAGACGTGACAGTCTGGAGACGCCGGGGAGAACGTTCTTCTGCCTGCAACATCCTCCAGCATGACCGGTTTGGCGGTGGGTCAGTCATGGTGTGGGGTGGTATTTCTTTGGGGGGCCGCACAGCCCTCCATGTGCTCGCCAGAGGTAGCCTGACTGCCATTAGGTACCGAGATGAGATCCTCAGACCCCTTGTGAGACCATATACTGGTGCAGTTGGCCCTGGGTTCCTCCTAATGCAAGACAATGCTAGACCTCATGTGGCTGGAGTGTGTCAGCAGTTCCTGCAAGAGGAAGGCATTGAGACTATGGACTGGCCCGCCCGTTCCCCAGACCTGAATCCAATTGAGCACATCTGGGACATCATGTCTCGCTCCCATCCACCAACGCCACGTTGCACCACAGACTGTCCAGGAGTTGGCGGATGCTTTAGTCCAGGTCTGGGAGGAGATCCCTCAGGAGACCATCCGCCACCTCATCAGGAGCATGCCCAGGCGTTGTAGGGAGGTCATACAGGCACGTGGAGGCCACACACACTACTGAGCCTCATTTTGACTTGTTTTAAGAACATTACATCAAAGTTGGATCAGCCTGTAGTGTGGTTTTCCACTTTAATTTTGAGTGTGACTCCAAATCCAGACCTCCATGGGTTGATACATTTTATTTCCATTGATAATTTTTGTGTGATTTTGTTGTCAGCACATTCAACTATGTAAAGAAAAAAGTATTTAATAAGAATATTTCATTCATTCAGATCTAGGATGTGTTATTTTAGTGTTCCCTTTATTTTTTTGAGCAGTGTATATGCACAGTGTTGTAACGATGTGCAAATGGTTCAAGTACAAATGGGAAAATAAATACACATAAATATGGTTGTATTTACAATGGTGTTTGATCTTCACTGGTTGCCCTTTTCTTGTTGCAACATGTCACAAATCTTGCTGCTGTGACTGCACACTCTGATCTCTCTCTATCTCCCTCAGTCGGGAAGTGTCCCCCAGCACACAGAGGACCCCAGACAGTGGACACATCTCCCAGGACCCCAAATCAGAGAACTCATCCAATCAGAGCTCACCAGAGATGCCCACCACAAGGACCAGGTGAATAGACAGCACTCAAAAGGGCTCAGTTGAACCCAGGCTGAAGAATGTGTGTGTGTGTGCACAGCAAAAAATAATTTATAATATTTCAAGATATTTTTCAAGATAATTTATCTTCATATAATGATTAAGGTCAAATATCTTGAAATAATATAATTTATTTGTATTTAGCCTGTTTTAGGTATAAAAAAAAAGATTATATGACAATGACGATAGATAATTTAGCTTGATAAGAAACAATTAGAAAAGGGAAAAAAGTGAATTATCACTCAATATAAGATTTTTTGGCTTGTTTAGTTTGTACTTTTTGCAATGTGTATGAGAGTGGTCATTTACATTTTAGTCATTTAAGCAGACTCTCTTATTCAGGAACAATTTGGGTTAAGTGCTTTGGTCAAGGGCACATCGACAGATTCTTTTTTACCTTGTCGGCTCGTGGATTTAAACCAGCGACTTTTCAGTTACTGGCCCAACGTGCTTAACCGGTAGGCTACCTGTCACCCCAGAGTGACCCAGGTGTGTAGTTCCGCCATCTGTTGCAGGGCTCCATACATCCCTGAGGCCCAGGACCTGTCCCGCTCCTCATCCAATGCTAGCAGCTTTGCCAGTGTGGTGGAGGAACACGATAATGTGTGCATCGAGGAATACAACACTGGACTGGTAGGTGCCACTGTTTTCCCACCCACCCACCCTCGTTCACTAACATACAACACACCGTAACATAGAGGTTCATGTCTATATAATTGTGACACACACTCGAAAAAGATCCTGACTGACATTTGCTCTTGTGTTTTTGTTTGTTGCAGGAGAGTCTATGCTCTTCTGGAACACCACACAAGAAGGACTCATTTGGGTACGTCTCCTGGGTAGAGGATAGTATGAGCAATACTAGTGCAACCAGCCAGGTCAGCTCTCCAGGTGAGCTTTTTAATAGTGTTTTCAATACTGCCATAAGGCTTCAAAAGTTTAGTTTGTCATGATGGCCCATCGTCTGCCCCTCCCTGACAGCACCTGCACTGCCCCATCAGACTGAGGGGGGCAAAAGGGTAGAGCTCAAAAGGGCAGAGAGCCGAGACAAGACAGAGAGGTCACAGGATAAGTCATCATCGGTAAGATTTGTTATACTATTTTAATAATCAGATCCACTGTAACATCTACGCTCGTTCACTGTACTAGATGTGTACAATGGAATACAATCAAATACAGATTTCATTCTGCTAACATACAGCACAGGAGGTTGGTGGCACCTTAATTGGGTTTGTGGTAATGGCTGGAGTGGAAAAAGTGAAATGGTATCAAACCCAAACACATGGTTTGATGCCATTCCATTCAGTCCTTTCAGGCCATTATTATGAGCCGTCCTCCCCTCAGCAGCCTCCACTGACATACCGGTATATATTGGTGTTAATAAATGGGCTTATAAATTTATAAACTTACCCTTCATTGTTGTTCAGTAATTGTGGTCTTTGTTAACCTTGTCATTCTCTTTCTGTGTCTGTCTGTGTGTCCAGAATTGTTAGCCTCTCCCCATTGATCACTACATGGGTGTCCATTAGCAGGTACCTGGAGTTTTCCAAGTCAGTAGATGTAACTAACCATGTGTTACCCATGTCTGTTTTTGGATTGGTTATGTGTGATGACCAGATAGGGTCTGACCCCAGTCTCTCTCTCCTTTCACAGCATTCCCATAAGAGGCACCCCCTGCAGGAGATGAAGCAAGCACACGTGTTTTCCACCACAGACGCAGAGGAGGATCAGAGCTAGTTGCTGGGACAGGCAGACCTGGTGTAGGCTGGTCTAGTCTGTACAGCCAGGTCCATGGACATGCACTTACAGCCCTCTCTCATTCCAACTCCATGTGGCTGACTCCCAGCATGCCTAGAGGGGTGAAGGAGAGGAGTGTCCCGCACCCCACCCAAAAGGAATGCCACTCACACAGCATCGCCTCTGGCTGTCGTCTGTTGGCTCGCTTAGCCTCCATCTGTTCATGTGGTTTCTCATTGTATACACTCCCTTGTCTTCTCAATGGCATTGTTGATTGTTTTGAAGGTCGAAGCATGGGTGGATCTTATGCGTTCAATAGATTGGTTTTGCAGGAGAGCCGTTGACCATGTGTGAGGTACAACAGGACATTCTGTTAGGCTAAGGAGGAATGCATGAGGAGGATATAAGGGTGTTGTCCTGTTGCCATTGTGGGAAGAAATTACATTATTGCACCCATCAACCTCACATTCCACCATGATACTGTACATGTGTTACTCTTGGTGTCCTGGATCCTTTTTTGTCACATCAATCCTTGTGTTTCAATTATGAGTGTAATGGTGGGTGTTGACTAGAAACTTTTAGTAAATGTTACATGTTTTTAATAGAAGGTACTTTTGTCATCATGCTGCTGCTGGTTTCAATTTCACTAATTCCCCTGACAAACTGTACAATCACAGTTGATGTTGGAAAATCTTTTACTGACTCAACAATTATGCTCATCCTATTTCATGCCATTTAAGCTGAGCAAAAAACATGAAGTATTGAATTACTGGATAAGGTCCAGTGTCCAAACTAAATGAGTCATCAGTCTTCATCCCTGTTCCATACTGTAGATAATACCGCACAGACATTCCACCAAGATGACCTAACCAAAGCAGACAGCCTCCAAAGTCAAGCTACTGTCCAGTGACTATAGTCTTCAGCTTTTCTTTAAATCAAGCTTGTGGTTTGGAATAAAGTATGTGTTTGGATGTATATACAACTGTGCATGGTGTAAATCTGCTTGCAACCCCCAGTCAACTGGTGCCATGCTCGAAATAGGTGTTGTCCCTGGACTGTTCCTGTGATGTGTTACTCCAAACCAGTCAAATCAGTCAACTTCTCCAAATTCAGTGCACAATGCAGATATACAAATCACTTTATCAGTTTCATATAGGTTTTGATTGAAAAAGACGGGGCTACATTGTGTAGATGTGGAAACCGGCACTACGTTTTCAGATTGCTGATAGTTTGAAAATCGGACTTATTTCTAAAAAGAATTACACTGTGACAAGTCTTGAAGTTGCCTTTTTGATGATTGTGTTAAGCTGCTTTGTAGGAGGGTAACCCCTTCATATAAAGAATCTATCCAACGGTGGACTTTGCCAACTGGAATCTATCACCAACTGGTTTGAATGTAAAACTAAAACAGATGTCTATGAATTTGTACATATCTACTCTCTATGAATGGAACCTGGGTCTCGTGAAACATCTAGACATTTTCCCTATGATGTATGTGATGAAAATAACTGATATGAAGGCATGGTTTTCATTACTTTTTATTTCAATGCAATGAAGGGCCAATGTGGAATTTAGTTGTGCTTTCTCTGTTGTGACATTAGTACATTCGGTTTTCATACAATCTTTTTGAAATCTTTCAGTTGAATCTTAAGGATCCCTGTCTAAGTAACACTGCACCAAAATACAGTTAGTCTTGCATTTAATCGTAAAAACACCATTCTGAAGATTACGATGAAACACTATTAATTGGAAAGATGATAAGGTTTCATCATGTTAACAGAGCCTTTGGAGTCAGTGTGTATTGCACACAAACTCAAAATATATTTAAAAAAAACTATCACAAAGGTCTCACTGGTCTTTGTAAAATGCTTGAATACCAGTAGTTGGATTACACCCTCCGGTGGCTCCAGATTATATTTGCACATTTCTCTGTGGTCCTGTTGTTCTGTTTGTACATGCAAGACATTTGGATTGAGCCCCCAGCCAATTCAAACAACAGATCTAATTTGCAATGTGCTTTATTCAGGTGATTGTATTGCTCTTCTCGTTGACAGTCCTCTTAAGCCCTTGTTCAAGTTCCAAAGTCTTGTTTGTAAATATTGCTTTTCACCCTTTTGTAAATTAAGCCAAATATGTTTAATAAAGACAAAGGTGTAATACCATTGGAGGACTACTGTGGTTGTTTGAAGGCAACTGCTGCTGGTGATTGTTACTGCTGTTCATTTTAAGCGTGATTCCCTCTTTCTAACTACAACCGTTCCTTCCCCCCAAATCCTTCACATCTCCAGGTTCCACCACTTGAAGGAGAACGGTTCCCTGCGGACGTTGGAGCCACAGTGAACCTCTCCCAGCAGTTTGTGGTAGGAGGCAAAGTCATCAATGTATGTGCAGCTGAGTCCCAGGCCCCCCATGAGGGAGGTCATCTCTGCCTCCAGGGCACAGCGGCCATCCACCTTGGGCCCAAATGGCTTAGGGATGCCCAGGTTCTTTCCCAACACAATCATGTTTACCTGGAGGTAGAGACATACGCCTCATTTAGGAACTGCCTCTTGGGTAGTAGATGACTTGAACATACTCCTTAATCACATGTAGAAAATCATCAAAAATAACTACAAAGCTGATTTGGCAGCATTTTTGAGAGGTTTGCCATTCTGTAAGAATAATAGGTCCCAAAAATAAAGTAAGAAGTACTTTGGGTCTGGGTTAGGGGTCAGCATGAGGTGTTCTAGTGTAGAACCAATGTATTCTCACCATGTCTGGGTAGTAGGCCACTGCCCTGTTCTCCATCACACGGAAAAGGATGGGCAGGTCAATGATGTCATCGTCGTCTAGACCCAGCTCCCTCTTCAGGACATCCCTGTTCCAGTCTATACAGCTCTGTAGGGTGGCAGCATGGTTATTATACCAAGCCATGCGAAGCTCTGCTTGCTTCTGAGTAACTAGTCATTCTGGCCTCACCTGGACATAGTTGTTTTCTGCCTTGAGTTTCTCGTCACTCAAAATCTCATCTACTGTAATCTCTTCTGCTCCAAGACCTGTGGGATCGAAAAGCTCAAGTTGGTGTTGATGAGTGACAAATACAATTATTAATACAGTGAAACACACACAGACATGCTGAAATGAGTCCCCTAACACAGTGGTTCCCAAACTTTTTATAGTCCCATACCCCTTCAAACATTCAACCTCCAGCTGTGTACACCATCTAGCCCCAGGGTCAGCGCACTCTCAAATATTGTTTTTTGACATCATTGTAAGCCTGCCACACACACTATACGATACATTTATTAAACATAAGAATGAGTGCTCGTCACAACCCGGCTCGTGGGAAGTGACAAAGAGCTCTTATAGGACCAGGGCACAAATAATAATATAATAATCAATCATTTTGCTCTTTATTTAGACATCTTATTTATAAAAACATATTTGTTCATCGAAAAATGTGAATAACTCACCAAAGGTTAATGAGAAGGGTGTGCTTGAAAGGATGCATATAATCTGCAATGTTGGGTTGTATTGGAGAGTCTCAGACTTCAATCATTATCCACACACAGTCTGTACCTGTATTTAGTTTTAATGCTAGTGAGGGCCGAGAATCTACACTCCCATAGGTAGGTGGCTGCAAAGGGCATCAGTGTCTTAACAGCACGATTTGCCAAGGCAGAATAGTCTGAGCGCAGCCCAATCCAGAAATCTGTCAGTAGCTTCTGATTAAATACAATTTTCACAGAGCCGCTTGTTGCAATTTTGATGAGACTTTATTGTTCAGATATCGGTAATTGGACTGGAGGCAGGGCATGAAAGGGATAACGAATCCAGTTGTTAGTGTCATCCGTTTTGGGAAAGTACCTGAGTAATTGCGCACCCAACTCACTCAGGTGCTTCGCTAGATCACATTTGACATTGTCCGTAACCTTGAGTTCATCTACACACAAAATATCATACAGCGATGGAAAGACCTGTGTGTTGTCCTTGTTAATGCAAACAGAAGAGCTCCGACTTCTTAATCAGAACCTCAGTTTTGTCCTGCACATTGAATATAGATGCGGAGAGTCCCTGTAATCATAGATTCAGATCAGGTTTGCCTGTCCTAGCCACTCGGTAGCTCACCATATAAAACGCTTCTAGCTCCTTCTTATTAATGGTATCTGTTGCTTTTATACATGTCTTACTACTTGAAATTCATCTTAATTCTTGCTCAAAAAACTCCTGTTGCTTATTTTTCAAAATGGCATGTTTTGTTTCTAAATGTCTGTGCAAGAGTGAAGGTTTGTGAGATAGCACTTCTGCACATATAACACACTGTGGCTGAGGAAATACACTACTCCCAATATAAGTGGACACCAAATCAATGTAGTTATCATCATATTTGCGCCTCTTCGTTGGTCCAACGTCCCGGTCTGTTGTTCGGTGCTTTCCTGGGTAAGGGGGCAGTAGCTCTTCGGCTACATCAGATTCACAACTGTCAGTGTCCATGCTAGCTGGGCTAACAACAAATGTTGAATTACTGATGATAGCATTGGATGTGCTCGTGGAAGCAGAGCAACTTGTGTCGTCGACAGGTGCTTGTAGTAGCAGTACTGCTCGTAATAGCAGTACTACCAGTAGAGCTGGTATGTGTCTCTATGGACACAGGCCTTACTTTTTTTAACCATTTATCCATTTTTGAGCAAACGGAATGAGCAGCATCTACGTTTGGCTACATACGGACCGTTAGTGGAATTCCCGCAAGAGAGTAACGGTTAATGTGATTGGATGTTAATTATTTGACTAGGCTACCTGTATTTGACATTGTGGTGTTATTTCTCTGAACACTAGATGGTTTAATTTTATTTTTGGCAGTGAAATGTGGCTACTCAAGCGAGAAAAAAACCTCACCCAAATGTTTAGCCCTGTTGGAAAATCTAAATGGACTGTTTGAAAATGTCGGCATACCCCAGACGGCATTGCGCGTACGTACCCCAGTTTGGGAATACCCGCCCTAACGGAAGGCCTACCATCAAACATTTTGGCTTGTCCATGCCCGCCATTCTGTAAGCCCCTGAATAGTTTGTAGCTTGCATCGGGGCTGGCGAGCAGAAGCCGGAATCCCTGCAAAGAAAAGGGAGACAAAGACAACATTGGCAGTGCCCTTCCTTTGACAGCCTGAGAGCTTTACACTATCACATAACCACAGGGCAGCCAAAGTCTGTGTCATGTCCAAGTGCAAATAGATGGGATGAACAATTCTGGTGCTCAAAGGATCCCACTAATGTCTACTCTAGATTACAGAGCAATGTCATTTTACTAGAATTTACTAGAGTGAAAAAAAAAAAAAATCTTCAGAAGATTTGTACCTTTTTGTCCGGAGCTGGGACGAAGGTCATGAATTCATCCACATGCCCAACCAGGAGCCAATCAGAGAACAACGCAATGGGCTCCTGGACTTTCTGGGCCCACAGGAAGTCTTGCACTACTTTGGTCATGTTGCGGCCCTCAGTAGCCCTGAAAAGTCAAACAGCCTTATCACCACTGGCCACAGACTTATTTGAATGTTCCACATACTCACCATTACAATGAAATCCATTATTAATTCATCTTAGGTCCTAAGAAACATAAGTAATAAAATGTATTTTCAAAAGAATAGAACGGCAAATTTTGAGTTTAATTATGTTATACTGATCTGTGTAGCCTATATACTACATGGCTACGCCATGCATGAAATCAATATTTATTTTGTTAATTAAAACAGACAAGACACTCTTAGGCTACCCTAATCACAGTCATCACACATAGGCGATTGTATAGTAAGCTAAGAATATAATGAAATACAACACAATAAAATACAAATAAGATTTTTCCCACAACTTGCTTCAAGGCAACATGTGGAACTGCTGTCATAAAAATAAAAAATAAAGATATTTTGAAACAGAGCCCAAGGCAAGCCAGTGCTTTTTAAGCCATGCTTCATCTGTCCTACCCTCATTCTGCTTTGTTAGAGAGCAGGCGTAGGATCTTACATTGAAAGTAGGCCATCTTCATATGATACTGATAGAAAATAATAGCAATCTGGATTTTCAAAAGCATGAGAGCCTCAGGATCCTATTTTCACAACATCTGCGGTACTGAAATAGTTGACCACATGCAAGTAGGCTTTTGCTTCAAATGTAGGCCTATTATAACAATTGGATTACTTTGGGAGTTTCAGTAACCAACAATTTGATGCCTTCAATTGCATTAGCGTATTTTATCCCAGAATTTTCATCATTTAGGAATATTTATTCCCACAGTAATTCTTTATGAATCCATCCAGTGGTGGTTAAGAAA
The DNA here is from genome assembly GCF_002021735.2 of Oncorhynchus kisutch. Taxonomy (NCBI): domain Eukaryota; kingdom Metazoa; phylum Chordata; class Actinopteri; order Salmoniformes; family Salmonidae; genus Oncorhynchus; species Oncorhynchus kisutch. Next base: position 40,285,042 of record NC_034178.2, read on the forward strand.
ACACTCCATGTGGTGAGCTATGCATAGAGATGGGTGAAGTGACATGCCTTAGTACATTTCAAGCTAAGCCATAGGCAGAACTTTACCACAATCATGGCTAGGTCATTTGGCAGAAATAAAAGTAGAGGCTTTGTCACCGGCAATACCTTTATATATAAATAAAAGTAGAGGCTTTGTCACCGGCAATACCTTTATATATAGAAATAAAAGTAGAGGCTTTGTCACCGGCAATACCTTTATATATAGAAATAAAAGTAGAGGCTTTGTCACCGGCAATACCTTTATATATAGAAATAAAAGTAGAGGCTTTGTCACCGGCAATACCTTTATATATAAATAAAAGTAGAGGCTTTGTCACCGGCAATACCTTTATATATAGAAATAAAAGTAGAGGCTTTGTCACCGGCAATACCTTTATATATAGAAATAAAAGTAGAGGCTTTGTCACCGGCAATACCTTTATATATAGAAATAAAAGTAGAGGCTTTGTCACCGGCAATACCTTTATATATAGAAATAAAAGTAGAGGCTTTGTCACCGGCAATACCTTTATATATAGAAATAAAAGTAGAGGCTTTGTCACCGGCAATACCTTTATATATAGAAATAAAAGTAGAGGCTTTGTCACCGGCAATACCTTTATATATAGAAATAAAAGTAGAGGCTTTGTCACCGGCAATACCTTTATATATAGAAATAAAAGTAGAGGCTTTGTCACCGGCAATACCTTTATATATAGAAATAAAAGTAGAGGCTTTGTCACCGGCAATACCTTTATATATAGAAATAAAAGTAGAGGCTTTGTCACCGGCAATACCTTTATATATAAATAAAAGTAGAGGCTTTGTCACCGGCAATACCTTTATATATAGAAATAAAAGTAGAGGCTTTGTCACCGGCAATACCTTTATATATAGAAATAAAAGTAGAGGCTTTGTCACCGGCAATACCTTTATATATAGAAATAAAAGTAGAGGCTTTGTCACCGGCAATACCTTTATATATAAATAAAAGTAGAGGCTTTGTCACCGGCAATACCTTTATATATAGAAATAAAAGTAGAGGCTTTGTCACCGGCAATACCTTTATATATAAATAAAAGTAGAGGCTTTGTCACCGGCAATACCTTTATATATAGAAATAAAAGTAGAGGCTTTGTCACCGGCAATACCTTTATATAGAAATAAAAGTAGAGGCTTTGTCACCGGCAATACCTTTATATATAAATAAAAGTAGAGGCTTTGTCACCGGCAATACCTTTATATAGAAATAAAAGTAGAGGCTTTGTCACCGGCAATACCTTTATATAGAAATAAAAGTAGAGGCTTTGTCACCGGCAATACCTTTATATATAGAAATAAAAGTAGAGGCTTTGTCACCGGCAATACCTTTATATATAGAAATAAAAGTAGAGGCTTTGTCACCGGCAATACCTTTATATATAGAAATAAAAGTAGAGGCTTTGTCACCGGCAATACCTTTATATATAGAAATAAAAGTAGAGGCTTTGTCACCGGCAATACCTTTATATATAGAAATAAAAGTAGAGGCTTTGTCACCGGCAATACCTTTATATATAGAAATAAAAGTAGAGGCTTTGTCACCGGCAATACCTTTATATATAGAAATAAAAGTAGAGGCTTTGTCACCGGCAATACCTTTATATATAGAAATAAAAGTAGAGGCTTTGTCACCGGCAATACCTTTATATATAGAAATAAAAGTAGAGGCTTTGTCACCGGCAATACCTTTATATATAGAAATAAAAGTAGAGGCTTTGTCACCGGCAATACCTTTATATATAGAAATAAAAGTATGCAAAAAGTTGGTAGGATGCTGATGTTGGTAGGATGCTGATGTTGGTAGGATGCTGATGTTGGCGGGAAAATGTCTTGGTTACACTCACGTAGGGAAGGCCACTCCAATGATGATCCTACCCAGAGGGTAGTTCTTTCCATTTACAGTGACTGGAGGGCTAACCTCCAGGTTACCAAACGAGTCCAGGCTGCTCACTTCTTTGCCATATGCTGTCCTAGTCACATAGCCAAAGTCTTGGCCCTGAGGGCACCAGGTAGAGAGAGCGGTTAAGACACAGGTCCACCACACCGCTCACATTTCAGAGATAAGAACATTTTAACTCTAGGTGTTGTGAATGCCTTTTCTTACCAGTAGCACATCATAAGGGAAGTCCTGTAGGTCTCCGTCTCGGGGGGAGTCCAGAACAACAGGGAAACGTTGGTGAGGGGAATCAATGTAGCCAAACTCAATCTCATCCTGAGAGAGAAACCTCCATTACATTTATATACCTTTTTTTAGTGCAGTTAGAAACAAGACACTGGTCTTTGTTCTGATGTCTTTCATTTAAAGAGGGTATCTAGAATTTAAATTGACAATGGTTAGCAAACATATGGAAGAAATTTAGTTTTGATTGAAAACAGGTTGTAATTGTAAAGTGTTCAAATGACAAAGATTTCAAGCACAAAATGGCTTGAAAGATTACAAGCTGAATCACACGGCTTACAGTACCTGCATCCAACGGTCTCCTCTGTTCATATCCTCAGGGCAAATCTTCAGTTTGCACCCACTGTTCTCCACCAGCCTCCTCATTCTCTTTAAGAACTGGTCATTATCAGTTGTGCTGGGTTACCAATGCACAAAAACACTTGTCTCAGTACGTTTACAGCTGGCATCATTATTTCCATCAACATCAATGCCATCATTAGAAATGTATTCTTCATCATCATCATCATTGCCTCTCACCTGCAGACAAAAACCTCTACAGGGTCGAGTGTGTTGGGTGTCATGATCCAGGGAGCCACTCGGAACACCACCCTGTCTGTAAAGATGGGCGTCTCAGGAAAGCCCTGGCAAAAGAAAAGAAAAAAACAAGAGTCCAGGATAGAGATATATAACCTTGGAAGTTTTAAACTAGAAAATTACATTTATTGAAGTAAATGTGGTGTACTTGCTAGTCAAAGTATTTATGGTTGTGAAATGGTAGTAATAGTGGTAGTGATGGCAGTAGTAATAGGCTGTGTTAGTTATAGTGACCTATTTTGGGGTGGTTTGTAAATGTGGAATTATTATAGTAGGTTATAGTGGGCTAATATAGTTGGCTAGGGTAAGTACTATATCATCACACACCAGTTTGAATATTCTGAGAGTTTTGTGGCAGTGATTTCAGTTTAGAATATTGAAGCCTGCATTCTGCCATTTAAATGAATGGGGTTACAACAAGCCTTTTAGTTTATAAAGTAGGAATGGTAGCAAAAAGCTGTGTTGAAGAAATCTAAGTTCAGTCAGTCTACTCATGCTAACATTGGGGTTGTGTTTGTATCTTTAACGGTTAAAGAGCAGAGGCGAATCCAAATACTTCCTATTCAAGCCTATGGAGCTTTTAAGTACATATAAAATGGTTATAGTTCAAAGGCATAAATGGTGTCAAAAAGCTGTATACAAGCACACTATTCCAGATCGGTCTGCACCTTTTAAAGTTTGAATGGTGTTCCTAGGTTAAACGGTAAAGACTAGTTATGACCTGAATTTTTCCCATTCAAGACTATGGCCATTAGATAAGAAGTATGAACAGTTTCAAATGTTGTGCTTTGCTTTCAGCAAGCACACCTAACAAACAAACAATAAAAGTGTTCAATTTGTACCTGAGAGCTCGGCTCCAGCATGCTGAGGTTGATGCTGATTAGGCCCTCAAAGTCTTTGTCAGGGAACCTCAGGCCTTCAACGTAAAAGTTCATCTCAGCGTTTCCCCAGAGGCAAGGTACCTCCTTGGACAGATCCTCACCTCCCACCACTAGTGGGTAGTCCTTCACAAAGCTCTTGTAAAACAGGTTTTCTGCTGCAGTAAATAATGTTTTAAATGTAAATAATAGGGCTGGCATAAAGCTGCAATATGTAACACTTTGTATGAACTGACAAAATTAACATAGAAATGTGAGTTAAAGATCTGTCATTCTCATTAAAAGCAAGTATAATAAGCTGTAGATCAGGTCTATGTGTGTTATTTCTATGCTTCACGTTTTAAAGCTTAGTTTTTGAATTTTTTTCTTTCAGTTTTGTACACCAGCTTCAAACAGCTGAAACAACAATATTTTTGGTTATGGAAAATATATTTCACAGTTGTTTAGATGGTACAAGGATTCTCTACACTATACTTACTTGTTTTGCCACATAAACTGAAATTAACTATTAGAATATTAGCAACCAGGATATGGCATAGTGATCTTTACAAATGCTATCAAGTTAATCACAGGGCGGCATGTAGCCTAGCGGTTAGAGAGGCGAAGCAGCAACCGTAAGTTTGAATCTTGGGTCTGACAGGGATGTGAGCTGGCAACCAGAGGGTTGCTGGTATCAAAACCTAGATACTGTTGAGCCTGTGAGCATGGCACTTAACCCCCCACAACACCTGCTACACAGGCACCCAGTGTGGTTCCAACATGTATGTGTCTCTTTCAGAGACAGAGGGATCAACAAAGAAAAATAGGTTGGACCTGAACTCGATCGCAAATTCAGAATTTGCTCCAATTAATCTGTAATTTAAAAATGTTTATACAAAAAACATTGCAAGAATATTGACATCTTGATTTTGTCTTAATTGTCTTAAGTAGCGTTTAGCAAATTGGGGTAAAATGATAAAGCACACTTTCTTTAACCTCTAACCTCAGATTAATATAATATTCAGCCATAAAATTGTAATTGTACATCACGTGTCCAACTCATTCCACGGAGGGCCGAGTGTCTGCGGGTTTTCGTTCCTGCCTTGTACTTGAATTATGAATTAAGGTCACTAATTAGTTAGGAACTCCCCTCACCTGGTTGTCTAGTTCTTAATTAAGGAAAAAAATAAAAGCAGCAAACAACAGGCCCTCCATGGAATGTGTTTAACACTCCTGTTGTACATGCATGGACAGCCACACACACCATATACAAGATCTGAACAGACTGGACTCATTACAGAATTTATTTGACTCACTCAGGGTTTGGTGCATGCCTGCTGTGGACCTGGTCCTGAAGACCCTCACACACTCTGCATCACCCTGGGAGATGTGCATGGTCAGCTTGTAGCCTTCTGGGAGCTTGGCAGGGCCACTGGTCCGCAGCACCATGGGGGACATATCTTTAAGATCTGACATATCGAAATATTGGAATTATTGTACATCAATTGTCAACCCATCAACCACACAAGACACAGGGATCCATCTAATCAAACAAGACACTCCTAGCTCAGGAATGTTGTATTTAGCCAACACAAACATAACTGCTGCTGCTCCTCTAATGAATCCACACAAGAGACCTGCAGCCTTTAAATGTTTATTTACTGCAATGCCTGCAGCACTGTCAGCAAGGCTGTCAGCTCAGTAGACCAGGATGACTTGGATGTTGTTATACCTGAGACTCTGGTGACCTCAGCATGCTCACTGTCCAGACTCTTCCGACAGGTGTGTTCTGAGTCACAGTTGACCAGTAGGATGGCACCGTGGCCATTAGGCCCCCACATCCAGGATCCCTGAAGAGAGATGAACAATCTCATTCAGGGACAGACAAACAAACACTTCCCTGTCAAATGAGCTTTTCCCAATTTGTTTGCAAGAGGTTAGATTACATTTACAGCTGAGTGGAAAAGTACAACGTTTTAATTTCCTATGAATACATTGACAATCTTCCAGGATTATAGCATGAACACTAGTCTTCTGACATGCCTATTCATGTTAGAGCGTCTCCTGTATCCTGCTGTGTTAGGAGACAGAGATAGTGACATCTGTGCTGAAAGCGACTAGCCTGGACAAGCCCTGCAGATATAACTAACCTTGTTGGGGTTGTTCCTCTCCACCTGGCCATCTCGATCAGCATCAACATCCAGGGAGATCTCTGTAAGATAGACAGGGCCTCTGTGCCATTGAAGCTCATAAGCTGCTTTGGGTCTAGAATAGACCAATGAAATATACCTTAAAGGGGCCATCTGCAGTTCAAACAAGGCCACTGGTAAAAAGGTGAGGGATGGGGCTAAATAAATGTAACCACTAGAGAAATGTAACCACAAATTCATAGAGATGACCATCCATTATATAAAATTATAGTTTTAACCATGTTTTGAGACCATACAGTGTTCATGTACGTAGCTTACAAACACTGGAGCAAAACAAGCTTATATGTTGGGTTCTGATGTAGTACGATAGACCTACGCTAATGAGGTTCTATTCTTCAAGAATCGATGGATATACAGTATATCATTATTTTAAAAGATCCATAAATGGATGTAGCAATTGAAGATTTTCTCTAACATGAAAATGTACACCAGACAGATTTACAGTACAAAAGGTATGGTATTAATGGGGTCAGAGTAGTTTATATGTGTTTGCTCTCCGGTCATCAGCATGACATACCAAAAGCAGTGAGGTGAACGACAGCTTTACCCAACACCTCCGTCTTCTTTCCATAATACATGACCGATAGCTGCAACAAAGGAGAACATTTACAAAGTCACAGGTAAAGTAATAACATCTCTAGACCAAAGCAGTGGTTGTGTTTTGATGGGGGTCTTCAATGTTATATTCCTGTCCAGATATGTACAGTACATTACTTCAGTGGAGAATCTGGACACCCGGCCCATTTTGGAACTGGCACTGGCTTAACATAACCCTGGAGTCCCTTATCACCCTCTGAACCTTTCACCTATTACTACCTGTCAGGGCAAGTAAATTGAGGTTGTAACCTCATATAAATATCTTGGAATTTTAATTGATGATGGCCTCTTTTAAAATTGCATATTCAACAACTTACAAAAAAATTGAAGCTGAAATTGGCATTTTATTTTAGGAATAAGGCCTGTTTTTCTTTTGAAGCCAGAAGGAGGCTAGTAATCAGCTTCATTTATGCCTTTACTAGACTATGGGGATATTTTATATATGAATGCTTCCACTCAGTGTTTGAGATCAATTGACACTCTTTACCATGGCACTTTGAGATTTATTTTAAACTGCAAAACCCTTACGCACCACTGCACTTTGTATACCAGGGTTGGCTGGCCTTCTCTAGTCACTCGTAGGCTCAGTCACTGGTATACTTTTATTTACAAAGCTATTTTGCGTTTACTACCTTTTTATTTGTGCATTTTTATTGTTCAGAAATGTGTTGGGTACTCTCTTCGTTCACTGGACTTTATCCTGCTAACTGTTCCAAATGTCCGAACTGAATTTGGTAAAAGGGCTTTTATGTACTCTGCGCCATCGTCTTGGAACACCTTACAAAATACTTTTAAACTGGAAGAACTTGTGCCGATTGGTGTTTTTAAATCGCTGATGAAGGATTTTGAGGCTGATTCCTTAACCTGTCAATGTTTTTAATTAGCTGTTTTATACCCTTGTGAATTCAATAGTTTTTACTAGATTACTTGTAGTTTTTCATGTTGTCTGTCTGTAATTTTTTTGTAATGACTTGATGCTGCCTATCTTGGCCAGGGCGCTCTTGAAAAATAGATTTTAATCTCAATGAGCCCTTCCTGGTTAAATAAAGGCTAAATAAAAAATCAATAGGACTGGCACTGTGGTGTACCACTTCACTTTCCAACGTTTGACATTTTCTGGTATCAGGTTGAGACAGGGCCATATTGGCATTATTTCCATGTGGTTTGCACGCCACTCTTGAGGAGCTGTGGATACTTGTCTTAATTAAATACTTCCCTGCAGCGTGTTCAGTCACAAGAGGGAATAGTCAACTCGGGATTCTTTTAATATGATTTCACATACTGACGTCTCAGGGTAGTTTTCATGGCTGTGCCTGTGGCCTACTTTACCTTGCTATCATTTTCCACTTCGCTAGCAGTGTCCATGGTGAGAAGAAGCACTGTATTCCCATTGAAAGGGGTGGGGATTGGTCCACTCTTCGCTGGGGGTGGGGTAATCCTGTATTGCACGTTGGGGCTGCATTTCACAGAGAAGTACGTGGAGCTGGGAGGGGCACTCCTAGGGGAAAAACAAATACACGTGACAGTTACATGTCACATCCTGATGCTTTGCTTGCACAAATCTATAGCAATAACAGAGACAACACAATTTATTTATTTTTATTTCACCTTTATTTAACCAGGTAGGCCAGTTGAGAACAAGTTCTCATTTACAACTGCGACCTGGCCAAGTTAAAGCAAAGCAGTGCGACAAAAACAACAGTTACACATAAACAAATGTACAGTCAACAACACAAAAGAAAAGAAAAAGAATATAAGAGAACAAGTGCAGTGGACCACCAGCAGTGAGTACAGTTCATAATCTCCTATTTCCAGAGACAACGGGTGGTAGTGCTAGTTCGACAGTCATCGTAGAGGTATGATGGCATCTACATCCCTCTAAAATTAGTAACATACCAAAGGGGGAGAAATACTGGACTGTCAACCTACACTAGTATAATTTCACAAGAATACTGGCAATAAGGATGTACTTACAGTATATATATCTATGTATCAAACTACATCTCAAGGTGTTTATACTAAGTATACACCTGTTTATAAACATTAAGCTTGGGCTGTAAAACCTAATACCTGAAGTCCAGGGCTCCAGGCTGGACCAGGGAGTTGGTCCATGCTAGAGGTCGACCGATTAATCGGAATGGCCAATTAATTAGGGCCGATTTCAAGTTTTTATAACAATCGGAAATTGGTATTTTTGGACACCGATTTGCCCGTTTAAATTATTATTATTTTTTTTTACACCTTTATTTAACTAGGCAAGTCAGTTAAGAACACATTCTTATTTTCAATGGCGGCCTAGGAACGGTGGGTTAACTGCCTCGTTCAGGGGCAGAACGACAGATTTTCTCATTGTCAGCTCGGGGGATCCAATCTTGCAAACTTACAGTTAACTCTTCCAAAGCTCTAACCACCTGCCTTTCATTGCACTCCACGAGGAGACTGCCTGTTACGCGAATGCAGTAAGCCAAGGTAAGTTGCTAGCTAGCATTAAACTTATCTTATAAAAAAACAATCAATCAATCATAATCACTAGTTAACTACACATGGCTGATGATATTACTAGTTTATCTAGCGTGTCCTGCGTTGCATATAATCTGACTGAGCATACAAGCATACAAGTATCTGAGCGGTGGTAGGCAGCAGCAGGCTCGTAAGCATTCATTCAAACAGCACTTTTGTGCGTTTTGCCAGCCGCTCTTCGTTGTGCGTCAAGCATTGCGCTGTTTATGACTTCAAGCCTATCAACTCCCGAGATTAGGCTGGTGTAAACTATGTGAAATGGCTAGCTAGTTAGCGGGTTGCACGCTAATAGCATTTCAAATGTTACTCGCTCTGAGACTTGGAGTGGTTGTTCCCCTTGCTCTGCATGGGTAACACTGCTTCGAGGGTGGCTGTTGTCGTCGTGTTCCTGGTTCGAGCCCAGGGAGGAGCGAGGAGAGGGACGGAAGCTATACTGTTACACTGGCAATACTAAAGTGACTATAAGAACATCCAATAGTCAAGGTTAATGAAATACAAGTGGTATAGAGGGAAATAGTCCTATAATAACTACAACCTAAAACATCTTACCTGGGAATATTGAAGACTCATGTTAAAAGGAACCACCAGCTTTCATATGTTCTCATGTTCTGAGCAAGGAACTTAAATGTTAGCTTTCTTACATGGCACATATTGCACTTTTACTTTCTTCTCCAATACTTTTTTTGCAATATTTAAACCAAATTGAACGTTTCAGGCTAAACTGATTTAAAAAAAAAAAAACACCGATGAATTGGCCAATTTTTATTTTATTTTTTACATGTATTTGTAATAATGGCAATTACAACAATACTGAATTAACAATTATTTATTTGAGGCTAAACTGATTTAAAAAAAATATATTTTTCAACGCCGACACCGATGAATTGGCCGATTTTTATTTTATTTTTGGCAATTACAACAATACTGAATTAACAATTATTTTAACTTAATATAATAAGTTAAAATAATTGTTCATTCAGTATTGTTGTAATTGCCATTATTACAAATACATGTAAAAATAAAAAATAAAATAAAAATCGGCCAATTCATCGGTGTCGGCGTTGAAAAATATCTATTTTTTAAATCTAATAGAAATGTCCCTTGAGAGGAAGCATTTCGTTTTTACACACACCGTTGTTATGAAACCATCTGTATCTGCTGTGTAATAATATATTGTGGAGTCTCCGATATACTACGATAGGTTTATTTCTTCAGAATGGTGGTTTGTGTTGGGCTTAACACTCTTTTCTATCCTGTTAACGTCAAAATCATAGGCCATAATTGTTCAGATTTTTTTACCTTTATTTAACTAGGCAAGTCAGTTAAGAACAAATTCTTATTTTCAATAACAGCCTAGGAACTGCCTGTTCAGGGGCAGAATGACAGATCTGTACCTTGTCAGCTTGGGGATTTGAACTTGCAGCCTTTCGGTTACTAGTCCAACGCTCTAACCACTAGGCTACCCTGCCGCCCCTCAGTTGCACTGTGATTGGCAAGACTGGTGTCATATGAATTGGCAGCTTGTAAGAATAACAAAAGAGTCTGTTGACTAGCAGAAAGACATCACTAATGCAGACTCCCTCTTAAGAACATGTGGTCCGACTCCTCCACTGAATATAAATGCCATCCACAAACAGTACTTTCAGTGCAATGAATGATCCAACTATTCATGCAGTTGGAATATCCCAAATATATGACAACAAAATCAGTTGATCATGTCGCCTAATTAGTCATTTGAAATCATATCATCATTTGATATAACTTCTCAGGCTAATGAAATGTAATGGCACCACCACTTTACATGAGACTAATTTCCTATAGTAACTATTACAATCTTGTGTGCCATCTTAATTTTACTCATAGCTGAATAATAAAACAAATGGGATACATTTTTCCACAAACAATAACAGAGATTATTGTATATTAGCCTCAAATCAACCATTTTTACCAACGCATGACATTAGTAAATATTTTTAATCCAATTCAAATGAATGAATAAATAAAACACGACAACCCATATTTGAGCACATGGGCAGTTCGGTGCAAGACGACCGTTAGAGCCGATGACGTGTTAGACCCGAAGACGTGCTTCTACGCATGAGTTTAACTAGCCAAAGTCACCATGACATTACCTATAAATGTGATCAGGGATTTCTATTGGAGAAGCAGTTTTAGCCCACATTCATACTGTACTGTCTTTGATTGTGTCTTAAAGCTACAATACGTAACTTTTTGGGTGTCCCGAACAAATTCACATAGAAATATGAGCTATAGATCTGTCATTCTCATTGAAAGCAAGTCTAAGAAGTCGTAGAGCTTGCTCACGAGCTTCAAAAACAGCTGAAAATAAAATATTTTTGGTTATGGAAAATATATTTCACAGCTGTTTAGATGGTACAATGATTCTCTACACTACCCATATGGGAAAGTAATATGGCAATATATGTATATTACTTATACTGTATGTTTTATATTGGCATATATTGTGGAAACATATGCCCATATATGCTTATATACTGTATGTATTGTGGCAGATGGCAGTGAGAGGAAAGGAGAGTGGTTATTGAGGGGAGATATTTTGCAGCCCGCTAGCTCCACCCCCTGAGCCTTATATGGACATCCTGCCCCAACAAGGCAAGGATGTCGTTCGTTAAGCCAGGGAGTGCTTGGGGATAAAGGACGAATCAGCCTGAACAAAGTGCTATATGAAGAGAGGGAGTAGAGAGAACAATATCTGTGGGATTACCTGTTGTGACCTGGACTGTCTGACTATTTGGACTGCAATCTGAGGCTGGTAACTAATGAACTTATCCTCTGCAGCAGAGTTAACTCTGTCTTTCCTGTGGCGATCCTCATGCGAGCCAGTTTCATCATAGTGCTTGATGGGTTTTTGTGACTGCACTTGAAGAAACTTTCAAAGTTATTGACATGTTCCGTATTGACTGACCTCCAACTCAATCATCAAGTTTGCGGACGACACAACAGTGGTAGGCTTGATTACCAACAACGACGAGACTGCCTACAGGGAGGAGGTGAGGGCCCTCTGAGTGTGGTGTCAGGAAAATAACCTCACACGCAACGTCAACAAAACTAAGGAGATGATTGTGGACTTCAGGAAACAGCAGAGGGAACACCCCCCTAACCACATTGATGGAACAGTAGTGAAGAGAGTAGTAAGTTTTTTTAAGTTCCTCGGCATACACATCACAGACAAACTGAATTGGTCCACCCACACAGACAGCATCGTGAAGAAGGCGCAGCAGCGCCTCTTCAACCTCCAGGAGGCTGAAGAAATTTGGCTTGTCACCAAAAGCACTCACAAACTTCTACAGATGCACAATCGAGAGCATCCTGTCGGGCTGTATCACCGCCTGGTACGGCAACTGCTCCGCCCACAACCTTAAAGCTCTCCAGAGGGTAGTGAGGTCTGCACAACGCATCACCGGGGGCAAACTACCTGCCCTCCAGGACACCTACACCACCCAATGTCACAGGAAGGCCATAAAGATCATCAAGGACAGCAACCACCCGAGCCACTGCCTGTTCACCCCGCTATCATCCAGAAGGTGAGGTCAGTACAGGTGCATCAAAGCTGGGACCGAGAGACTGAAAAACAGCTTCTATCTCAAGGCCATCAGACTGTTAAACAGCCAACACTAACATTGAGTGGCTGCTGCCAACACACTGACTCAACTCCAGCCACTTTAATAATGGGAATTGATGGGAAATGATGTAAAATATATCACTAGCCACTTTAAACAATGCTACCTAATATGTTTATATACTCCATTATTCATCTCATATGTATATACTGTACTCTATCATCTACTGCATCTTTATGTAATACATGTATCACTAGCCACTAACTATGCCACTTTGTTTACATACTCATCTCATATGTATATCCTGCACTCAATACCATCTACTGTATCTTGCCTATGCTGCTCTGTACCATCACTCACTCATATCTTTATGTACATATTCTTTATCCCCTTACACTTGTGTCTATAAGGTAGTAGTTTTGGAATTGTTAGCTAGATTACTTGTTGGCTATTACTGCATTGTCAGAACTAGAAGCACAAGCATTTCGCTACACTCGCATTAACATCTGCTAACCATGTGTATGTGACAAATAAAATTTGATTTGATTTTGACCTTCATGTTTCAAGTAATGGACAAATTTATTTGAGCTGTTCTTGCCATAATATGGACTTGGTATTTTACCAAATAGGGCTATCTTCTGTGTAATACCCCTACCTTGTCACAACTGATTGGCTCAAATGCATTATGGAAAGAAATTCCACAATTTAACTTTGAACACCTGTTAATTGAAATGCATTCCAGATTGACGCTGGTTGAGAGAATGCCAAGAGTGTGCAAAGCTGTCAAGGCAAAGGGTGGCTACTTTGAAGAATCTCTGTTTTGCTATAACACTTCGGTTACTACATGATTCCATGTGTTTTCTATTCTACAATGTAGAAAATAGTACAAATAAAGAAACCCTTAAATGAGGTTAACTTGACTGGTAATTTTTTTATTTTTTGTATGAGTGTAAGATGTGTTAAAATACACCACATTTAAAATATTTCACGTTCATATGGTTTATAATTAAATCACATGGCCACGTTACTTTTCCGTATGGGTATACTTGCTTGTCACATTTTCAATGTCTGAACTAAAACCATTTTAGCAACGAGGAAATGGCGGCACGATCTCTGTATAGTGCACCTTTTAATTGCATCGTAGCATAGCCATATAGCCTACAATTTCGTTAACGAAATAAGGCAATACGGATTTATGCCGCGTTCATGTGATAGTCGGAACAAGGAAACCGGGGATAAACTGGGCTACTGTTAATTCAAAGGTAATCAAATTGTTTGTCACATGCGCCGAATACAACTGGTGTAGACTATACTGTGAAATACTTGCTTACCAGCCCTTAAAAATAGGGCTACCCAGCTACTACCGCCTGAAGAGACAATTCTGGGTCGGGTAGCATGGACACATACCTGTTCAGGTTCACTTTCAACACTGTGCCGACGACGTAAAGAGCCCTCAAAGTTTTCTCAGTGTCGAGGCGAAATGTCCGTTGGTACATCTGGTCTACTGGCTTGTTGGTGGCTATTCTATTAAAGTGCTGAAAGAGATTAGGGTGCCCGGTCAAAGAAACTTGCTCCTGGGAAACATTCATGGTGATAGGCTACGTTGCAGTGAATCCGAATTATGGAATGAGACATGGCGGTGTAGTGTATACAGGTCTAAGGATTGGCCCTATTGTTGAGGGGGTGTTTTCCTGCATGTAATTTGAGGCAGATGAGGCTGCAATTACCCAGCAAACCAAACGTATGCCAATTTGCATGCATCTTCTAGAGTATGATGGCGTACGCAACAATTGGATGTGCATTCCACCACCTACTGTGCGGGTGGATAATAAGGATCCCAAAAAGGAAATTCATGTGGCTAAAATTGCATTTGTCACATGTGCCGAATACAACAGGTGTAGACCTTACAGGGAAATGATTACTTACAAGCCCTTAACCAACAATGCAGTTGTTTATTTATGTATTTTTTATTTCACCTTTATTTAGCCAGGTAGGCAAGTTGAGAACAGGTTTGTTTACAACTGCGACCTGGCCAAGATTAAACAAAGCAGTGTGACACAGAGTTACACATGGAATGGAATAAACAAAAAATACAGTCAACAAAATAGAAAAAAATAAGTCTATATACAGTGTGTGCAAATGAGGTGAGATAAGGGAGGTAAAGGCAATAAATAGGCCATAGTGGCAAAATTATTACAATTTAGCAATTAAGCACTGGCGTGATAGATGTGCAGAAGGTGAATGTGCAAGTAGAGATACTGGGGTGCAAAGGAGCAAAAAAAAATTGTATGGGGATGAGGTAGTTGGATGGGCTATTTACTGATGGGCTATGTACTGGTGCAGTGATCTGTGAGCTGCTCTGATAGTTGGTGCTAGTTAGTGAGGGAGATATGTCTCCAGCTTCAGCGATTTTTTTTTGTGTTGCAATTCATTCCCGCAATTGGCAAGCAGAGAACTGGAAGGGAAAGCGGCCAAAGGAGAAACTGGCTTTGGGGGTGACCAGTGAAATATGACTGCTGGAGCGGGTGCTACGGGTGGGTGCTGCTTTCCTTTAATTTCTTAAGGTATGTATAGACTCTTTTCCTTTTAATCGGACTGTTAAGACCTTTTATGTTGAATGTGACATATTTTTGTGGATTAAGCATAGGTTGGGTTTCAAATATGTACCCGAATGGAAATCTCTCATATGTAAATAGTCAGGAAATGTTTCAGCTTTGGTTTGAACACAGAAGTGACCTATGTGTCTCTTTAGGAAGGAAACAACAATAAACATAAAAAAAGAAAAAAAATCCCGCCCACCCCGATTGTCAGACTAAAACAACAATCCCAACAATCAAACATAAATACACTTGTAGAGATACATTGGTGCTCACTTTCCACCTTGCTCTTACTAGCTAAACCTTGGCGTAAACTAAAACCTGCGAGCTCTCTAAGTTGAAAACAAAAGTTGTGAATAGACATTTATGGCTGAATATTTACTGCCCACGGTAAGGGCTGCTTAAGTCTCTTTTCAGAAGATAAACATAAATGGCGGGGAAAGCAGACATATCCGGGAAAAAGCTGACCCTCTTGCCATCGATGGTTATGTTCCCTTTGGCTCTTGCGAGTTGCAGTATCTTCTCTCTGTCTTGGAAACGGAGGAACTCGATCAGGACGGCCCGTGGGGGCTCATCTGGCCGGGGGTTTCGGCACTGATGTTCTGTGGGCGCATTCGATTTCCAGCGGCTTAGTGAAGTTGATTATGCCTAGGACATCAGGGATCCATTGAGTGAAGAAACGGACAGGGTCACGGCCCTCGCTGTCCTCTTTCAATCCAACCACACGGATATTACTACGTCTGCTCTGGTTTTCCAGCTGGTCTACCTTGTTTTGAGGTAGGCATTGTCCTTCTGCAGTTGTATCAGAACCTGGTCATGTCGAGCGATGGTATCTTCAACTGTGCTAATGCGCAACTCAGCCTCAGTCGTTCTCAAAAGGAGATCATTCATTGAGGATTTTTGGGTCGTCAATGGAAGAATGGAGTTCAGCCGATTTCTTGTCAATTTTAATAGAAATACCTTTGTTACCATCCTGAATTTCCCGGAGGAGAGTAGCCAGCATGTCGGCAGGCTCGCAAGAGTCTGGAACTGTCGTCTGAGTTATGAGGGCTAATGCTAATCTTGCTAGCTGTAGCGTTATCGTTATCTTAGGAATCAACAATGTTGTTGTCCAAAATTTGGTTGTCCTTCTTGCCTCACGGTAGGAGGTCCATGGCTCTTTGGGAAGGTAAGTACTTGACAATTTATCAGCCGATGTTAGAATATTGTTTCAAAGTTGTTATTTAGGTAATAATAGAATAACTTTGAAGAGCTCGGTTTGTCAACGTCTGCTCAGCGGCATCACGTGCTCCCGATGTCCACATATTCTAAGTCAGTACTGTCCAGAGTAGTGATAATGGACGGGCAGACGGGTGCTGGTAGCGATCAGTTGAAGAGCATGCATTTAATTCTACTTGAATTTAAGTTAAGTTGGAGGCCACAGAAGGAAAGTTGTATTTATTTTTATCTTCATTTAACTAGGCAAGTCAGTTAAGAACAAATTCTTGTTTTCTATGACGGCCTAGGAACAGTGGGTTAAATGCCTTGTTCAGGGGCAGAACGACAGATTTTTACCTTGTCAGCTCGGGGATTCAATATTGCAACCTTTCGGTTATTAGTCCAACGCTCTA
The DNA here is from genome assembly GCF_002021735.2 of Oncorhynchus kisutch. Classification (NCBI taxonomy): domain Eukaryota; kingdom Metazoa; phylum Chordata; class Actinopteri; order Salmoniformes; family Salmonidae; genus Oncorhynchus; species Oncorhynchus kisutch. Next base: position 40,301,852 of record NC_034178.2, read on the forward strand.
ACCACTAGGCTACCTGCCGCCCCAAATGGCATTGAAGCTCGTCTGGAGGTTAGTCAACACAGTGTCCAAAAAAGGGCCAGAAGTATACAGAATGGTATCGTCTGCGTAGAGGTGGATCAGAGAATCACCAGCAGCAATAGCGACATCATTGACTTATACAGAGAAAAGTGTCGGTCCGGGAATTTAACCCTGTGGCAAACCCATAGACTGCCAGAGATCCGGACAACAAGCCCTCCGATTTGACACATAGAACTCTGTCTGAGAAGTAGTTGGTGAACCAGGTAGTTATTAAGTTATTAAGAAAATACCAAAAAAGTAAGAGGTAAGAATAACAAATAATTAAAGAGCAGCAGTAAATAACAACAGTGGGGCTATATACAGTGCCTTGCGAAAGTATTCGGCCCCCTTGAACTTTGCGACCTTTTGCCACATTTCAGGCTTCAAACATAAAGATATAAAACTGTATTTTTTTTGTGAAGAATCAACAACAAGTGGGACACAATCATGAAGTGGAACGACATTTATTGGATATTTCAAACTTTTTTAACAAATCAAAAACAGAAAAATTGGGCGTGCAAAATTATTCAGTCGGTAGTCATTTAGGCAGTGTTCTTGGTCTGCTTGAAACATGTTGGTATTACAGACTCAGACAGGGAGAGGTTGAAAATGTCAGTGAAGACACTTGCCAGTTGGTCAGTGCATGCTCGGAGTACACATCCTGGTAATCCGTCTGGGCCAGTGGCCTTGTGAATATTGACCTGTTTAAAGGTCTTACTCACATCGTCTGCGGAGAGGGTGATCCCACAGTCGTCCGGAACAGCTGATGCTCTCATGCACGCTTCAGTGTAAATTGCCTCGAAGCGAGCATAGAAGTTATTTAGCTTGTCTGGTAGGCTCATGTCACTGAGCAGCTCTCGGCTGTGCTTCCCTTTGTAGTCTGTAATAGTTTGCAAGCCCTGCCACATCCAGTGTAATACGATTCGATCTTAGTCCTGTATTGACGCCTTGCTTGTTTGATGGTTCATCGGAGGGCATAGCGGGATTTCTTATAAGCTTCCGGGTTAGAGTCCCGCTCCTTGAAAGAGGCAGCTCTACCCTTTAGCTCAGTGCGAATGTTGCCTGTAATCCATGGCTTCTGGTTGGGGTATGTACGTACAGTCACTGTGGGGATGACGTCCTCGATGCACTTATTGATAAAGTCAGTGACTGATGTGGGGTACTCCTCAATGCCATTGGAAGAATCCTGGAACATATTCCAGTCTGTGCTAGCAAAACAGTCCTGTAGTTTAGCATCTGCTTCATCTGACCACTTTTTTATAGACCGAGTCACTGGTGCTTCCTGTTTTAATTTCTGCTTGTAAGCAGGAGTCAGGAGGATAGAATTATGGTCAGATTTGCCAAATGGAGGGTGAGGGACAGCTTTGAACATGTCTCTGTGTGTGGAGTAAAGGTGGAATGATGACTTTTCCTAGATTGACCCAAACATTTTGGGTTTGATAACCGTGAGTAAAGACCTGCAAAATGTTTGAGAGACAAACTGGAGGCCATAAGAGAGGTCTGGGAGAAGTGGGTAGAGCATCTGCCATACCTCTACAACCCTGTGCTTGAACTAACAGTGGATGAGCAACTGGTTCCATTCGGAGGAACATTTTTATTTTTCATATCTGTAATGTAAGTGATTTGCACTGTTAATTGTATTATATATTTTTATTTTTATTTTATTTTATTTCACCTTTATTTAACCAGGTAGGCTAGTTGAGAACAAGTTCTCATTTGCAACTGCGACCTGGCCAAGATAAAGCATAGCAGTGTGAGCAGACAACACAGAGTTACACATGGAGTAAACAATTAACAAGTCAATAACACAGTAGAAAACAAAGGGGGAGTCTATATACAATGTGTGCAAAAGGCATGAGGAGGTAGGCGAATAATTACAATTTTGCAGATTAACACTGGAGTGATAAATGATCAGATGGTCATGTACAGGTAGAGATATTGGTGTGCAAAAGAGCAGAAAAGTAAATAAATAAAAACAGTATGGGGATGAGGTAGGTGAAAATGGGTGGGCTATTTACCAATAGACTATGTACAGCTGCAGCGATCGGTTAGCTGCTCAGATAGCTGATGTTTGAAGTTGGTGAGGGAGATAAAAGTCTCCAACTTCAGCGATTTTTGCAATTCGTTCCAGTCACAGGCAGCAGAGTACTGGAACGAAAGGCGGCCAAATGAGGTGTTGGCTTTAGGGATGATCAGTGAGATACACCTGCTGGAGCGCGTGCTACGGATGGGTGTTGCCATCGTGACCAGTGAACTGAGATAAGGCGGAGCTTTACCTAGCATGGACTTGTAGATGACCTGGAGCCAGTGGGTCTGGCGACGAATATGTAGCGAGGGCCAGCCGACTAGAGCATACAAGTCGCAGTGGTGGGTGGTATAAGGTGCTTTAGTGACGAAACGGATTGCACTGTGATAGACTGCATCCAGTTTGCTGAGTAGGGTGTTGGATGCCATTTTGTAGATGACATCGCCGAAGTCGAGGATCGGTAGGATAGTCAGTTTTACTAGGGTAAGCTTGGCGGCGTGAGTGAAGGAGGCTTTGTTGCGGAATAGAAAGCCGACTCTTGATTTGATTTTCGATTGGAGATGTTTGATATGAGTCTGGAAGGAGAGTTTGCAGTCTAGCCAGACACCTAGGTACTTATAGATGTCCACATATTCCAGGTCGGAACCATCCAGGGTGGTGATGCTAGTCGGGCATGCGGGTGCAGGCAGCGATCGGTTGAAAAGCATGCATTTGGTTTTACTAGCGTTTAAGAGCAGTTGGAGGCCACGGAAGGAGTGTTGTATGGCATTGAAGCTTGTTTGGAGGTTAGATAGCACAGTGTCCAATGACGGGCCGAAAGTATATAGAATGGTGTCGTCTACGTATAGGTGGATCAGGGAATCGCCCGCAGCAAGAGCAACATCATTGATATATACAGAGAAAAGAGTCGGCCCGAGAATTGAACCCTGTGGCACCCCCATAGAGACTGCCAGAGGACCGGACAGCATGCCCTCCGATTTGACACACTGAACTCTGTCTGCAAAGTAATTGGTGAACCAGGTAAGGCAGTCATCCGAAAAACCGAGGCTACTGAGTCTGCCGATAAGAATATGGTGATTGACAGAGTCGAAAGCCTTGGCAAGGTCGATGAAGACGGCTGCACAGTACTGTCTTTTATCGATGGCGGTTATGATATCGTTTAGTACCTTGAGTGTGGCTGAGGTGCACCCGTGACCGGCTCGGAAACCAGATTGCACAGCGGAGAAGGTACGGTGGGATTCGAGATGGTCAGTGACCTGTTTGTTGACTTGGCTTTCGAAGACCTTAGATAGGCAGGGAAGGATTGATATGGGTCTGTAACAGTTTGGGTCCAGGGTGTCTCTCCCTTTGAAGAGGGGGATGACTGCGGCAGCTTTCCAATCCTTGGGGATCTCAGATAATATGAAAGAGAGGTTGAACAGGCTGTTAATAGGGGTTGCGACAATGGTGGCGGATAGTTTCAGAAATAGAGGGCCCAGATTGTCAAGCCCAGCTGATTTGTACGGGTCCAGGTTTTTGCAGCTCTTTCAGAACATCTGCTATCTGGATTTGGGTAAAGGAGAACCTGGAGAGGCTTGGGCGAGGAGCTGCGGGGGGGGGCGGAGCTGTTGGCCGAGGTTGGAGTAGCCAGGCGGAAGGCATGGCCAGCCGTTGAGAAATGCTTATTGAAGTTTTCGATAATCATGGATTTATCGGTGGTGACCGTGTTACCTAGCCTCAGTGCAGTGGGCAGCTGGGAGGAGGTGCTCTTGTTCTCCATGGACTTCAATGTCCCAGAACTTTTTGGAGTTGGAGCTACAGGATGCAAACTTCTGCCTGAAGAAGCTGGCCTTAGCTTTCCTGACTGACTGCGTGTATTGGTTCCGGACTTCCCTGAACAGTTGCATATCACGGGGACTATTCGATGCTATTGCAGTCCGCCACAGGATGTTTTTGTGCTGGTCGAGGGCAGTCAGGTCTGGGGTGAACCAAGGGCTGTATCTGTTCTTAGTTCTGCATTTTTTGAACGGAGCATGCTTATCTAAAATGGTGAGGAAGTTACTTTTAAAGAATGACCAGGCATCCTCAACTGAAGGGATGAGGTCAATGTCCTTCCAGGATACCCGGGCCAGGTCGATTAGAAAGGCCTGCTCACAGAAGTATTTTAGGGAGCGTTTGACAGTGATGAGGGGTGGTCGTTTGACTGCGGCTCCGTAGGGGATACAGGCAATGAGGCAGTGATCGCTGAGATCCTGGTTGAAGACAGCAGAGGTGTATTTGGAGGGCCAGTTGGTCAGGATGACGTCTATGAGGGTGCCTTTGTTTACAGAGTTAGGGTTGTACCTGGTGGGTTCCTTGATGATTTGTGTGAGATTGAGGGCATCTAGCTTAGATTGTAGGACTGGCGGGGTGTTAAGCATATCCCAGTTTAGGTCACCTAACAGAACAAACTCTGAAGCTAGATGGGGGGCGATCAATGGTGTCCAGGGCACAGCTGGGAGCTGAGGGGGGTCGGTAGCAGGCGGCAACAGTGAGAGACTTATTTCTGGAGAGAGTAATTTTCAAAATTAGTAGTTCGAACTGTTTGGGTATGGACCTGGAAAGTATGACATTACTTTGCAGGCTCTCTCTGCAATAGACTGCAACTCCTCCCCCTTTGGCAGTTCTATCTTGATGGAAGATGTTATAGTTGGGTATGGAAATCTCTGAATTTTTGGTGGCCTTCCTGAGCCAGGATTCAGACACAGCAAGGACATCAGGGTTAGCAGAGTGTGCTAAAGCAGTGAGTAAAACAAACTTAGGGAGGAGGCTTCTGATGTTGACATGCATGAAACCAAGTCAACAAATGAGGGTGCCTGGGGACATGCAGGGCCTGGGTTTACCTCCACATCACCCGCGGAACAGAGAAGGAGTAGTATGAGGGTGCGGCTAAAGGCTATCAAAACTGGTCGCCTAGAGCGTTGGGGACAGAGAATAAGAGGAGCAGGTTTCTGGGCATGGTAGAATATATTCAGGGCATAATGCGCAGACAGGGGTATGGTGGGGTGCGGGTACAGTGGAGGTAAGCCCAGGCCATGGGTGATGATGAGAGAGGTTGTATCTCTGGACATGCTGGTTGTAATGGGTGACGTCACCGCATGTGTGGGAGGTGGGACAAAGGAGTTATCAGGGGTATGAAGAGTGGAACTAGGGGCTCCATTGTGAACTAAAACAATGTATTGCTGTAATATCATTGATTTATGTGATTGTTTTCTGTGAGACTGATACTAATTACTGATAGCAATCTCTTTTGTCAAAAGGTCGCTGTCCTTTCCGGCAGTATATGCCCAGCAAGCCATTAAAGTATGGCATCAAGATATGGGTGGCCTGTGACACACAATCCAGCTACGCTTGTAAGATGCAAGTCTACACAGGGAAGCCGGCCAGTGGAGGCCCGGAGAAGAACCAGGGGATGCGGGTTGTGCTTGATGTGACAGATGGACTGAGGGAGCACAATGTCACGTGTGACAATTTCTTCATCTCTTATGAACTCGTCTAGCATCTCCTGAAGAGGAATATCACCATGGTTGGTACAGTTAGAAAGATCAAGCCTGAGCTCCCCCTGCACTCCTCGCAACAAGGGGTAGAGAGGCCTTCTCATCAAAGTTTGCCTTCACCCCCACCACCAATCTAGTTTCTTACCTCCCAAAGAGGAACAAGAATGTGGTCCTCCTGAGCACACTGCACAAAATGGCTGAGATCAGTGATCGTGAGGACAGGAAGCCAGCCATCATCCTGGACTACAACCACAACAAAGGAGGAGTGGACAACCTGGACAAGGTGATTGGAACTTGAACTTGATGAATGGCTGGTTGTTCCTTCATGCTAAATAGATTTGGAGTTTAAAATTCAATTAGGCTGCTTTATGTTAGGGGTTTAGTGAAGGAGGGTATTTTTTTACCATTGGGACAAGGGGAGTATACAGAATGTTAGAATGTCAGAATGTCCCTGGCCACTAGGAGCGCTGCCTCTGGATGAGCATTTTCCTGTTTGCTTATGGCGGTATACAGCTCATTGACTGCAGTTTTAGTGCCAGCTTCGTCTGTGGTGGTATGTAGACAGCTTCGAAAAATACAGATGAACACTAGGTAGATAGTGTGGTCTACAGCTTATCATGAGATCTCTACTCTACCTCAGGCGAGCAAAACCTTGAGACTTCTTTAGATATCGTGCACCAGCTGTTGTTTGCATATATGCATAGGCCCCTGTCCCGTGTCACCAGAGGCTGCTGTACTATCCTGCCGATAGAGTGTATAACCCGTCAGCTGTATGTTTTTAATGTTGTTGTTCAGCCACTACTCGGTGAAACATAAGATATTACAGTTTTTAATGACCCTTTCGTATGATATACCTGATTTCAGTTTGTCCCATTTATTTTCCAGCGATTGAACGTTAGCTAGCAGGACGGAAGGCAAAGGCAGATTAGCCACTCGTCGTCTGATCCTCACAAGGCACCCTGATCTTTTCCCGCTAAATCTCAGTTTCCTTCTCCAGGGAATGACGGGGATCTGGGCCTGGTCGGGTGTCTGTAGTATATCCCTCCCGTCCAACTCATTGAAGAAACACTCTTAGTCTAATCTGAGGTGAGTAATCGTAGTTCTGATGTCCAGAAGCTCTTTTCGGTCATAAGAGACGATAGCAGCAACATTATTTACAAAACAAGTTATGAACCATGCAAAAAAAAAAAAAAAATAGCATAGTTGGTTAAGAGCCAATACGACGGCAGCCATCCCCTCCGGCGCCATCTTGCAACAGGACTATACTAGGCCTATACATTTAGTTGTCACACTGACTGCCCATACTGAAATAATATTTTTTTTTTAGAATAATATTATACACAGTGGGGCAAAAAAGTATTGTGCAAGTTATCCTACTTAAAAAGATGAGAGAGGCCTGTAATTTTCATCATAGGTACACTTCAACTATGACAGACAAAATGAGAGAGAAAAAATTCCAGAAAATCACATTGTAGGATTTTTTATTAATTTATTTGCAAATTATGGTGGAAAATAAGTATTTGGTCACCTACAAACAAGCAAGATTTCTGGCTCTCACAGACCTGTAACTTCTTCTTTAAGAGGCTCCTCTGTCATCCACTCATTACCTATATTAATGGCACCTGTTTGAACTTGTTATCAGTATAAAAGACACCTGTCCACAACCTCAAACAGTCACACTCCAAACTCCACTACGGCCAAGACTAAAGAGCTGTCAAAGGACACCAGAAACAAAATTGTAGACCTGCACCAGGCTGGGAAGACTGAATCTGCAATAGGTAAGCAGCTTGGTTTGAAGAAATCAACTGTGGGAGCAATTATTAGGAAATGGAAGACATACAAGACCACTGATAATCTCCCTCGATCTGGGGCTCCACGCAAGATCTCACCCCGTGGGGTCAAAATGATCACAAGAACGGTGAACAAAAATCCCAGAACCACTCGGGGGGGACCTTGTGAATGACCTGCAGAGAGCTGGGACCAAAGTAACAAAGCCTACCATCAGTAACACACTACGCCGCCAGGGACTCAAATCCTGCAGTGCCAGACATGTCCCCCTGCTTAATTCAGTACATGTCCAGGCCCATCTGAAGTTTGCTAAAGAGCATTTGGATGATCCAGAAGAAGATTGATGGTCAGATGAAACCAAAATATAACTTTTTTTTTTTGGTAAAAACTCAACTCGTCGTGTTTGGAGGACAAAGAATGCTGAGTTGCATCCAAAGAACACCATACCTACTGTGAAGCATGGGGGTGGAAACATCATGCTTTGGGGCTGATTTTCTGCAAAAGGACTAGGACGACTGATCCGTGTAAAGGAAAGAAGGAATGTGGCCATGTATCGTGAGATTTTGAGTGAAACCTCCTTCCATCAGCAAGGGCATTGAAGATGAAACGTGGCTGTGTCTTTCAGCATGACAATGATCCCAAACACGAAGGAGTGGCTTCGTAAGAAGCATTTCAAGGTCCTGGAGTGGCCTACCAATCTCCAGATCTCAACCCCATAGAAAATCTTTGGAGGGAGTTGAAAGTCCATGTTGCCCAGCAACAGCCCCAAAACATCACTGCTCTAGAGGAGATCTGCATGGAGGAATGGGCCAAAATACCAGCAACAGTGTGTGAAATCCTTGTGAAGACTTACAGAAAACGTTTGACCTCTGTCATTGCCAACAAAGGGTAAATAACAAAGTATTGAGATAAACTTTTGTTTTTGACCAAATACTTATTTTCCACCATAATTTGCAAATAAATTCATTAAAAATCCTACAATGTTATTTTCTGGATTTCTTTCCCTCATTATGTCTGTCATAGTTGAAGTGTACCTATGATGAAAATTACAGGCCTCTCTCATATTTTTAAGTAGGAGAACTTGCACAATTGGTGGCTGACTAAATACTTTTCTGCCCCACTGTATATACAGTACCAGTCAAAAGTTTGGATACACCTAGGCATTGAAGGGTTTTTCTTAATTTTCAAATAGGGTTATCTTCTGGTCTTTTACCAAATAGGGCTATCTTCTGTACACCACCCCTACCTTGTCACAACACAACTGATTGGCGCAAACACATTAAGAAGGAAAGACATTCCACAAATTAACCTTTTAACAAGGCACACCTGTTAATTGAAATACCTTCCAGGTGACTACCTCATGAAGCTGGTTGAGAGAATGCCAGGAGTGTGCAAGGCTGTCATCAAGGCAAAGGGTGGCTACTTTGAAGAATCTAAAATATATTTCTTTTTTTGCTTTTTTGGTTACTACATGATTCCAAATGTGTTATTTCATAGTTGATGTCTCACTATTATTCTTCAATGTAGAAAATAGTAAAAAAAATAAAGAAAAACCCTTGAATGAGTAGGTGTGTCCAAACTTTTGACTGGTACTGTATATATATTTAAATATATTGGGGATACCCTCAAGTAATCCTGGCCCAGGTAAACAGTGTCCAACGGACAGGATTACTGTATTCTGGATCACATTTCATAAAATGTGGGAAACGGATCCTAGATTATAACTCCTACTCTGCTGTGATGTGCTGTATGTTTGTTAGGAGAAAACATGAAAGCTGCTCCAGGAATAGGAGATCATCATAAAATAAACTGCATTTAAGTGCAGGCACAGCAGGCACACATGCCACCTGTGGTTTCACAGAAACACTCTACACTAGGAGGTGCAGGAGTTGATAAATATTGTCCTCATGGGTAAGTAGGGTGAAGAAGCATCCCATCATAAAAGCATCTCAGAGAAGGAGCGCTGATCCAAGATAAGTGTTGCCATCCATGAATCTCCCTCTGGCCTCCTTTCCCCATAGAAACCCCAGCAGCAGATCTGCAGCTAGAGTGTGGAATGCAGTATTGTTATGTGTCTTCAAAGTCTGATCGTTTCCCTATCTGAATATTACAGAAATTCCCCAAATCACATGGGAGTTGGAAGAAATAAAGTCTGTACTCCAAATCAGGCCCCAAAATGGTCCATGGGAGTCTGCTAACCAGATTGACATAAAAAAAAGCAGACTACGGTTTGCAACTGCACATGGGGACAAAGATCATACTTTTTGGAGAAATGTCCTCTGGTCTAATGAAACAAAAATAGAAGAGTTTGGCCATAATGACCATTGTTATGTTTGGAGGAAAAAGGGGGAGGCTTGCAAGCCGAAGAACACCATCCCAACCGTGAAGCACGGGGGTGGCAGCATCATGTTGTGGGGGTAATTTGCTGCAGGAGGGACTGGTGCACTTCACAAAATAGATGGCATCATGAGGGAGGAAAATATGTGGATATATTGAAGCAAAATCTCAAGACATCAGTCAGGAAGTTAAAGCTTGGTCGCAAATGGGTCTTCCAAATGGACAATGACCCAAAGCATACTTCCAAAGTTGTGGCAAAAGGGCTTAATGGTCGCAAATGGGTCTTCCAAATGGACAATGACCCAAAGCATACTTCCAAAGTTGTGGCAAAAGGGCTTAAGGACAACAAAGTCAAGGTATTGGAGTGGCCATCACAAAGCCCTGACCTCAATCATATAGAAAATTTGTGGGCAGAACTGAAAAAGTGTGTGCGAGCAAGAAGGCCTACAAATTTGACTCAGTTACACCAGCTCTGTCAGGAGGAATGAGCCAAAATTCACCCAACTTATTGTGGGAAGCTTGTTGAAGGCTATCCAAAACGTTTGACCCAAGTTAAACAATTTAAAGGCAACGCTACCAAATACTAATTGAGTATATGTAAACTTCTGACCCACTGGGAATGTGATGAAAGATATAAAAGCTTAAATAACTCATTCTCTCTACTATTATTCAGACTTTTCACATTCTTGAAATAAAGTGGTGATCCTAACTAACCTAAGACAGGGAATTTTTACAAGGATTAAATGTCAGGAATTGTGAATAACTGAGTTTAAATGTAGTTGGCTAAGGTGTATGTAAACCTCCGACATCAACTGTAGCAATAACTTCTGCTGTTAATTCCTATACATTTTTTTAAGTTAAATGGGTTTCCATCGCATTTTTAAATCTACTGATGGTTTTGTCAACATTCAAATAAAGAACTAAATAGCTAATATGCCTACTCTGGCATCTGCGCTCTAGTCAACAGTTTGCATATTCAGTGCGGGTATAGCCTACATGATGATATTATTATGGACAAAAGAGCAAGATTCATTTTATTTGTCAAATGGCAATCAAGCACTGATCATAATATCACCAGAATAAAAACCTTGGAAAGGGCATTGGAAAGGAGCATCAAGCTCATCAAATTGTACTTTCACCACCCTGTGAAGTACATCATAACTTATTTCATGTGTAGGCTAATAAACTACATGCTTTCTCGAAGTTGTTGTGGGAGGACCCATTTCTCGCATAATACAGACACCAAAATATCCCACCTCGTCTAGCGTATTTTTGTTGTTGTAGACAGTTGGAAAGTTTACCGACAAATGTGCTTTTCTCATCAGGCCTGTCATGACATTTCTTATCAGATATGTACTTTACGGCTTCCCGAGTGGCACAGTGGTCTAAGGCTGATGGAGATTCTGGGTTCGAGTCCAGGCTCTGTCGCGGACGGCCGGGATCGGGAGATCCATGGGGCGGCGCACAATTGGCCCAGCGTCGTCCGGGTTAGGGGAGGGTTTAGCCGGCAGGGATGTCCTTGTCTCATCGTGCACTAGCGACTCCTGTGGCGGGCTGGGCGCAGTGCACGCTGACACGGTCGCCAGGTGTACGGTGTTTCCTCCGACACATTGGTGCGGCTGGCTTCCGGGTTAAGTGGGCATTGAGTCAAGAAGCATTGCGGCTTGGTTGGGTTGTGTTTCGGAGGATGCACGGGCTTCGCCTCTCCGGAGTCCGTACGGGAGTTGCAGCGATGTGACAAGATTGTAACTACCAACTGGATACCACAAAATTGCGGAGAAAAAGGGGTAAAAAAATGATAAATAAAGACGTACTTTACTTGCATAGAGAGGTTGGATTTTAATGTGGTTAGTGTTTGGAATAAATTGTGACCCATCTGGCTGGCCGGGAAGATTGACAGGTCCGGCCAGCCGGGTTGGTCAAATAGGCAGGTCCGGCCTCCAAATATGCAGGTCCGGCCGGCCGGCCCTCCAAATAGGCAGGTCCGGCTGGCCAGATAGGCAAGTCCTGCTGTTCACATAGGCAGGTCCGGCCAACCAGTTAGACAGGTCCAGCTGGCAGGCCGGATAGACAGGCCCGGCCGGCAAGCCAGACAGACAGGCATAGCCGGCAGACCAGATAGGTAGGTCCGGCCCGGGCGGCAATATAGGCAGGTCCGGACGATCAGATATTTGGATCTTGCTTGCCGGTCAGATAGGTTCTTTGCTGTTATACAGATGAAAACTACTCATTTCTGATGGCTTGAAAATGAAACCCTTTTCAAAGTATCTTTATTTTGAAATGAAGCTACAATTCCAATTTTATCTTCCAGAAGAGGTAGAATCTATATTACAGCAAATAATATGGCTAAACGCCAAAATACTGGTCAAATCAAATCAAATGTAGTTATATAGCCTTTCGTACATCAGCTGATATCTCAAAGTGCTGTACAGAAACTGAGCCTAAAACCCCAAACAGCAAGCAATGCAGGTGTAGAAGCACGTGGCTAGGAAAAACTCCCTAGAAAGGCCAAAACCTAGGAAGAAACATAGGTACTGGTAGAGGATTAAATATATTTTCTTGGAAAACATTTATAAGAAAGCCATCATGTTTATGAATGACATTGTAAACAATGACAGTATAATTATATCTTACAACCAATTCATCCAGGTGTATGGAGATGTATGCTCAATACAAAATTATAACCAACTCATCACAACTCGAAGGCAATTACTTAAAACAGAAAGGAATTTATTAGTTTGTCTGCAACAAATAAAACATCATAAATGGCTTAAAATTACGAATATAAATCATAAAATGTATCAGTTTCACTTACGGTCAAGATGTTTTACAACAATGCCGCATAAAATTCAAGATAGCGGGGAACAGGTTTTTTTTATGTCCCAATAGCATTACATCAGGTTTATGAGCTGATTCACAAAACAACAATTGATGCATCAATGTGTTCTTTTCAATTTAAGCTATTATATAAAATTCCCACAAAAAAAAGAATGCTCAATATATGGAGTATTCAACAGTCAGACCGGTACAGACTCTGTAATGCGGAAATCAATAGAGCATCTCTTTTGGTACTGTCCATTGGTGGCTTGTTTTTGGAGTCAGATCCAGGAATGGTTGTTATGTCATAATATCAGGGGGCGGTTGGACCTGCAAACTGTATTGCCGGCGTCTCGGGGCAGATGGGGGTAAGCGCACTCTCAGTCCTGAGAATCCACTGTGGGAGCGGCCATTTGTATTGTATTGTTACCCTGCCGCCCCAGATGCACTCGTGAATAAAACCATTTGTGTTTTATATGGGAAAACATTGAGACCACAAGTCCTCTGTGAGCTAGCTAACCAACTTTAGCTAATGCAGCTAACTAGCCAACCAGGCAATATTTAGCTTTTTTTTAACAATACAATACAAATGGCCGCTACCCTGCCGCCCCAGATGCACTCGTGAATAAAACCATTTGTGTTTTATATGGGAAAACATTGAGACCACAAGTCCCTAGTCCAATGCTCTAGTGGTTAGAGCATTGGACTAGTAACCGAAAGGTTGTAAGTTCAAATCCCCGAGCTGACAAGGTACAAAATCTGTCGTTCTGCCCCTGAACAGGCAGTTAACCCACTGTTCCTAGGCCGTCATTGAAAATAAGAATTTGTTCTTAACTGACTTGCCTATAAAGGTAAAATTGAAGAAAAAATAATAATAATCTGATGTACATGACAAATCATGTCTGTGAAGTCAGTTATACCTGTCAGCAGGAAATTAAATGTAGTACTTTACAGACTGGGCTAGTAGACAATGTGCCAAACTAGCCTGAGACACCAGTGAAAAGTCTAGTAGAACATTTTCCAAAATGGCCTTTAAAGCAGTGAAATTTTGCCTTTACAAACATTGCATGCCACAGATTTAGGACCTGAATGTAGAAATTCATGGTCTGCTGGCCAGTTCCCCCGAATCCTTGTTACATTCCTGCATGTCAGTCCTTTCAGAGAAACCCCCTATCACTGTTGGACCTCCTCAGTGACCTCAGGGCTCGGTTTTAACTTTCCTCTTGAGGATTAGAATCAGAAGTACAGTTGTATAGCTCGTCTAGTTGAGCATTCCAGATCATTTCTCCATCCCAGCAGAAATGTCCCTTTCACATAGTAGGATTTTATATATGTCGATAGACCATTTGCACAGTCTATTTTACCATTACTATGGTCAAGTCTGTGGGTTATGGTATTAAAATATAGATGTTAGCATTTTAGTAATCAACCTAGCTAGCTAGTAAAATTAACTGTTTTTGTTGTCTTTCAGATGGGTGGACCGAAAACCCAGTGACAACGCTTGGGTCTGCAGCTGTCATTTTCCGTTGAGCAAGAGAAATGGCCCTGTATTTACCAGAAAATGTAGCTCATCCGCCATGGCAGAAGAGGAAGATCCAGACCTATCCACCATGGCAGACAATGAAGTTCGAGGCCCCTCGGCCACTGGAGAATGGCTGCTGTCTGCACATTTGCAGAATGTTCTCATTGAGGTACACTACCGGTCAAAAGTTTTAGAACACCTACTCATTCAAGGGTTTTTCTTTATTTTGACTATTTTCTACATTGTATAATAATAGTGAAGACGTGACAACTATGAAATAACACATATGGAATCATGTAGTAACCAAAAAAGTGTTAAACAAATCCAAATATATTTTAAATTTGAGATTCTTCAAAATAGCCATCCTTTGCCTTGATGACAGCTTTGCACACTCTTTTTGCACACTCTTCATGATTCCATATGTGTCACGTTTGAATAAATGATTGGAGACAGGAGCAGGAATACTTAATGCCATGAAAAGGCAAGGGGACAAAGCCCAAACGAACACATATACAAAAACACATGGATGTAACCCAAACAAAGAGCGAGGTTAAACCTCTAAAAAATACCCGGGACGAGACCCAAAATAACAATACAAGGGATGAGACCCGTAATAACAGTAAATGCAGCACGAAAGCCGAAACAACAAAGCACGGGTACTCAAAACCAACGGACATGAGAAAAATAACCGACCAAGTTAATGGTGAACAGAGGGCACATATATACAATTACTAATCAGGGGGAATGGGAACCAGGTGTGCGTAATGGAACAGTTCAGTAACGCCTAGAGTCCGGTGATGTTGACCTCCGGTACTGGTGTATGGAATTAGGGATCCGTGACAATGTGTTATTTCATAGTTTTGATGTCTTCACAATTACTCTATAATGTAAAAAAATAGTTAAAATAAAAACCCTTGAATGAGTAGGTGTTCTAAAACTTTTGAACTGTAGTGTACATCTTGAGGAAACATTGGGGCAGTTGAAGGTTCTTCAGGAGACTCAGCTGTATACTTGCAACAGGTATTCAGCATCACAGTTGTCTGATGAAGTACTTAGGATGGAAACAGGACTTCCAGACAAAGACATGTTCAACACTTTGCTAAGTGGAGGGTCGAGATGCTGTCATTTGAGGATCAAGTGTTTATGTCACTTATGAAGTTATGTCACAGCTACACCAACTTGCACCTGGCTCAACTACTCCGTTGTAGTGCAAGCACTGTCAGCAATGTTACAATCACTTTCATTCATGTGATCCACAACCTTTTTTTCATTAGCATCATGAAGACTTCCAAGACGGGAGAAACTGCAGGATGGTCATGGACTGTACCGACATAGAAGTTGCTACTCCAAGTCAGTTAGATCTATTATGTATACCATTCAATGCACTCCTTAAAGCTACTCCTGGGTGTTGCACCTAATGTGGTGATAACATACTTCAGTGATCTGTATCCAGGATCTGAGTCAGACAAAGCCATTGTCAAGAAGTTAGGGTTTTAGAAGATCTTCACACCTGGAGACATGATTTTGGCAAACAAAGGCTTCTTGACCCAGAGCTTGATGCTTGCAGGAGTCACTATGAACATTCCTCCATTCCTGAACCATGAAAGATTTGCAGAGAGTGATATACATGTCACAAAAGACATAGCGGGGAACAGGATCCATGATGAGAGAAGAACAAAACAATGAGGGTTGAGGATTGGGTGTTGAGGGAACTCTTGTCACATTGTCCAAGGTGGGTTTGTGTTATAATAAACTATTCATTTTCTGTCCAGATAAAGATGTTGACACAGCATTGAAAAAGACCCACCACTGACTAAATGTCTCTTTGTTTTTCAGTCCAACAGGAGTGTGCCCATCCTGTGCTAGTGTAATCTGGTTGTGGAGACTACAGCACATTGAGCCTGTGGACAAACAGGTCAGTAACTCATCAAATATGATCCTGGATATACAAATCCTTCGACTTCACTGCCTCTTCAATGGTATGGTATTGGTAATGGTATGGTATGGTATTCAATGGTATTGCACCATATGGGCTCCTGAGTGGCACAGCTGTCTAAGGCACTGCATCTCAGTGCTAGAAGCATCACTATAGACTCTGGTTCGATTCCAGGCTGTATCACAACCGGCCATGATTAGGAGTGACTTGCCTAGTTAAATAAAGGTTAAATATAAAATGTTTAAATAAATATGGACACTTGACCTCCACCACTGCTGTGGTGCCCACCAGGCCATCCGGTGAGGCACCCAGGATCCCAGACCCCATGACCCAAAGCCCTGACTCCTGCACATCCATCCCTGTAGCCATTTTGAATTCCTTGATGTCCTCCTCTTTGTTATCTGTGCCCCACTTTACAGACAACACTCCTTCCAACGACTGTGAACACCTTGAAATGCATTCTTTGTAAGAAATGTGCTTTATAAATTAAGTTTGATTTGATTGATGACATTACAGCTGTAGAATATTTAATAAACTCTGCAGTTTTTCCATGAAGTTCAAATTGATAACTTGGGATTTTATCACTTGACATACAGTATCAATCATATAGTGGGAAGGATCCGATAAATCAAAACTGTGTGAATGCATGTACCACAACAAATAAATATATACTGTGCCTTTGAAGATATGTCTCTGGTCATGAAACTATAATACAGGCTGGATGTCTAAACAAAGGCAAATTTGAATGTCAATAGATTTTTAGGGTGCGTTCGTAAATTCACTCTGGCTGTCTACTCCGATTTCAGAGCACTCTCGTCTGAGTGTGCCAGAGAGCAGAATAACTGCTAAATTTACTAACGCTCAACACCAGTTGAATATGGCCGGTGTCAGTAAAATTCAGCAACAAAAACATAATTAAATTGCCACCAGCAGCACAGTTGCAGTCACCAACTCTCTAGATAACATGAACAGACTAACCAGCTCTGCTAGGGGAGTAAATTGGTAAGTGAGGTGTTCTCTCATTTGTGTCTAGAAGTAGCTTGGAAGCTCTGAGGGCACTCTGGCACTCCAGAAAAAATTTAAATTTACGAGCACACCCTTAGATTCATTCTCATCAATGACAACATTCTAGATCTGGTTATCACTCATCGAAGTCTGGTATCTGGAGTAATCTGGTTCATGATTATAAAATTGATTAAGTGGCTCTTTCCTTGTAGAGTGTTGACAGCTGTACAGAACACATTGAATTGCTAAGATGCTCAGACTTAACTTAATAGCTATGTTTACCGACATAGGATAAACGTTATCCCTCATGCTGGCTCTGCCCAAACTGATAAATTGCCCCTCACTATAGATGCACTTCTCCACATGGCCAGACTTATAGTGTTCTTCTCCACTTTTAATGCTCTTATACTCATCCCTGAAAAATGCCATAAGGTCTGAAATAGGCACCAAAGTTGACATCCTGTACAAACAATTATCTAGGCTCAGTAAAACATTAAAAAAGTATGTCGTCAGTGGCTAGCTAAGACAGAGAAAGGGGACATAAGTTCATGGATTGGGCACAGAAGATCCTAGGGCTCAAGTCCTCTGGAGAGAGAGAGGTGGGAGAATTAGAGGGAGCATACGTAAGTTCACACAGGACACCAGATAAGATAGGATAATTACATGAGATAGGACAGACTGACCCTTGTCCCCATGGCACATAGACTATTGCAGCATAGATACTGGAGACTGAGACGGTGGGGTTGGGGGAAACTGTGGCCCCGGACAGGGCCAAACAGGCAGGATATGACCCCACCCACTTTGCCAAAGCACAGCGCCCACACCACCAAAGGTATATCAACAGACCATTAGCTTACTACCTTGAGACAAGGCCGAGTATAGCCCACAAAGATCTCCCCCACCACAAAGCCCGAGGGGGCGCAAAATCGGACAGGATGATCACGTAAGTGACTCAACCCACTCAAGTCGAGTAAAAATCCTGGCACAACCTGATGCACCCCTCCTAGGGACGGCATGGGAGAGTTTGTTGTTGGTTTGTTACTCCAGTTCCTTGCCGTTTACCTTTCACACCCCTGGGCTAGACTACACTCAATCATGGGACCTACTGAAGAGAAAAGTCTTCATTAAATACTTAAAGGTTAAGATCAAGTCTGTCTCTCTCACATGGATCAGCAGACCATTTCATAAAAATGGATCCTCCAGCTGTTTGCTTTGAAATTCTAGGAACAATAAGGAGGCCTGCGTCTTGTGACCGTAGCGTACGTGTAGGTATGTACGGCAACACCAAATAGGAGAGACAGATAGGAACAAGTCCATGTAATGTTTGTAGATAGCAGTAAAACCTTGACTAGCCTAAACAGGAAGCCAGTGTAGAGAGGCTAGCACTGGATGCTATGATACATTTTTTGGGTTCTAGTCAAGATTCTAGCAGCCGTATTTAGCACTAACTGAAGTCTATTTAGTGCCTTATCCGGGTAGCCAGAGAGTAGAGCATTGCAGTAGAAGTGACAGAGCATGGATGAGCTTTTCTGCATCATTTTTTAACAAAAGATTATGAATTTTTCAATGTTATGAAGATGAAAAAAGCTGCTCTTAAAATATTTTTTATACATTTGTCAAAAGACAGATCAGCGTCCAGAATAACAACAAAGTGCTTCATAGTTTTATTTGAGAAGACTGTACAACCATCAAGATTAATTGTCAGATCCGACAGCAGATCTCTTTGTTTCTTGGGACCTAGAACTAGCATCTCTGTTTTATCAGAGTTTAAAAGTTTAAAAGTAAACCATGAGCCACCACCCACTTCCTTATGTCTGAAACACAGGTTTGGGGGCTTCAGAAGGTTTCATCGAAATGTACAACTGTGTGTCGTCTGCATAGCAGTGAAAGTTTACATTGTGTTTCTGAATGACATCACCAAGAGGTAGCCTATATAGTGAAAACATCACGGTATCTCTGCACATTCAAATTGCAATCAATGAAATGCAATTGTGTTCGTAGCTTATGACTGCCCATACCATAACCCAACCACCACCATGGGGCACTCTGTTCACAACGTTGACATCAGCAAACCACTCGCGCACACACAACGCCATACATGATGTCTGCCATCTGTTGTCACAGTTGAAATCTTTGGTGACTTTAATATTCACATGGAAAAGTCCACAGACCCACTCCAAAAGGCTTTCAGAGCCATCATCGACTCAGTGGGTTTTGTCCAACATGTCTCTGGACCCACTCACTGTCACAGTCATACTCTGGACCTAGTTTTGGCCCATGGAATAAATGTTGTGGATCTTCATGTTTTTCCTCATAATCCTGGACTATCGGACCACCATTTTATTACGTTTGCAATTGCAACAAATAATCTGCTCAGACCCCAACCAAGGAACATCAAAAGTCGTGCTATAAATTCACAGACAACACAAAGATTCCTTGATGTCCTTCCAGATTCCCTCTGTCTACCCAAGGACGCCAGAGGACAAAAATCAGTTAACCACCTAACTGAGGAACTCAATTTAACCTTGCGCAATACCCTAGATGCAGTTGCACCCCTAAAAACTAAAAACATTTCTCATAAGAAACTAGCTCCCTGGTACATAGAAAATACCCGAGCTCTGAAGCAAGCTTCCAGAAAATTGGAACGGAAATGGTGCCACACCAAACTGGAAGTCTTCCGACTAGCTTGGAAAGACAGTACCGTGCAGTACCGAAGAGCCCTTACTGCTGCTTGATCATCCTATTTTTCTAACTTAATTGAGGAAAATAAGAACAATCTGAAATTCCTTTTTGATACTGTCGCAAAGCTAACTAAAAAGCAGCATTCCCCAAGAGAGGATGGCTTTCACTTTAGCAGTGATAAATTCATGAACTTCTTTGAGGAAAAGATCATGACTATTAGAAAGAAAATTACAGACTCCTCTTTAAATCGGCGTATTCCTTCAAAGCTCAGTTGTCCTGAGTCTGCACAACTCTGCCAGGACCTAGGATCAAGAGAGACGCTCAAGTGTAAGTGGCCTCTAAACCTTCAAGCTGCATACTGGACCCTATTCCAACTAAACTACTGAAAGAGCTGATTCCTGTGCTTGGCCCTCCTATGTTGAACATAATAAACGTCTCTCTATCCACCGGATGTGTACCAAACTCATTAAAAGTGACAGTAATAAAGCCTCTCTTGAAAAAGCCAAACCTTGACCCAGAAAATATAAAAAACTATCGGCCTATATCGAATCTTCCATTCCTCTCAAAATGTTTAGAAAAGGCTGTTGCGCAGCAACTCACTGCCTTCCTGAAGACAAACAATGTATACGAAATGCTTCAGTCTGGTTTTAGACCCCATCATAGCACTGAGACTGCACTTGTGAAGGTGGTAAATAACCTTTTAATGGCATCAGACCGAGGCTCTGCATCTGTCCTCGTGCTCCTAGACCTTAGTGCTGCTTTTGATACCATCGATCACCACATTCTTTTGGAGAGATTGAAAATCCAAATTGGTCTACACGGACAAGTTCTGGCCTGGTTTAGATCTTATCTGTCGGAAAGATATCAGTTTGTCTCTGTGAATGGTTTGTCCTCTGACAAATCAACTGTAAATTTCGGTGTTCCTCAAGGTTCCGTTTTAGGACCACTATTGTTTTCACCATATATTTTACCTCTTGGGGATGTCATTCGAAAACATAATGTCAACTTTCACTGCTATGCGGATGACACACAGCTGTACATTTCAATGAAACATGGTGAAGGCCCAAAATTGCCCTCGCTAGAAGCATGTGTTTCAGACATAAGGAAGTGGATGGCTGCAAACATTCTACTTTTAAACTCGGACAAAACAGAGATGCTTGTTCTAGGTCCCAAGAAACAAAGAGATCTTCTGTTGAATCTGACAATTAATCGTAATGGTTGTACAGTCGTCTCAAATGAAACTGTGAAGGACCTCAGCGTTTCTCTGGACCCTGATCTCTCTTTTGAAGAACATATCAAGACCATTTCAAAGACAGCTTTTTTCCATCTACGTAACATTGCAAAAATCAGAAACTTTCTGTCCAAAAATGATGCAGAAAAATTAATCCATGCTTTTGTCACTTCTAGGTTAGACTACTGCAATGCTCTACTTTCCGGCTACCCGGATAAAGCACTAAATAAACTTCAGTTAGTGCTAAATACGGCTGCTAGAATCCTGACTAGAACCCAAAAATGTGATCATATTACTCCAGTGCTAGCCTCCCTACACTGGCTTCCTGTCAAAGCAAGGGCTGATTTCAAGGTTTTACTGCTAACCTACAAAGCATTATATGGGCCTGCTCATACCTATCTCTCTGATTTGGTCCTGCCGTACATACCTACACGTACGCTACGGTCACAAGACGCAGGCCTCCTAATTGTCCCTAGAATTTCTAAGCAAACAGCTGGAGGCAGGGCTTTCTCCTATAGAGCTCCATTTTTATGGACCGGTCTGCCTACCCATGTCAGAGACGCAAACTCGGTCTCAACCTTTAAGTCTTTACTGAAGACTCATCTCTTCAGTGGGTCATATGATTGAGTGTAGTCTGGCCCAGGAGTGGGAAGGTGAACGGAAAGGCTCTGGAGCAACGAACCGCCCTTGCTGTCTCTGCCTGGCCGGTTCCCCTCTTTCCACTGGGATTCTCTGCCTCTAACCCTATTACAGGGGCTGAGTCACTGGCTTACTGGGGCTCTTTCATACCGTCCCTGGGAGGGGTGCGTCACCTGAGTGGGTTGAGTCACTGATGTGATCATCCTGTCTGGGTTTGCGCCCCCCCCCTTGGGTTGTGCCGTGGCGGAGATCTTTGTGGGCTATACTCAGCCTTGTCTCAGGATGGTAGTTTGGTGGTTGAAGATATCCCTCTAGTGGTGTGGGGGCTGTGCTTTGGCAAAGTGGGTGGGGTTATATCCTTCCTATTTGGCCCTGTCCGGGGGTGTCCTCGGATGGGGCCACAGTGTCTCCTGACCCCTCCTGTCTCAGCCTCCAGTATTTATGCTGCAGTAGTTTATGTGTCGGGGGGCTAGGGTCAGTTTGTTATATCTGGAGTACTTCTCCTGTCCTATTCGGTGTCCTGTGTGAATTTAAGTGTGCTCTCTCTAATTCTCTCTTTCTCTCTTTCTTTCTCTCTCTCGGAGGACCTGAGCCCTAGGACCATGCCTCAGGATTTCCTGACATGATGACTCCTTGCTGTCCCCAGTCCACCTGGCTGTGCTGCTGCTCCAGTTTCAACTGTTCTGCCTTATTATTATTGGACCATGCTGGTCATTTATGAACATTTGAACATCTTGGCCATGTTCTGTTATAATCTCCACCCGGGCACAGCCAGAAGAGGACTGGCCACCCCACATAGCCTGGTTCCTCTCTAGGTTTCTTCCTAGGTTTTGGCCTTTCTAGGGAGTTTTTCCTAGCCACCATGCTTCTACACTTGCATTGCTTGCTGTTTGGGGTTTTAGGCTGGGTTTCTGTACAGCACTTTGAGATATCAGCTGATGTACGAAGGGCTATATAAATAAATTTGATTTGATTTGAAACCGTAATCCATCTGTGATGGGGACACTTCTCCACTTCTTCTCAGGCCAAGACCCTGGTGAGGACGATGAGCATGCAGATGAGCTTCCCTGGGATGGCTTCTGACAGTTTGTGCAGAAATTCTTCGGTTGTGCAAACCCACAGTTTTATCAGCTGTACGGGTGGCTCGTCTTAGACCATTCCACAGGTAAAGAAGCCTTATGTGGAGGTCCTGGGCTGGTGTGGTTACACAAGGTTTGCGGTTGTGAGGCCAGTTGGACGTACTGCCAAAGTCTCTAAAACGACCTTGGAGGCGGCGTATGGTAGAGAAATTAACATCAATTCTCTGGCAATAGCTCTGGTGGACATTCCTGCAATTAGCATACCAACTGCATGCTCCCTCAAATCAGCTTCTTGATATGCCAAATCTGTCAAGTGGATGGATTATCTTGGCAAAAGAGAAATGCTTACTAACAGGGATGTAAACACATTTGTGCACAACATTTGAGAGAAATAAGCTTTTTTGTGTAAAGAACATGGGATCTTTATTTTCAGCTAATGAAACATAGGACCAACACTTTACATGTTGCGTTCATATTTTTGTTCAGTAAACTTACAAAAAGTGTGCTTCTAATGAAGAGCTACAAAGGTAAATAGCCATATTAGACTGAAAGATATAAGGTCATTTCGGCAAATGTGTGAGGCTCTCCATGCTCATTAGTTGCTCATTCAACATATTTGCTGCTACTTCACTCAATCCCATATTAAGTCTCCCTTCTTAACTGTTTTACATTCTAGACCAACCAGAAATGTTTCCTTGGCTAAATATTCCCAGATTTCCCAGATATTCATAAAACTTAATTTAACGTTAGGTATAAGGTTATCAGTGTGGTTAAGATTGGGGATAAGGTTAGGTTTTAAATATTGTAGAAATAGGTGGGGTTTAGCCATAGTTATGACCTTGCCCTAGAGAAAGAGGTAGGTGAGAGGAAATTAGCTTGGTTAATTGGAAATGGTAGATTGTTCATATTTTGTGGTAGCCAGGCTCAGCAAGAGAAGATTCTGAAAATGGAAAAGCTTAATGGGAAGAAGATTTAAAGCCATGTCCCTGGTGCTTATGCTAGATTGGGGGGAGTCATTGCTGGGGTCCAAATATCTATGTAAATAGATGATATTAAAAGAAAATGTGAAGGGGGGGAAGAGGGATGAGGCCAAAAGGTTGATCAGTCGAAAATAAGGTCAAAGAAGTGAAAGCGTATCAGTGCTTCTGAGGTTTGAGAAGGTTATGCCTGGGAAAGTACATATAGAATTCCTTAGTTTCAATGTCAGAGAATTTGTCCCATCCTCATTGCAGGGTTTTAAATGCCAAAGCATGGGACATGTAGCTGTTCAATGTAAAGGAAGGAAAAGATGAGCCAAGTGTGGAGGGGAACATGATTACGGTGAATGTGTTGTAATTGTGGGGGGAACACCGTGCATAATTTGGTGGATGCCAGGAGCAGAGAGAGGCTCAGCGATATAGAATTAGTCATGATGTATCGTATCTAGAGGCTGTAAGACAGATCGGTGGAACTACAGTGTGGAATGATGGTGCTTCTATGGCTACTCCTGTGGTAAGTGGGCTTAATGTCTGGGATGATGTTTCTGCTGGTCCTGGCATGGTTTGGAGGCCTGCTCAGAAATATTGAACTCATGAATGTGTGGTGTCAAAGGACACTTAATAAAGTGGACTTCATCAAATCAAATCAAATCAAATCAAATCAAATTTATTTATATAGCCCTTCGTACATCAGCTGATATCTCAAAGTGCTGTACAGAAACCCAGCCTAAAACCCCAAACAGCAAGCAATGCAGGTGGAGAAGCACGGTGGCTAGGAAAAACTCCCTAGAAAGGCCAATACCTAGGAAGAAACCTAGAGAGGAACCAGGCTATGTGGGGTGGCCAGTCCTCTTCTGGCTGTGCCGGGTGGAGATTATAACAGAACATGGTCAAGATGTTCAATGTTCATAAATGACCAGCATGGTCGAATAATAATAAGGCAGAACAGTTGAAACTAGAGCAGCAGCACAGTCAGGTGGAAGTTGAAACTGGAGCAGCAGCATGGCCAGGTAGACTGGGGACAGCAAGGAGTCATCATGTCAGGTAGTCCTGGGGCATGGTCCTAGGGCTCAGGTCAGTTGAAACTGGAACAGCAGCATGGCCAGGTGGACTGGGGACAGCAAGGAGTCATCATGTCAGGTAGTCCTGGGGCATGGTCCTAGGGCTCAGGTCCTCCGAGAGAGAGAAAGAAAGAGAGAAGGAGAGAATTAGAGAACGCACACTTAGATTCACACAGGACACCGAATAGGACAGGAGAAGTACTCCAGATATAACAAACTGACCCCAGCCCCCCGACACATAAACTACTGCAGCATAAATACTGGAGGCTGAGACAGGAGTGGTCAGGAGACACTGTGGCCCCATCCGAGGACACCCCCGGACAGGGCCAAACAGGAAGGATATAACCCCACCCACTTTGCCAAAGCACAGCCCCCACACCACTTCATAGCTTTTATTGGTAAGGTTATCAATACTACTCGGGTTGTGGTAAGCAGAAATGGCAGGTTGAAGGTTATTGTAGAGATGGCAAAAGAGATATTGGGGGTATCAGATGCTACTGTTGAAATGGTTGTTGATATGCTGAACAATCCTAAGGGTGGATTGTTTGAGCATGATATAGACTACGTTTAATTAATGGGGTAGGTGGGGATGGGTGGTAGAAGTTAGTAGGGATTTATTCGTTTTTTATTTTATTTTCATGGTAGTACAGAATTGGGCAGATGATGATTGATCGTACATTCCAGCACAGTAGGTGGCGGCATGCACTTAAACGATTGTTTGCGGACCATAATATCATAGAAGAAGAAGACGATAGTTATGACTTTGTGGCTGTGGTAACTAGTGACGACGGAACGCAAGACGCCTTTGTTGTTCCTTCGATTAAACAGAAGTCGGGGAAATCATGTCTACTTGGTAGCTAGCGATTAAATGTGGTAAATTAGCTAGAACACTATGGACGATCTAAATACGTTTGATACGAAGTAAAAATTAAAACTTGGTCCGTGGAAACATCGACGGTCTTAGTTACTTGACGAAAGCTAGCTAGGAGTTGTGTTGAGATTGGAAGCGGAAGGAAATTCGAAGGGGAAAGAAGGGAAAAATCGGTGGTAGGACGTGGGATGCATTGCGCAAGTTGGAAGAAAGACTTTCCCGATGTTATGCGACAAATGGGTTTCCCAAGTCGTGAAAGCGGGGGGTTATTTTATTAATATCAAGTTATAGGAATCGGTTGGTATTGTTGTTGAGACATATTTCATAATTGTCAGAAGCGAGCCACGTAAAGTAGCTAGCTACAGTACTGTAGGCATTGATAGTTAGCTAGCTAGACTTTTAAAATGGCGGAAGCCTGGCCCAGACCCCCGGCCCTCTTTTTGTTGTTGAGTTTGAGTGCCTGCTGGGAAGTGGATTCCTGCCCTGCTCCGTGTTCTTGTATGAGGGGATCAGACGAAATCCAAATCCTGGATTGCAATAGGAAAAGGTTGTCCTCGGCCCCTCTGGATCCACCTCACGGGATTACTCATCTGTAAGTAGCTAGCCTAGTTAGCTACTACGGCTAGCTAACGCCTTAGCTAACACATTTGTTGACAAGCAACAGTGGGTTTCCCATGTTCTCTGTGGTGGCTCCTTACCTTAGCAAGCCACCTGGCCTTGTTAGCTTGCGAGCTAAGTCTATGTCAGTTGTTTTAACTCACTAGATACTAGTATCTGGATGTGATCATTTTAGTTTTTCTTGTAAAGATGCAAAAACAAATGCTACATCCACTGTAGTGGACTACCTGAAAGGTGGCAATGGAATTCTCCTGTAACTTTATGTAATAAATAATGCTATCTCCTTTTCAGCACCATGAATCACAATGATCTGACAACTGTGCCATACCTTGGAGAAGTTACCTCAAACATCACAACACTCTTATTGTAAGTCAAAACAAATGTATCCTCTAAGTCTTGCATGTTGTGCAATAACCAATGTGATTCCTAGATGTTCTGTAGTATGATAGAGAAGTGTTAAAGAAAATAATCACTTGTCTTCCCGGCCTTAGTCATAGCTAAGGTTTATTTGGGTCATCACATGTTCACATTGATGGTGTCATATAGATCCATGTTGATAATTATGTACATTACTGATCATTGTGCACAGGGTCCACAACCTGATCTCAGAACTGTGGATGCATCAGCTGCAGCTGTACATCTCCCTGGAGACACTTGATCTGTCATCTAACTCTATCTCAGAGATCAAGGCTGGAGCCTTCCCACCAATGCAGCTGAAATACTTGTGGGTCCTGTCTGTAGCATTGTTTTCCAACTATAGTAAACTAGTTCTAATGAGGGAAGAGCTGGTCATTAAAGTCATAACCCAGTCTTTGGCCATTACCCAGAAGGGCATTCTACTGTACTTGTTGTCATTGGGTTGTTAATTTTGTGTTTCTGCATCTCCCAGGAATTTAAGCAATAACAAGATCAGTGTCCTTGAACCTGGCTGCTTTGACAACATCTCTAGTTCCCTACTGGTCCTGAAGCTGAACAGGAACAGAATAACACTGCTGCCATGCAAAGTATTCAGGCTTCCCCAGCTGCAGTTTCTGTAAGTTAATTTTTATCTTTAGTCAATCCATTACCGTAGTAATTATGAGCAGTTAAATATTTATTTTCAAAAGTTTGCATTCATGACTGAATTTTTAGATTTCACAGATTCGATGTTGCACTACTTTCAAGTAGTTAAAACAAATGGTTCTAAACTGCCTGTCTGACTACCCTAGGGAATTAAAGCGCAACAAGATCAAGATAGTGGACAGTCTGACCTTCAAAGGGATGGACTTACTGAAATCACTGAAGATGCAGCGGAATGGCATAACTAAGCTGATGGATGGTGCTTTCTTTGGGCTCAACAACATGGAGGAGCTGTGAGTTATTTTTCGTGATGGTCTATTAGAATGATCATTACAGTATGTGTTTATATGCATCTAGGAGTTGTGATACTCTGTCTTTTTAATACCCCATCCTTTGTTTTCTAATGTATTCAGAGAGCTGGAGCACAACAATTTGACGGAGGTCAACAAAGGCTGGCTGTATGGCCTGCACATGCTGCGTGTGCTGCGGTTCAGCCAGAACGCCATCGGCATCATCCGACCAGACGCCTGGGAGTTCTGCCAAAAGCTGGAGGAATTGTGGGTGTATTGCAGATCATTTTATGTTTCACATGTATTCATGCTGATTCTTAAGGGTCCAGGATGTTTTGGTAAAGTGTGATTGCACAAGACCATTGTCCAAGCTTGTCTCCTGTGGATGTCCTCCTTAGAGATCTGTCCTTCAACCACCTGACCCGGCTGGAGGAGACAGCGTTCAGTGGACTGGGTCTTCTGGAGAACCTAAATCTGGGAGATAACTCAGTCAGCCACCTGGGAGAGGGAGTCTTCAGCAGCCTGGCCAATCTGCGCTCACTGTAAGGATGTCACACCCCACTCTTAGAAACCTGTGCCTTTCATTCACTCATTATGCATTCACATAACACAATAAACACTAACATGTTTTTGGCACCTCTGCATTCTGATGAAGGCTGCAAACAGTAGGTTTGTGTATTTAAAAAAAAACATTTGTTGATTTGTCCTGGCTTTGTTTTGTTTATTAGACTGTTGTATGGTAGACCACTAAACTGTAGTATAGTAACTAGCACCTTTATGTTCTCATCGTCATGTAGTATAGAACCACTCTCTCCATTGCTTAGTTGGACTGTGTAGTGAATAATGCAATAATGACAAACATAGACAACTCAATTGTTTTTAAAGACCTCTGAGACAAGAAGAATAATGTTGAGTACAAAATAAATAGTGAATGTAGCCTCCAGCCAGTAGATTGGCTCAATTAACCAAATACTTTGCAAAATCGCTCTGGGAAGAGAAGGGGCACTAACACAATTGATGTGCTGAGTTCCAAGAAGGCATTGAGCTGCAAAGAGAGGGAGGTCAGGGCTCGGGTTCAGCACACCTCCCAGGGCCCTATGTGGCAGGGGGAATTAGAGGGTTAAGGCCCTTTTGAGAGCCACCCAGGCATGAGGAAGGAGAAACAAAAGCGCCCATGACCTGTCCTGTAAACACAAGCCCTCTGCGGGTTTTTAGAAGGACCTGTGAACCGTTAAATGCTAAACGCAGCCAATTAAGCCCCTCATCAGAACTGCAGGAGCACTGAGCTATGACACTCTGTAAAGTATGCCGCTTCACATTTGCCAAATTAATCAAATTGGCTTAGACGCACAGAGCAGAAATGAACTTATTTTCTCTCACCAAGCAAAGAGGCTCAGTGAGCTTTGTGCTTCTGATTCTGGGGAAAGTTATTTTTTTTCTTACATACTGTATTTCTGTTTGCATTTCAGAGACATACGGGATAATGAGATCTCTTGGGCCATTGAGGACTCCATTGGTGTGTTTGTTGGAATGAAGAAGCTGAACACCTTGTAAGGGCAAGGGCATTCTGCAATATATATATTCATTTTGTTGCTATGGATACTGATATCAGCAGAATATTTGTAGGCAAATTTAATCTGAGCGTTTATCCCCCAGGATTCTCCAGCAGAACAAGATCAAATCTATCACAAAGAAGGCCTTTGAGGGTCTGGAGGCGCTTGAGCACCTGTAAGTACCACTACAGCAAACCCACTCTGAGATGGTTGGTCTCCATTAACAGACGATTCAGCAGCTATCACTTCAAGCCCGAGACAGGAGATGGTTCTGATTACCCCAGTGCAGCGGTTTTATTGTGCTAGTATCATAGGAAACCAATGATAATGTCATGATGCTAGCGCAGCACTTCATTCATATTTATTTTTGCCAACAGAGACCTGAGCAAGAATGGGATCATGTCCATCCACCCTGATTCTTTGTCTCACATGAAGCTGAAAGTGTTGTAAGTAGGACCTACTAATGTCTGAGGTGGTGGTCTTGAGTCCTTGTAGCAGAGGCTACAATATTTAGAAATTGAAGAATGCTTGAATCATTTCATAATATTGTGGCTGTATGTCCTGTCCTCAGTGTCCTGAACACTAGCAGCCTGCTTTGTGACTGCCAGCTGCAGTGGCTGGGCCCGTGGTTGACTGACAACCACTTCCTGCAGTCTGTCTCAGTCATGTGTGCCCACCCTGCCAGCCTGCTGGGCCGCAACGTTGTGTCTGTCAGCCTGGAGGAGCTCGTCTGTGGTTAGTCACCTAGCTACCTACCCTGCTGTATTTAGTCTGGACCAGATCTCACTAACCAGGTTTCCATCCAACCTTTCTATGTGAGTAAAGTACATGTCAGATAAAACATTTCACAACAGGCCTGATGGAAACAGCAAATTAGTGGGATCTTTTTTGCCAAAACCAGAGTGGGCACATTCCCTTTATAAAACCATCAGGAGAGTTTAACCGTAAATGTTATTGTATGGGCACTACGTTATCGCGCACAGCCTTTTATCTGCAATTTGATGAAAACACGTTGTCTTGTGGGAGAATGCGCATATAGTTTTTAATCAGGCAAATATTCTAAAATCGGCATAATCTGTCGCCAATTGGATGGAAACCTAGCTACTGACTGGGACAATTATCACACAACCTTTCTTGAAGTTTTTTAATTAAATCATGGGCCTCTCTCTCCACTCTCCCACAGATGACTTTCCGAAACCCCGGATCACAGAGCACCCTGAGACTGCCACCGCCCTGCGTGGGACCAATGTGACTCTGAGCTGCCTGGCGTCCAGCAGCAGTGACTCCCCCATGACCACGGCCTGGAGGAAGGACGGGGAGGTGCTGTACGATGCAGAGGTGCAGAACTACGCCCGCTACCAGGAGGGAGAGTTGGTCTACACCACCGTGCTGCACCTGCTCAACGTCAACTTCACAGACGAGGGACGCTACCAGTGTGTAGTTTCCAACCATTTTGGTGCAAACTACTCCAACCGGGCCAAGCTCACAGTCAATGGTGAGGAGGCTTTAAATTTTTCTCCCCAAAGTTTAAAAAAAAATGACTTGACTTGTTTCTTGGTAGGCAGTGAGCTGTTAATCTAAGTTTGAGCTGGCATGGTTGGGCTTCCATATCAAGGCATTGCCATCTTCAATCTTTTTTTCTTACTTTCCTCTCTCAGAGCTACCATCCTTCCTGAAGACTCCCATGGATCTGACCATCCGTACAGGCACCATGGCTAGACTGGAATGTGCCGCCGAGGGTCACCCCTCACCCCAGATTGCCTGGCAGAAAGACGGGGGCACAGACTTCCCTGCTGCCCGGGAGAGAAGGATGCACGTCATGCCTGACGATGACATCTTCTTCATTGCCAATGTAAAGACGGAGGACATGGGTGTGTACAGCTGCACAGCCCAGAATGTTGCAGGAAGCCTGTCAGCCAACGCTACACTCACTGTGCTAGGTAAATTGCCATCTCATGATCAATTATCTGGTCAAAACATACATTTTATATCATGTGTTCATCATTTGATTGGTAATTTATAATGTAAATCTCTGCTCCCAGAAACGCCGTCCTTAATGCGTCCCATGGAGGACAGGACAGTAGCTCGTGGGGAGACGGCGGTGCTCCAGTGTATCGCAGGGGGCAGCCCTGCGCCCCGTCTCAACTGGACCAAGGACGATGGGCCCCTGGTCCTTACCGAGCGCCACTTCTTTGCTGCTGCCAACCAGTTGCTCATCATTGTGGACACGGGGCCGGCGGACACCGGGAAGTACACATGTATCATGTCCAACACGCTGGGCACGGAGCGCGGCCACATCTACCTCAGCGTGTCGCCATCGCCCAACTGTGACATGGCTGGCAGCTACGACCAAGACGGCTGGACCACGGTGGGCATCGTGGTGATCGTAGTGGTCTGCTGCGTGGTGGGCACCTCGCTGGTCTGGGTCATCGTCATCTACCACATGCGTCGGAAGAGTGAGGACTACAGCATCACCAACACAGATGAGCTGAACCTGCCGGCAGACATCCCCAGCTACCTGTCCTCTCAGCGCACACTGTCAGAGCCTCAAGAGGGATACAGCAACTCTGAAGCAGGGAGCCACCAACAGCTCATGCCACCACTGTCCAACGGCTACGTCCACAAGGGCACTGACGGTAACCTTACTATACTGACTCCCTAGATTCAATCTCATTCACCTGAGGCCCTTTGACATGAATGTTTTTTCTGTTTTTGCACTTTGTCACTAAAGACAGTTTGCTCAAATTTTGATTGACTGACCCCTGACTGGTGAGCAGAAAGATGAGTCCCCATCCTGTTTGTGTGTTGTCCAGGTGTGTGTTATGGTGACACAGGCAGCGAGGTGGACACTGAGGCCAACGGGATGCTACACTGTCGCGTGGGCTCTCTGTTCACGGGACGGAGCAGCTTCCATCCTGGGGAGCCTCGCGAGGGACTGGCTGGGGTGCCTACAGGTGGGTTTAGTCATTAGAACCAACCAACCAACCAACCAACCAACCAACCAACAAAACTCGATCTCCTAAACAACACTTTTACAGCACAGTTTGTTGAAAGGCCTGTCTGTCACAATCAGATTGTGTGGATTTGTTTCAGAGTAAGAGTTTATAGTTGACTGTCCTCAACAGGTGGTGCAGGGCCGCTGGTCATCTGCTCGGACTGCTACGACAACGCTAACATCTACTCTCGAACCCGGGAGTACTGCCCTTATGCCTACCTGGCTGAGGATGACTCCCTTGACAAGAGTCTGTCAGGCATCATGGCCCACTTTCCCAAGGAGTCCTACAGGGAGCAGCACACCCAGCATGAGGACACAGCCCTGGAGAGCCTCATCAACAACCAGGACTCCTCGGTCTTCCTCGCCAGCCACGACCTCACCAAGAGGCTGAGCACAGCCCTCAGCCCCCCAGAACAACACTACAGCACCGGTGAGAGACCAGCTACAGACAGGCTCTGACCTCCGTGGCATGTCAACAATGAGTTCACAGAGATGTGTTTAGACAGTGATTTCACAGATGGGTTATCTTAACAGTGACCTCAGACATTAATTTTAAGTCAGATTAGACTGTGCCAGAAAACTATGAGCTCCTATGGAGGCAAACCCTTTTTGTTGAGTAATAATGTATGTTTGTATGTCTGCAGATGTTCCCTCCAGGTTGTTTTGGGGCAAAGGAGAGGACCTGTCTACAGTGCCCCAACCAGGTCTGTCTCAGCAGCCAGTGAATGTGCACAAGACTCCCCACGTGTCCTCAGTTGGCATGGGTGGAGAGGAGAGGAGTGGAAAGGAGGATGCCTCCCTTTCTCAGAGCACACAGGACCACATAAGTGCCTCTTATAGGACTAAGCCTCAAGAGCACACCCACTCACCCACATAAAGCCTCTTCCCTATACACCCAGTCATCCTCTCCCACTTTGTCCTCTGCTCCAGCCACTACCTCCAAAGAGACGTATCACTTTCTGCCAAAAATGCTTTCTTGTATGTTTACATTACTTTCAATCATGCAGAGACAATTTGTTCCTATGAATTTGAAAAGGGACTGAACAGGTGACTAACACCCCCCCCCCCCCCCCCCAGATTCCCTCCACCTCCCTTCCCTCCCACTCCCTCTAGAGGAAACTGAATGTATCCATCAAAGAGCCATTTTGGATGCTTCCTTTTTGATTTTTAAGACATCAGAAGTTTGAAACGTGCTAACATTGTCCTCTGTACGGAAGTAGGGAATGGCAGCCGTGTTGGTAGATCTCCAGAGCGTTGTGCTTTACACTTGCAGTTGCCACATTATTTCTACAGTCACTTGTTGGAGCAGCCTTCGTGATTTAAGGTACAAGTCCAGGACCACCTCTGCTCTCTCGTCCAGGACTAGAGGGGCCAGAGACCCCAGTCGTTGCTTGTTCAGCAGTGAGTGGTACGTACCTAACAGGGCCTATAGGTCAAGAAGGACCCTCACTGAATGGATCCCACCTCTAGCCATCTGTATTGACTAACAGTCTGCTATTATACAAACTCAGAGACTGACACCAGACATGGTGTGTCTATATGCAATATTATTTTCCCCTATTCTCATCAATGTATCTTACGCGAAGATTGTTTTCCCGTGTGTCAAATGGAGACAGTCGTACTAACTATTTTTTTTCTATTTTTTTTATGAAAGCGCACTGTACAAGCAAAGAGAGTATTCGGTATTGCACATTTGACAATCATGGTTTCGGTGGCCTCTTTGTGATGGTTCTATCAGAGGGTTTTCAACAGGCATTCTCAGAAACACTCCATCAGGTATGGTTTCTCGTCACCTATATGCACTGATCATATTTTCCTCAAAATATTATTTTGCAGGCACTTACCTCTCATGGTGGTATGTTTTATTATGCAGTGTGCATGCCATTTTAGATTCATAGAAGGATAATATGCCTTTACCCCCAATTTCATCAACCCTAGATACTGACCAGATTTTACCTTTGGACTGTGAAGAATGTATTATATGTGTACATATGGTCATTAATCTATTCAATACTATGTTCTTCAAGACCTAAGCAGAATCATTTTATTCCTAAACTGCAGTAAGTTTTTATTTTATTTGTTGCATGTATATGTGTCTGTCAGTATTATTTTTGTAGTTACTCTTGTGTGAATCCTAACTTGGTATGGGAGGTTTCCACAACATTGCTGAAAGATTTGGCCATAAATGTTGGTACTAATTTCAACAAGCTTAAACAAAGGCTTTTAATACTAGTTCTCTTTATATCAAGTCTACCTGTTTCCTTTGCTCAAATAAAATCACTGAATCATTTTGGCAATGGAGCATGGCTACTTCAGAGTAAAATGTAGGCTATAAAAACGCATTGCGTAAACATAAGTGTTTCTTGTCACATGCTCTTTAGTTAACTGTTACATAACGCATTCCCGCTTGAATCAAAACTTTTAGACATTCCATGGGGCATTGCTTGATAAAGCATCTGGTACAAAACCATTCCAAGCCCATGCCACTGCATTCAATATTAGCTTAAATAGGGGTCACAGATTACGCTCTCTGCTGGGTAATTAAGGCAGGTAGTTATTGTACCTGATCGCTTAACCATCACACATTTATGACCCCCTTTTTACCAACACATCTTAGTGTCTGCTTTGTGTTGCTTTCAGAACATCTTGTTTTTGTCATTCTACCAAAGTTCAGCAGTAATGCTCTGGCAATATTTACAATGCTGCTTGTTTTCTGACTTGTTGAAGTTTTGCATCTTGACTTAATTGTACATTCTGTAAAGCATGTATAAAAAACATTTTGTTTCTTGAAATGTAGCTGTAATTAAAATAATCACATTCTGATAATTCTGACCAGATGTGGTTTAAAATGCATTTTGTGTAAATAGGCTTTAAAGAAGTTTTGATCACGCGCCCTGTTCCAGGTTGCCTCTGAGAAAAACATTGACATATACATGGACTGTGACTGAGTTCATCAGGAAGTGTATAGGGAATGTTGTTCCCACTGACAATTTTAAAGCCTAACAAAACGTGGATGGATTGCAGACGAACCACCGCATTTAACCACGGCAAGGTGACTGCGAATACAAGCAATCCGTTTATGCTATCCGTAAGGCAATCAAACAGGCAAAACATCAGTATAGAGAAAGTTGTCGCAATTCAATGGCTCAGGCGAGATGTAGGTGGCAGGGACTCCAGACAATCATGTATTATAAAAGGAAAACCAACCACGTCGCGAACACCGTCTTGTTCCCAGACAAGCTAAACTTCAACTTCGCCCACTATGAGGATCACACAGTGCCGCCAACACGGGCCGCTCCCGAGGTCTGAGCTTTCGTTCTCCGTTGCCGACTTGAGTAAGACATTAAAGCGTGTTAACCTTCAAGGATGCCGGCCCAGGACGCGGCTAAGGATGCCGTCTCAGAGCATGCGCAGACCAGCTGGCTGGAGTGTTTATGGACATATTCATTCTCTGCCTATCCCATTCTGCTGTCCCCACTTGCTTAAAGACATCCACCATTGTTCCTGTACCCAAGAAAGCAAAGGGAACTGAACTAAATTACTATTGCCCTGTAGCACTCACTTCTCTCATGAAGTGCTTTGAGGCTAGTTAAGGATCATTTCACCTTACACCCTAGACCCATTGCAATTTTCATACCTCCCCAGTATATCCACAGATGATGCCATCGCATTTGACCCTGCCCTATCCCAACTGGACAAGATAAATAACTGTAAGAATGCTGTTCATTGATTGCAGCTCAGCCTTCAACACCATGTACCCTCCAAGCTCATCATTATGCTTGGGGCCCTCTGTCTGAACTCCGCTCTGTGCAACTAAGTCGTGGACTTCCTGACAGGGCTCCCCCAGGCAACAACACCACTACGCTGATCCTCAACACGTGCCCCAAATGGGTGTGTGCTCAGCCCCCTCCTGTATTCCCTGTTTACCCATGACTGTGGCCATGCACGCCTCCAACTCAATCATCAAGTTTGCAGATGACAACAGTGGTAGGCCTGATTACCAACAATGACGAGACAGCCTAAAGGGAGGTGAGGGCCCTGGCAGAGTGGTGCCAGGAAAATAACCTCAACAACACTAAGGAGCTTCAGGAGACAGCAGAGGGAGCACGCCCCCATCCACATCAACGGGGTCGCAGTGGAGAAGGTGTAAAGCTTCAAGTTCCTCTGCATACACATCACTGACAATCTGAAATGGTCCACCCACACAGACAGTGTGGTGAAGGGGCGACAGCGCCTCGACAACCTCAGGAGGCTGAAGAAATTTGGCTTGGCATCTAAGACCCTCAAACTTTTACAGACGAACAATTGAGAGCCTCCTGACAGGCTGTATCACCATCTGGTTTGGCAACCGGGAGCACACTGCCTGCCCTTCATGATGTCTACAGCACCCGGTGTCAAAGGACGGCCAAGAAGATCATCAAGGACCTCAACCACTCAAGCCACGGACTGTTCACCCGCTAAAATCCAGAAGGCGAGGTCAGTACAGGTGCATCAAAGCTGGGACCGAGACTGAAAAACAGCTTCAATCTCAAGGCAGTCAGACTGCTAAATAGCCATCACTAGCCGGCCTCCACCCAGTACACTGCCCTGCTTAGTCACTGTCACTAGCCGCCTACCACCTGGTTACTCGCTCCTGCACCTTAGAGGTTAATGCCCTATTTACAGTTGAAGTCGGAAGTTTCCATACACTTAGGATGGAGTCATTAAAACTTGTTTATCAACAAGAAATTTGAGGAGTGGTTAAACTATAGTTTAGGCAAATCGGTTAGGACATCTACTTTGTGCATGACAAGTCATTTTCCCCCCCAAAAAAATTCAGACAGATATTTTCACTGTATTACAATTCCAGTGGGTCAGAAGTTTAAATGCACTAAGTTGACTGTGCCTTTAAACAGCTTGGAAAATTCCATAAAGTGATGTCATGGCTTTAGAAGCTTCTGATAGGCTAATTTACATCATTTGAGTCATTTGGAGGTGTACTTGTGGATGTATTTCAAGGCCTACCTTCAAAATCAGTGCCTCTTTGCTTGACATGGGAAAATCAAAATCAGCCAAGACCTCAAATTGTAGACCTCCACAAGTCTGGTTCATCCTTGGGAGCAATTTCCAAACGCCTGAAGGTACCAGGTCCATCTGTACAAACAATAGTACGCAAGTATTAACACCATGGGACCACGTAGCCATCATATTGCACAGAAGACTTGTTCCGTCTCCTAGAGATGAACGTACTTTGGTGTGAAAAGTGCAAATCAATCCCAGAACAACAGCAAAAGACCTTGTGAAGATGCTGGAGGAAACGGGTACAAAAGTATCAATAACCACAGTAAAACTAGCCATATCGACATAACCTGTAAGGCCGCTCAGCAAGGAAGAAGCCACTGCTCCAAAACCACCATAAAAAAGCCAGACTACGGTTTGCAACTGAACACTGGGACAAAGATTGTACTTTTTGGACAAATGTCCTCTGGTCTGATGAAACAAAAATAGATCTGTTTGGTCATAATGACCATTGTTATGGTTGGAGGAAAAAGGGGGATGCTTACAGGCTGAAGAAAACCATCTCGACCGTGAAGCACGAGGGTGGCAGCAACCTATCGTGGGGGTGCTTTGCTGCAGAAAGTGCACTTCACAAAATAGATGGCATCATGAGGCAGGATAATTATGTCGATATATTGAAGCAACAGCTCAAGACATCAGTCAGGAAGTTAAAGCTTGGTCGCAAATGGACAATGACCAACAAAGTCAACATATTGGAGTGGCCATCACAAAGCCCTGACTTCAATCCCATAGACAATTTGTGGGCAGAACTGAAAAAGCGTGTGCGAGCAAGGAGTCCTACAAACCTGACTCAGTTACACCAGCTCTGTCAGGAGGAATGGGCCAAAACTCACCCAACCTTTTGTGAGAAGCGTGTGGAAGGCTATCTGCAATGTTTGACCCAAGTTAAACAATTTAAAGGCAATGCTACCGAATACTAATTGAGTGTATGTAAGCTTCTGACCCACTGGGAATGTGATGAAAGAAATAAAAGCTGAAATAAATCATTCTCTACTATTATTCTGACATTTCACATTCTTAAAATAAAGTGGTGATCCTAACTGACGTAAGACAGGGAATTTTTACTAGGACTAAATGTCAGGAATTGTGAAAAACTGAGTTTAAATGTATTTGGCTAAGGTGTATGTAAACTTCCGGCTTGAGGTTATTGTTTATAGGGGTGCAAGGTAGGTTGTGCCTACCAGAGAAAATATTTGTTTCTCCTTTTGGTTTGGGAGTCCCATCTGGTCCGTCAAGTCTACACCAATTCAAAGAACTCATGTAAAAGTCAGGATGGAAATACACTTTTCATGAACCCTTAAAAAAATTGGAAAGAACTTCAAAATCAACTATTCTTTTGCGTGGGTTGTATTACCAACATAAGTGATCACACACATAATATAACAAATAATGAGCTCTGGTTCCTCCAGGAATGTCCTGTACCTCGGGCCTAAAAAAAAAAAAAGAGTCCAGCCCGGTAAAGGAGTTCAGGGAACTCAAGTGACCTTTGTCACGCAATGTTTGTCTGTTAATTCAAGTGTAGCGTAAACCCAGTTTTAATCATACAATCAAAATAATAAGAATTTTACCACACAACTATAAACCGTATTAAATACTAATACGTCCTCACAACTAACTACATAAATCATCATGGTATACATCACATCAAAACAAGTGAAATACTGTATACAAAAATGTGGTGGTCAGTCAGACAATCCAATCCGCCAACAGATCTCCAGCGGAGAAAGGAAACGAAGAACAACGGAGAGGCGTAGTCCAACTGAAGCAAAGAGTGGATCCGATCCTGGGTAAAACTTGCTATTAGGCTACAAAAGCACACTTTTAAATGCAACAAAACAAACGGAAGAGCGCCGCTTCAGAACTGAGGGTTGACCACATCCTCATTCACGTCTCTATCACAACCCCACCTTTGCGCAGCTGATGCTGGCTATTTAATTGGGAATTAAAGGGGATGCCCCCTATTGGAAGGAGAAGCACTATTTAATTGGGAATTAAAGGGGAAGCAACCTATTAGAAGGAGAAGCACTATTTAATTGGGAATTAAAGGGGAAGCACCATATTGGAAGGAGAAGCACTGAGACGGTTCAGAAAAATTCAAGGCCGTCACAACATAGAACACTGGTCACTTTAATAATGTTTACATACTGTTTTACCGATTCATAAGTACCGTGGCGATTTTAACATGTAAATCTTGAGTCAAGATAAAAATAATTTGATGCATGCCAGCAAAGCCACTACACAACACAACACTAAACAATACATACTCATGAATTGCACTATAACAGTGACAAACGTAGAATGGAGACGAAGAGGATGGCTGATGTTTTACATGCTCCTAACCAGCTGTGCTATTTTGTTCACTTTTTTGCATTGTTTGTAACTTCTTTTTTTTAAAACTTATTTTGTACTTAATGTTGCTGCTACCTTCTCTTATGACCGAAAATGTCTTCTGGACATCAGAACAGCAATTACCCACCTCGAACTGGAAGACGCTTTTTCCGGTAACTAGTCCGACGTGAACGATATACTCCTTTCTCGGGAACAGGCCCAAATCCCCGTCATTTGCGTGAACAAAAGACGGAGAAAATAGGGGCAGAGGTCGACCTTCCTTCTGAGAATTCGTAGGCGAGGGAGTAAAGTCCCACTACCATCTGTTCTATTGGCCAACGTGCAATCATTGGACAATAAAATCGATGACCTACGATCAAGATTATCTTACCAACGGGATATTAAAAACGGTAATATCTTACATTTCACCGAGTCGTGCCTGAACGACAACACGGATAATATAGAGCTGAGGGGATTTTCCACGCACTGGCAGGACAGAGAAGCTACGTCTGGTAAGATGAGGGGTGGGGGGGGGTGTCTTTTTGTCAATAACAGCTGGTGCAAGATGTCTAATATTGAAGAAGTCTTGAGGTATTGCTCGCCTGAGGTAGAGTACCTTATGATAAGCTGTAGGACACACTATCTACCAAGAGAGTTCTCATCTATATTATTTGTAGCCATCTATTTACCACCACAAACTGATGCTGGCACCAATACCGCACTCAACCAACTCAGTAAGGCCATAAGCAAACAAGAAAATGCTCATCCAGAAGCGGTGCTCCTAGTGGCCGTGGACTTTAATGCATGCAAACTTAAATCCGTTTCACCTCATTTCTACCAGCATGTCACGTGCAAACAGAGGAAAAATAACTCTAGAGCGCCTTTACTCCACACACAGAGATGCATACAAAGCTCTCCCCAGCCCTCCATTTGGCAAATCTGACCATAATTCTATCCTGATTCCTGCTTACAAGCAAAACCTAAAGCAGGAAGTACCAGTGACACTTTCAATACGGAAATGGTCAGATGTCGTGGATGCTACGCTACAGGACTGTTTTGCAAGCAATAACGGGAATACCTTCCGGGATTCATCCAATGGCATTGAACAGTATACCACCTCAGTCACTGGCTTCATCAATAAGTGCATCGACGACGTTGTCCCCACAGTGGCCGTACGTACATATCCCAACCAGAAGCCATGGATTACAGGCAACATCCGCATTGAGCTAAAGGCTAGAGCTGCCTCTTTCAAGGAGCGGGACACTAATCCGGATGCTTATAAGGAATCCTGCTATGCTCTCAGACGAACTATCAAACAAGCAAAGCATCAATAAAGGATTAAGATTTAATCCTACTATACCGGCTCTGACGCTCGTCGGATGTGGCAATTATTACGGACTACAAAGGGAAACCCAGACTCAAGCTGCCCAGTGACGCGAGCATACCAGACGAGCTAAATGCCTTTTATGCTCGCTTCGAGGCAAGCAACACAGAAGCATGCACGAGCGCACCAGCTGTTCTGGACGACTGTGGGATAACGCTCTCGGTAGCCGATGTGAGCAAGACCTTTAAACAGGTCAACATTCAGAAAGCCGAGGGGCCAGACGGATTACCAGGACGTGTATTCAAAGCATTCATGGACCAACTGGCAAGTGTCTTCACTGACATGTTCAACCTCTCCCTAACCGAGTCTGTAATAATATGTTTCAAGCAGACCACCATAGTCCCTGTGCCCAAGGAAGTGAAGGTACCCTAACTAAATTATTATCGCCCTATAGCACTAACGTCAGTAGCCATGAAGGGCTTTGAAAGGCTGGTCATGGCTCACATCAACAGCATCCTCCCAGATACCCGAGACCCACTCCAATTCTCATACCGCCCCAACAGATCCACAGATGACGCAATCTCAATCGCACTCCACACTGCCCTTTCCCACCTGGACGAAAGGAACACCTATGTGAGAATGCTGTTCATTGACTACAGCTCATCGTTCAACACCATAGTGCCCACGAAGCTCATCACTAAGCTAAGGACCCTGCGACTAAACACCTCCCTCTGCAACTGGATCCTTGACTTCCTGACGGGCTGCCCCTAGGTGTTAATAGTAGGCAACAACACGTCTGCCACGCTGATCCTCAACACTGGGGCCCCTCAGGGGTGTGTACTTAGTCCCCTCCTGTGCTCCGTTCACCCACGACTCCAATACCATCATTAAGTTTGCTGCCGACACAACAGTGGTAGGCCTGATCACCGACAATGATGAGACAGCCTATAGAGAGGAAGTCAGAGACCTGGCAGTGTGGTGGAAGGACAACAAACTCTCCCTCAATGTGAGCAAGACAAAGAAGTAAATCATAGACTACAGGAAAAGGCAGACTGAACAGGCCCCCATTAACATCGATGGGGATGTAGTGGAGCGGGTCGAGAGTTTCAAGTTCTTTGGTGTCCACATCACCAACGAACTATCATGATCCAAACACACCAAGACAGTCGTGAAGAGGGCATGACAACGCCTTTCCTCCTCAGGACACTGAAAACATTTTGCATCACCCCCCCCCATTTGTTTTGTACACTGCTGCTACTCGCTGTTTATTATCTATGCAGTCACTTCACCACTACCTATATGTACAAATTACCTCGACTAACCTGTACCCCCGCACATAGACTCGGTATCGGTACCCCCTGTATATAGCCTCGTTATTTTATTGTTACTTTTGATAATTTCTTACTTTAGTTTATTTGGTAAATATTTTCTTAACTCTTTCTTTCTTGAACTGCACTGCTGGTTAAGGACTCGTAAATAAGCATTTCACGGTAAGGTCTACACTTGTTGTATTTGGGGCATGTGACAAATGTTTGATTTGATTTGAAACTGTGCCCACAAACTGTTAGTGCATACACAAAACTGTCCCAACAGCATAGCTTTCTTTTAAGCACCATGGAGTGAATCCTTACCACTGCTACATCTGGCTATCAACGGAGTCTTGTCTGGCATCGAAAACAGTTCATTCAGCCTCATTTACTGCCTTTTAAAAACAGCTGATACGCTGATACAGCTGACTTCTTTAAACAAATGTGGTTTCTACTGACAATTGAGATGTACAAATTATGGCATAAGGGAACGATGAGCAGAGAGGCAATGTGCCATTTAGATTGACATTAATGAGCGAGCTTGGACGGACGTAGTCAATATAACTATTTGTTCAGCACTTTTGAATTTTACAGAAACAGAATTCAGAACATTGGCCGTTTTTACAGTATTCTCCTTGTACACCAAGTCAGAACTGTAGGATAAATAAAGGGGGAATATAAGCAGACAATGAAAGCCCTTATAATATTTGATTATTACATTTTTCTAAAACAGGCTATAGGCTACATGTGCACCACTAAGTCAGAACAGTAGGCTGAGTTATGAGAGGGAAAGGGACCAAATTATTAGGGCGACTAACAGCTTACACAACTACACTACATACACTTCGTATTTCTTTCTTAGCTACAGTATTTTTTATTTAACCTTTGATTTAATATTTAAAAGTATACATATCTCCCTGGCATATTACATCATTTATGCAGCAGCATACAAGCCATTTTTGGACACACCTTGTGCTGTGCTCACTTGAACATGAATGTGGCACGGTGGTCCTTGTGGAAAAATGTTGTCATCAACCTTTGTCATCAAAGTCTGGTATTCTCTGGTTTTATGGTGCTTTCAAGACAACTGTGCACTGAAAAAAATAAGGTCAAATCACGACATCAGTGATCTTCAGGTCAGAGCTCTAGAAAGAGGCCCGAGTTCCCGACTTAGAATTCCGAGTTGGATGACCATTGAAAATATATTTTCCCAGTCTGAGCTTATTTTCTTCCGAGTTCCCAGTTGTCTTGAACTCACTGAATTCTGATATTTCCCAGTTCCAAGTTTCCAGTTGTTTTGAATGCAGCAGAAGTCATGCTAGATTGACAGCATGGCCAATGTTTTCAACCTTTTCTGGCCCATGGCATGTGAATGTTTATCCTTTTAAGCTTGGAAAAGAGACCAGACTTGGACCACACACCCACTCCACTGAATAGCAGGCTAGTGATTGCTTTGCAACGCTTGCAGTTAGCCACTGATTCCTTCCAAACCACTCATTGTTGAATTTGCAATTTCCAACTTGTTGTGTAATGTTTATGTTCAATGGCTGATGAACACTGATATGTTTTATCTAGAATTTCACTTCATATGAAAACCATTTAAATATGATTTGCCAGGAGATTGTCGACGTGATTCATGATGATGACTGCTTGTCTAGCTAAGATTTTTAAAGTATGATGTTGACATGATCAGTCCAATCAAAGCTAGTGTAGATATAACGTGATTTGAAGTCATTTTATCTGTGGCCAATGACCTTGAGCCTTCTTGGAGGGGCACTTCAAATGTAACTCTATGGCAGCACCCAAGGGGCTTGAATTTTCAAGCTCTCCCTTTAAATTTTGTGGTGACATAGTGTCCCCATGAGTGACAGAACGCTGAACCAATCATGGAGCAACTAGAGAACATTACCAAACCCTACGCTCTGTATTTTCTGCTGGCTGCCCCACCACCACAGAAAGCACTGAGCTAGGCTGAAACACCTGAATTTTGGAGCTGCCTTACTCAAGAAAGAATAAAAGAGACTATGTTTGTATGTGGCTTGAAACTGAATGAATATATCTTTTACATTATTTGTCAACTGATATGTGAGACGTATTAATATCAAAAAAACTTGCAAAACAGACAACATTTTCTTTACAGGTGAGGCTCAAAATGACAGATCGCTGCTGCATATGCGTATATTGTATTCTAATAAAGTCCATTCTATTCAACTATTGCTGTACACGTATTCTACAGATATACTATATATTCTATCCACATACTGTCCATAATGTCTGTACATCCCATCACACACGCACAGTACCATTCAAATTTTGGACACACCTACTCATTCAAGGGTTTTTCTTTATTTTTACTATGTTCTACATTGTAGAATAATAGTGAAGACATCAAAACTATGAAATAGCACATATGGAATCATGTAGTAACCAAAAAGTTGGTTAAATCTAAATCTATTTTATATTTGAGATTCTACAAAGTAGCCACCCTTTACCCCAACCCAGATAGGATGG
This sequence comes from Oncorhynchus kisutch, assembly GCF_002021735.2. Lineage (NCBI taxonomy): Eukaryota > Metazoa > Chordata > Actinopteri > Salmoniformes > Salmonidae > Oncorhynchus > Oncorhynchus kisutch. The sequence goes on from NC_034178.2 coordinate 40,346,438, forward strand.
CGTATTGCTAATACCCCAAACCAGATGGGATGGCGTATTGCTGCAGAATGCGGTGGTAGCCATGCTGGTTAAGTGTACCTTGAATCTAAATAAATCACTGACAGTGTCACCAGCAAAGCACCCCACACCATCACACCTCCTCCTTGCATCACGGTGGAAACCACACATACTCTGTGTCTCACAAAGGCAGGCACGGTGGTTGGAACCAAACATCTCATATTTGGACTCATCAGACCGAAGGACAATTTCCACCGGTCTAATGTCCATTGTTTGTGTGTCTTGGCCCAAGCAAGTCTCTTTTTCTTATTGTGTCCTTTAGTAGTGGTTTATATATATATATATAATGTAATGACCTGGCCTGACTAGATCATAAAGGAACAATTGTCCAGGCAGAGGATTGAGTTTACGAATTGACGTTTTATTAACCCAACTTTACACAGGCTACTGTTTGGCCGTAGCCCACAAGCCAACCGTGACCTTCTCTTGTGAAGGCCAGACGTAAGAGAGAGAACAAAGGCTAAACCTGGTCTTAACTTTCAATGCTCCTTGCCCTACCCCCCTCCACGCCACTCCGCCAACCGCCAGGATGCCCGGCATCAGAACATTCCAGCCATTCCCGTGATTGGCAGATAGCAGGTTGATTGGCATGTCGGACCCGGCGAACACTGGGTACTGGTAAGTACAACACAACCACCTACTAGCCTAACACATAACACACAGCTGTCTGTGCGGGTCGCTACAATATAAATATATATATATATACAAGGTTTTTTACTGATCTTGGTCTTAAAGTATGCCATTAAAAGGCGCTACATGGTCAATTAGACGTCTGCGTTGCAGCATTTATGGTGGTACATTCATTCATATTTCTTGCACTTCGCAGAGCAAGGCAGAGCTGTTGTGAAGGAAGTTGTCAATGAAGTCAGTTTGTGTTTATACAGGATTTATCGCCCCCACCTACCGTCAACCAATCATGGGAGGCGCATGGTGCTGTGCTACAGACACAGATAGAACAATGAGACAGATATTTCACTTGATGTATAAATGTGAAGCATCCGGTCCACTCACTACCAAAATATTACGAGCAGTGGGAGAAGATCGAATGAGATGTATTTTGGCCGACATTCTGCAAATCTTTTAATCAATTAAACATTTGATCTCAATACAGTTTTCTTTTTCCAAAACTATAATATGTTATGATCAGAGTGGACTAGTTTGGTAGACTTTGCAAAAGTTTTAAAAAATGAAGCTGTTTAGAAGGAGAGCAAAGGCAAATTGATTTATTGCACATGCGCACTTCACGGAGTAGTGCGTACTAGAAACGTACTAGAAAGCGCCAATATTATATCGCTTGGCTCTGCCAACCTCGCCTGTTCTGCCCACTATGAGTAATTTGTTGCCATTGGAAACGACAAACTGCGGTCTATCTTGGTTTAGTTATAAAAAAAATATTTGGTATGAAGCTCAATTTGGCCTCTGCATTCCTCTAGAGACCCCGAAATTGCGTCAGACGGAGCCTCCGACCACATTTACAAATCAAGCATAAATTGGCTTGAGGCCTGTTTCATCCTTCCTATTCGAAACAGTTCGCATATATTAAGACAATTTCGTGACGTTTTTGTTCGTTGGAGTTCGGCAGAGGTTTTGGGGTTTGGTTGCCTTCGTCTGTGATTAGTCAACAGGACAAGTTGAGTGGGAACTATGGACGGGATACTTCACCGAAGTGTTAGTTTATATTAGTTTTCGTGCACATGTTTTCACTTGAGAAATAATGCACCAAACATCTTATTCTAAGGCTTTGGCAAAAACGTAAATTAATTAGATTTCCTGATTTCTTAGATTAATTCGGAACCGACGTTCGCTTCGCGTAGCTGAGTTCTGCGGCAAACCAAACCTACGTATGCAGACGCTTTTAAGGGCATATCATGCTGATATTGAACAAAGTATGTGGAGAAGTTTATCTGATTTTTGACTAATCGATTGAGTCTTAGTGCTTTGAAGTGTGCAGGGTTGTACAACAGAACTGGGTGTGAGTTTGTCTTTTCCTCAACCTCATCAAAGGCATAATCAAGGCAGTGCTGCTCACCACCTTCCATCAGTCAATGAATTATTCAATACAATGTCTAGGGTGGCATCACCTCACTAGCCAAACACACATCTGATCTCACCCTTTTATATTTCATCCAGATAAATTATGGTATGCAGATGCAAACTCTTTGGAACATGCCACACAGCATAGTCTGCATTGCAGAGGGTAAATTCATACATTTCTGGGTGTCTGGATTTTTTGACTATTCTCGGCAATTAATAGGTGAGTTCGGGATACATTGTAATGCCAGCAATTTGATTTCGGCCTATTTCTGTTGAATTGGACTATCCCTGTCAATTTGGCAAATATCTGTGTATCACGGAGAAGACGGAATAAGGGCAAATAAAGTCTCAGATTAAACAGAATTTACTGTATACAAATTATTTTTAATTTAATGATTTTAATGCCTTTACCGCTCCACTTCTGCTGGGTTGAAGTGATATATAATAGTCAGAGGGTGGCACTGTAGAGACGTGTACAGAATATTAGACCATTTGTAAAAGATTATAAGCAATTTGGTCTCCCAATTTGAATGCGTTTTAACAGCAACCGTGTAGGCTATATTTGGAATTCTAAAGTTCCCTGTTATCTATAACAGGACTCATCTTCACCCAAATCATTCTTCCATGCAATAACTACTGAGAGAAAGCATGCAGAATTTTTTTTATATCTATATTGGTAACACGTGATAATAAGGATGTATAAAGAGGCCATACGTAGTTTATACAAACTGTTATAGCAGGGGTATTCAACCAGGGGGATTTTTCCCCCATCTATTTTGTACGGATATCGCTAGAAACAATAAATATTTGAATAACATAACTACAGTAGAAAGGAGGAGCATATCTTCTTTGGAATGATTATACAAATGACACTCATTGAAGCAAATTATACTCACTGAGGTATCTGACATCTGCTTTGAAAAAGAATAGGCTACCAGTGCGGGAAGTGCCGCTGGCTGCTGGTAAGCTTTCTTGACTTGAACATACATTTTTGAAACACATGGCTGACTTTTGTTTAAAGGAAAAATCCACAAATTTTCCCACTGTTGATACAGATGATGATGTGGCAAGTTGCTTCTTGAAGGTCCTAAATCTTGACTGCTGACATGCAAAACATTTTGGGACTGTATTAACACTAGGCTAATTAAAAAATGACCTAAATATGGATTTGAGTGTATTTCCCTTTAACCAGCTAAACAGCTACTCAAAATGTGTTTTGAGTTACCTTTCTAGGCTATGTTAGAGTTTACACTTCCTCTTCCAATTAGGTAACACTTTATTTGGATAGTCCGTCTGTAGATGCTCTACAGACTATCAGTAACATGTCAACTATCTACTAACCCTTATCCCAACTCTAACTATATACTTAGCAAGCAAGCATTTGTTTATCAACATATAGTATAACTACAGATGGACAATCCAGACTATCCAAATAAAGTGTGACCTCCAATAATAATGTGGGGAGGTGAAAATAATGAAAAAGTATTTACCAAATCTATTAATTTTTAAATATTTTGTCATTATCATTCACCTGGTAAGACAAGGTGTGATAATTCTGATAAGATATGATGGGGGGTCACCTGTTTGCCAGGGAGGCAGGCAAAAGTGTAAAGACCCCAGGTTTATAGCCTTTATTTTAATATTTTAATACGTTGGATTCTATTTTGGCAAATTGTGTATTGACCAAAGGTTATACGCTATTATACAGTTGAGTTATGTAGGCTACTATTATATAAGCCTGCTAAAAGTGACCCACTATATTGTGTATGCCAGACTTTTCAGTGTTCATTCTGCTACAATACACCGAAGGATGGAGCCTGCCGAAAAGGTTGAGTTGAACGACGCGCAGTGACATCTGGGCGTTTCGAGATTCGCGCATCTCGCTTGGTGCTACCACGGTGCCAGGTGTGTTTAAACCTGTGGCGACGGATGGGGTCGCGGTTGTCACTACATCAAAACGCGTAGGATCCGAACTACCACCTGGAACGATAATAAATGACCATTAAGTGAATGATGCGATAGAAAACGGCTCGTGTCGTCGTTATGTTAGTCTAGTCACAGGTATAAAGGCACTCTCGTTGACGCACTGTACGGTTTACGATTCTAAATCTCCGAGCAGATTTGTCTCACGCAGTATGGTGAGGTGAGTGGATACCTTGTTTTGACAATTTACAGCCAAAGGTTTAGGAAAAAAGAAAAAACAACATTTGATAGGGTGATGGGGAGGCTAACACGCATTTATGCACTAATTTAGACATTGTATTGCTTTCTTGTTTATTGTTTTACGCACATAGAACATTCGGAGTTTTGCAACGGACATACTTTCAGTAGCACAGCCAGCTACTGGGGTGCTCGTACTGGTTTTTATTGACAGTGGTGCTACTCCAGGATTACTGTGGTTTATTCCTGGACAATATTACATTTATTTACACATGACCAGGAATACCTCATCCATGACGCAGGCTGGCTCCCAAAAGTGAATGATCAATTATAACAGAGAAATGAAACTCCGACCAGAACCAGGGAATAACTCGAGATTAGAAGTCTTTGTTCGACCATATTTGCTCCTGCTTTAGTGCTTGTGAAACAAAGCAAAACCAAACAGACAATTTCAGATCAGTGACAGACAACATCAAAAGGATACAGTATGTCCAGAACGCTGAAAAAGAAGAAACATTGGTCCAGCAAGGTGCAGGAGTGTGCGGTGTCATGGGGAAGCCTCGGAGAATTCGGCAATGTGGTGGAGGTGCTGGGGGGTGCCGAACACGGAGAGTTCCCTTACTTGGGCCAGATGAAGTTGGATTTGATGGTGTGCCACGTCGGGAGAATGCCCTATTTTGGGGACGTTTTGTTGGAGATCAACGGAACCCCCATCAGTGGACTTACAAACCGCGACACGCATGCAGTCATTCGCCACTTTCGGGAGCCCATTCGTTTGAAGACTGTCAAACCAGGTGCGTCCTCGTTTTCCTCTAACTTTTGTGCCATTTTACATCAAGTATTTGATATGCAAATTTGGCCTCGCTTGACATTAACATACGCTCTATGCCAGAGTAGTCTACCAACTACCAGTTGTAGAGTAGTCTACCAATACCCTGTGTAGACGTCCTGTAGTAAGTAAGTACATATATTTTATGGGGTATTTACCATTTATTCTAACCCCTTTTCATGTGCATACTTATAGTGCAAGGTTATTATACAGCTTATTCTAGCTACCATGCAATAACACAATGTAGTGCCCTTTGTTGAATGACTACACAAGAATCATGTGGAGGAGTCAGTGTCCATCACTTGCTGGGGCTCATCACATACCCCTTTCGGCTTTGGGCGTTGGTCAAGTCTGATTTAATGTTCTTATGCCCTCAGAGAAATCCCCTTTGCATTCTGTTATTGATAAATGCCAATGCCACTCATATAGGAGTGGCATGGCAAGTAATTTGACAGATGCACATCTGCCATTGATATGACATGACCTCAAACAGTGATGTGTCTGTCATTTAACCCCCTCACCAGACATGGTCCTTACCTCTGCTTCTTAAGGGCTATATGCTGGTTGCATGAGTTCCTTTCTTATGATCCTATTGGAACCCTGGTTTCTGCAGTCTGTATGCACTCTGAGGAGTAGGGCCTCATGGGTCAGCCAGACTGAAAGGTTGGCTGTCTGTTTATCTGGTATAAAGGAAGGGGATGACTCGCTTGTTGTTGTGTATTTGAACTGGAATATCTAAACAACAACTGAGACTGTGGAAAGGTTGCAGTAGCATCTGAGTCTTAGGCCTCCAGGCCAGTAGCCCTGAAGATCAGCTATGTTTGGGAGAGTGAGTGTGTGTGAGTGTGTGTGTCCACTGCACAACTTAAAGCTCCTCCTCGCTCTATGCCCCACCAACCAAGGATGATGAATAAAGGGCATGGGAGGGAGAAGGAATCAGCCCAGCCTTTGGATCTAGGCTCAACTCCCACACTATGCTGTTTTTGTTCTTAATAGTGATGGCAATATTCCTCATCACCTTCTACTTCAAATTCATCAATCACCAGCAGCAACAACGACCTGAGTTAACTCTTTACCAGTCCGTGAATTGTATCAGTCATACATATGACGGGTCACAGTGAGGGCTTGAACTGTCTTGTGGAGGCTCTTCCATAGAAATGTACTTGCTGCCATAAAGGTCAAAACTCTCATAATGAACAGCTTTTGTATGATATGTATATGTAATTATATGCTATAATAGTATGTGTGTGTGTGTGTGTGTACACTCACGCCGTGCGCCTGTGTGTACACTCGCGCCGTGCGCCTGTGTGTTTTGTCTTTGCACACGTAGATACACACACATACGCACACAGTGTTTCCTGCACGGTAAGCTCATTTTTAATTCACATCTCTTGCATTATTGAGGCAGTGAGTGTTACTGCCTCCACGCTGATGGGGGGCGGTGTGGTACAGGGTGGTGTGGTGGCAATGGGCCTGGAGGATCAGCTGTTACCAGGAAGCTGTGGCACAGCACGAATGGTTGGCGGGAGAGGGGAGAGCAGAGGGAGCTGACAGAGATTGGTGCACTAGATGTTCTACTGCTGCTGTTCCCAGGATCCTCTTCTCTCTCTCCTCTGGAACCTGGAGCTGGTGGACTTATTTTATCTGCTGACAGCTGAGAGGAAGAGCTAGGAGGAGGAGTTGGGAGTGTAGTGTGAATCACTTTTGTGTGGGAACACCTCTGAGTATGAATTAGGCTGTTTGAGAAGGGTTGAATCCTAATGAACCTGCCTACATGTTTGTTAAAGTAGCTACTGTAGTAGGGCAAAGCTGTGCTGGAAAACATTGGTAGAGCATGGGTGAAGACAGGCCTTGTGGTGCTCATGTGGAGGAGTGTGACTGAGGAGGCATTGTGAGAGGACAGGAGGAGTCTCCATGGAAGTTGTAGTCATGGAGCTAACAAAGGCCTCAGCCTGCTTCTACTATTTAATGGATCATCTACACCAATGAGCCATAAGGCATCCCTCACACACATATAACCCACTTTGTTATGTAAAAAAGCACAGAGAGCCAAAGGCTAGAACCTATGTTAGGTGGCATGTGTGCCAGTGGAGTCTGCTGAGGGGAGGACGGCTCATAATAATGGCTGAAAAGGAGCGAATGGAATGGCATCAAACACATGGAAACCATGGGTGTTTCTAAATATGCATACTACTGTGCTCCAAGTGCATTCTCCGACGACTTTCTCTTGAGGACGTTCTTGTGAAGACAAGAGTGTGAAGAACGCATAAAACATTACATTTGAGAAGGACTCGCACTCCCCCTACTGTATTATCTCAGGCTTCACCTCCCCATTCACTGAACCTTCTTCTAGCCAGGACAATAGCAACAATAGACAAAACAAGAGATACACAAAGCAAACATTTTACTTCATAATGATCAGCTAGATATTATGTTAATTGTAATAATCTAGATCTCCAGCTAGTTAAACAGACAAAAATGACCTAAAACTAATATGATGCAAGGTAGATGTACATTTGTCATGGCTAGCTAGCCCTATTGACATATGGACTTACCCATTCTCTGAACCATCTTCCAGGACAATGGCAATAGAGATATACAGTGGCAAGAGAAAGTATGTGAACCCTTTGGAATTACCTGGATTTCTGCATAAAGTGGTCATCAAATTTGATCTGACCTTCAACTAAGTCACAACAATAGACAAACAAAGTGTGCTTAAACTAATGACACACAAATTATTGTATTTTTCTTGTCTATATTGAATACATAATTTAAACATTCACAGTGTAGGTTGGGAAAAGTATGTGAACGCCTAGGCTAATGACTTCTCCAAAAGCTAATTGGTGTCAGGAGTCAGCTAACCTGGAGTCCAGTCAATGAGACAAGATTGGAGATGTTGGTTAGAGCTGCCTTGCCCTATAAAAAACACCCACAAAATTTGAGTTTGCTATTCACAAGAGGCATTGCCTGATGTGAACCTTGCCTCGAACAAAAGAGATCTCAGAAGACCTAAGATTAAGAATTGTTGAATTGCATAAAGCTGGAAAGGATTAAAAAAAAGTATCTCTAAAGCCTTGATGTTCATCAGTCCATGGTAAGACAAATTGTCCATAAACGGAGAAAGTTCAGTACTGTTGCTACTCTCCATAGGAGTGGCCGTCCTGCAAAGATGACTGCAAGAGCACAGCGTAGAATGCTCCATGAGGTTAAGAAGAATCCTAGAGTGTCAGCTAAAGACTTACCAAACTCTCTGGAATCAAATCAAATCAACAATTCTAATGTATTTATAAAGCCCTTCTTACATCAGCTGATGTCACAGTGCTGTACAGAAACCCAGTCAAAAACTCCAAACAGCAAGCAATGCAGGTGTAGAAGCACGGTGGCCAGGAAATACTCCCTAGAAAGGCCAGAACCTAGGAAGAAACCTAGAGAGGAACCAGGCTATGAGCGGTGGCCAGTCCTCTTCTGGCTGTGCCGGGTGGAGATTATAACAGAACATGGCCAAGATGTTCAAATGTTCATAGATGACCAGCAGGGTCAAATAATAATAATAATCACAGTGGTTGTCGAAGGTGCAACAGGTCAGCACCTCGGGAGTAAATGTCAGTTGGCTTTTCATAGCCAATCATTCAGAGTATCTCTACCGCTCCTGCTGTCTCTAGAGAGTTGAAAACAGCAGGTCTGGGAAAGGTAGCACATCCGGTGAACATGTCAGGGTTCCATAGCCGCAGGCAGAACAGTTGAAACTGGAGCAGCAGCACGGCCAGGTGGACTGGGGTCAGCAAGGAGTTATCAGGCCAGGTAGTCCTGATGGAACATGCTAACATCTCTGTTGACGAGTCTATGATACGTAAAACACTAAACAAGAATGGTGTTCATGGGAGGACACCACGGAAGAAGCCACTGCTGTACAAAAAAAAACATTGTTGAACATCTGAAGTTTGCAAAAGTGCACCTGGATGTTCCACAGCGCTACTGGCAAAATATTCTGTGGACAGATGAAACTACAGTTGAGTTGTTTGGAAGGAACACACAACATTATGTGTGGAGAAAAAAAGGCACAGCACACCAACATCAAAACCTCATCCCAACTGTAAAGTATGGTAAAGGGAGCATCATGGTGTGGTGCTGCTTTGCTATCATCAACGGAAAAATGAATTCCCAAGTTTATCAAGACATTGCAGGATAATGTTAGGCTGTCTGTCTACCAATTGAAGCTCAACAGAAGTTGAGTGATGCAACAGGACAACGACCCAAAACACAAAAGTAAATCAACAACAGAATAGCTTCAACAGAAGAAAATACGCCTTCTGGAGGGGCCCAGTCAGAGTCCTGACCTCAACCCGATTGAGATGCTGTGGCATGACCTCAAGAGAGCAGTTCACACCAGGCATCCCAAGAATATTGCTGAACTGAAACAGTTTTGTAAAGAGGAATGGTCCAAAATTCCTCCTGACCATTGTGCAGGTTTGATCCGCAACTACAGAAAACATTTGGTTGAGGTTATTGCTGCCAAAGGAGGATCAACCAGTTATTAAATATAAGGGTTCACATTCTTTTCCCACCCTGCACTGTGAGTGTTTACATGGTGTGTTCAATAAAGACATGAAAATGTCAAATTGTTTGGTGTTATTAGTTTAAGCAGACTGTTTGTCTATTGTTGTGACCTAGATGAAGATCAGATCACATTTTATGACCAATTTATGCAGAAATACAGGTAATTCCAAAGGGTTCACATACTTTTTCTTTGCCACTGTACACAAAGCAACCGTTTTAATTCATAACTATAAGCTAGCTGTATGTGAATCATAATAATGTAGCTATCCAGATAGTGACCAAAAACTATGACCTAAAACTAATATTATGCAAGATAGATGTCAATTCTTCTTGGGTATGCTAGCTAACAATTCTTTGTGGCTAGCTAACAGTAGTATCTAGCCAGTTAGCCCTATTAACTAATTATGGGCATACGATCTACAGTACGTAGGCAGATAAACATGCCAATATTAACACAACATGTATTTATTAACGTATCAAGATAAAATATTGTAGTCAGCCAACATATGAGATGTGAATAGGCAACATTTCATTCCGAAGTCGGAGTGTATTTTCTCTCATTTCAACTAGAATAATGGCTGCCATTGATTTCAAGAAATGTTGCATTGTTTTTTTTTACGTGGTTGTATCATATTTCTTTGCATACTTTCCATTGAAGCTTGCATCGATGAATGCTTCAAAATATGTACAAATGGAGTATGCATTCAAGAAGTGCCCTCCGTGCTCCGTTTCACATAATTTGACCCTCACATGCTTCAATATTGCGTGCTCGGAGCACTACCAGGAGCCCGTTCTCCCCATTTAAGGTGCCACCAACCTCCTGTGATGTGTGCTATTATTCAATAGAGAATCTATGTAATGGTGTGCATGCTGTGTCTGTCTACAGTGGGTGCCACTGTGCTGAAGGCAGTGAAGCAGCCTGGCTCTGACAGCCCTCTGTCTTTCACACATGTAACCATACTTCACATTACCTGCTGATTACACCAATATAGAGGAACGTATCCAATCCTTATTTGTATTTTTTTTTACCCCTTTTTCTCCCCAATTTCATGGTATCCAATTGGTAGTTACAGTCTTGTCCCATCGCTGCAACTCCCGTACGGACTCGGGGGAGGGGAATGCCGAGAGCCGTGCGTCCTCCGAAACAACTCAACCAAGCCACAATGCTTCTTGACACAATGTCCACTTAACCTGGAAGCCAGCCGCACCAATGTGTCGGAGGAAACACCGTACACCTGGCGACCGTGTCATTGTGCACTGCGCCCGGCCCGCCACAGGAGTCGCTAGTGCGGGATGGGACAAGGACATCTCCGCCGTTCAAACCTTCCCCGAACCCGGACGACGCTGGGCCAATTGTGTGCCGTCCCATGGGTCTCCCGGTCGCGGGCGGCTACGACAGAGCCTGGACTCAAAACCCAGAATCTCTAGTGGCTCTGCTCTGCAGTGGGAGGCCCAAGTGGATCCAATCCTGCGCCCTGTAATGGTATGCAATAGAGATGGTGGGCGTGGGTTAATCGCGCTAATGCACAACTCATATCTGGGAAGTGGCTCTCCAGTCTCGATAGAGTCCTCCTCTTGACAGGCCCTGCTTTGTCATCAGAATGAGATTTGTGTGGGTCGGTCGCTTGCCAGAAAACTGGAGGGAACACAAGCTGAGAGGCCCCCTGGTTAGGCAGAAACATCTGGCTCCTGCTCTAGTTGGAGAGAGAGTACAGAGCTGAGCTAGCCAGTCTCCCAAAATATGTCAGCAGTGGCACAGAGAACTCCAGGCAATATTGACATCGGAGAAGTAGAGCTTAGTAGCCTAGATATGTACATCAGTCAACATGATGTGAAAAGTTCCTGCAGGCCCAGTACAGTTATATGCTTTTTGGCATCAGGATTTTGGAACGCTTTACACATTTGATAGGGCTTGTGTTGTGTTCCTAGCAGCAGGTGATGGGCCCAGTATGTCAAACTAATCCTCTACAAATAGCATGTTTGTCACATCCTCGTTCAGTCTACCACCAGCAGGCCACTAACACTAATCACCAGCATCCGTGCAACAGAGGGACACGTGAGCCTGTCAGAAACTAAGAAGTGAGCTGCCGCTGTCGCAGTATTAGAGCATGACAATTAGTTTGTGTTTCACCATGCCCAAAGCATCCCACTCTGCTCAACCTTTCCTCATTAATGATTTTCTCTATGTATCTCTCTCATTCTTTTTCAATCTCTATTTCTTTTCTTCTCCCCCCCACACCAACACACACACTTCCCCCTCCTATTTGCTTTCATCTTGGTGGTTCTGAGAGAATAAATTGCACGCCAGCAACCAGTTGTTCAGGAAAATAAGTGGTTGCCGTCTCAACGAGGAGAAGGCAAAGTAATAATAATCGCTGAATGCGTGGGATATGTTCTTCTGCAGGAGCACTTCTTCTGTAGCCTACTACAATCACCATGGACACCGGAACACACAAAATCACACAAAATACTATTCTTTAAATATGCTGGTCTTTTTGCTTTATTTTGTTACAATGTGTTTTCATGACATCACTTCCTGTTTTTGCTTCTGTTTCTGCTTCTTTTACCGTCTGCCATCAGAGCCGTAGGCAGCTGCTCAGCCCTCACTGTTGGCTCACCTAACCTTACATAGCTAGCCTACATCACAGGCCTTCCCATATCATCTAGCTCTCAGGAGACATCATCTAAACCTCTCACTTAAGAACACACCAGTCTCACATGCAATGGTGTGTGTGTGTGTATGTGGGAGCGGTGAGGGGGGAGAGGGGGATGCACAGAACAACTGAAAAACAAACGAGCGTGAAGTCGATCCCAACCCTACTCCTAGTGCTCAATAATTAATTTAGGCAAGGAAGTTACTCTCCGTACTCTCCGTACTCTCCCCCAGTGTGTGTGTGTGTGTGTGTGTGTGGTGGTGGTATTACAGTAAATCTGTAATGTCTAAAACACATTGTAGTCCCTAGTGCTCTCATTAGTCCCACCATAATTAAATTGGTGCCGCTCTCACTCTCCAGCATTGCCTTGGAATAGAAAACATAAGGGAAAGGAGGCTTATAGTCTGTGAGGATAGGCTGACAGCTACAGCTTCTACTTTAGGAATGGATGATGGCTGGAGCTTCTGAGTCGGGATTGGCTCATGGTTATAGCTTCTGTGTGAAGATTTGACGGTGACAGATGGCTTGATCTACAGTGTGTGTGAATTTACTGGAGCTGCTCCTATATGGGACTGGTTGCATTCTTAGTCACTGAAAAGGAACAAAGAAACATTTCACAATGTTACTTACAGGCACAAAGCATCCTCCATAGAAACAAATGATGTCTATCTTTACTTGATGTAAGATTGAATTGGTTATTTTTTAACCAGACCATAGGTGTGATGATTGGCTGATGAACTCCTGTCCATCAGCAGCCTCTGTCAAATCAAATCAAATCAAATGTTATTCAGGCACTGGGGCATAGCTGGGACTTCTGGGATATCACAGTCCTCCAGTACCTGGGGAATTACGTGTAACAGTGGCGACATAGGTCACAATGTCACTGTTTAATGAGCAATAAGAGACAGAGGAGGGAGGGATAGAGGGGGGGAGAGGGGAAAAGGTCACACAGGAATAGGATATACAGTCCTTTCGAAAAGTTTTCAGACACCTTCATTTCCCCCACATTTTGTTACGTTACATACAGCCTTATTCTAAAATTGATTAAATCGTTGTTCATCAATCCACACACAATGCCCCATATTGACAAAGCAAAAACAGGTTTTTAGACATTTTTGCAAATTTCTATTAAAAAACAATTTTGTTAGGTTAGAGCCTTCATCTAAAATTGATTACAACAACAACTGAAATATCACATTTACATAAGTATTCAGACTTTACTTTACTTTCGTTGAAGCACCTTTGGCAGTTATTACAGCCTCGAGTCTCCTTGGATATGATGCTACAAGCTTGGCACACCTGTATTTGGGGAGTTTCTCCAATTCTTCTCTGCAGATCTTCTCTGCAGATCCTCTCAGTTTGTATGGGGAGCATTGCTGCACAGCTATTCTCAGGGCTCTCCAGATATTTTAAGATCGGGTTCAAGTCTGAGCTCTGGCTGGGCTACTCAAAGACATTCAGAGACTTGTTCCGAAGCTACTCCTGCGTTGTCTTGGCTGTGTACTTAGGGTCGTTGTCCTGTTGCAACCTGAACCTTCGCCCCAGTCTGAGATCCTGAGTGCTCTGGAGCAGTTTTTCATCAAGGATCTCTCTATACTTTGCTCCGTTCATCTTTCCCTCGATCCTGTCTAGTCTCCCAGTCCCTCCTCTGAAAAACATCCCCACAGCATGATGCTGCCACCACCATGCTTCACCGCAGGGATGGTGCCATGTTTCCTCCAGACGTGACGCTTGGAATTCAGGCCAAAGAGTTCAATCTTGGTTTCATCAGACCAGGTCATCTTGTTTCACATGGTCTGAGAGTCCTTTAGGTGCATTTTGGAAAACTCCAATTTGGCTGTCTTGCGTTTTACCGAGGAGTGGCTTCCGTCTGGCCACTCTACCATAAAGGCCTGATTGTTGGAGTGCTGCAGAGATGGTTGTCCTTCTGGAAAGTTCTCCTATCTCCACAGAAGAACTCTAGAGCTCTAGAACTCTAGAACCATCAGGCTCTTGGTCACCTCCCTGACCAAGGTGCTTCTCTCCTGATTGCTCAAAGTTCTTCAATTTAAGAATGATGGAGGCCACTGTGTTCTTGGGGACCTTCAATGCTGCAGAAATGTTTTGGTACCCTTCCCCAGATCTGTGCCTCAACACAATCCTGTCTTAGGCGGCAGGGTAGCCTAAAGGTTAGAGTGTTGGACTAGTAACTGGAAGGTTGCAAGTTCAAACCCCCGAGCTGACAAGGTACAAATCTGTTGTTCTGCCCCTGAACAGGCAGTTAACCCACTGTTCCTAGGCCGTCATTGAAAATAAGAAATGGTTCTTAACTGACTTGCCTAGTAAAATAAAATACATTTAAAAAAAATCCTGTCTTGGAGCTCTACGGACAATTTCTTCGACCTCATGGCTTGGTTTTTGCTCTGACATGCACTGTCAACTATGGGACCTTCTATAGACAGGTATGTGCCTTTCCAAATAATTTCAGGTCAATTGAATTTACCACAGGTGGACTACAATCAAGTTGTAGAAACATCTCAAGGAAGATCAATGGAAAAGGATGCACCTGAGCTCAATTTGGAGTCTCATAGAAATGGGTCTGAATATTTATGTAAGTAAGGTATTTCTGTTTTAGATTTTTTTTAATACATTTGTAAAGATTTATAAAAACCAGTTTTTTCTTTGTCGTTATGAAGTACTGTGTGTAGATTGATGAGGAACTGTTTTTATGTCATCAATTTTAGAATAAGCCTGTAACGTAACAAAATGTGGAAAAAGTCAAGGGGTCTGAATACTAATGATTTTGGGATATTGGGAGAGTATTTTGCCAGATGTCAGTCATATAGAGAGTCCCTCTCTTTTTCTCCCTCTTTTTTAGTCAGCATCGATGGTAAGGCCAATAGCTATTGCATTTGCCATTTATTCTTGTCGCGACCTTGATGTATAACCACATTGCTTTGTCCTGAAGCAGTGCATTCGCTTCTAATGGAATAATTTACTGAAATATCACAATCATTCATTATGTATTTTAGAATAAACAACATAATAAAGTGTGCTCACCAGGGCTGGTCTTCATTAGGTTGGGTTGAGAGATGTATTGTGTGTGTCATTCTGGAGTGGTGGTTGATCGGTTGAGAGTCATTATCTGACTGGTTGTTTGCATTATTAGGGACTGGTAATACAGTTACTGACCGAAACGCTCTCATTCATGATGGACACTATCTTTATGCAACAGTGAGCGCTAGCCGCCTTCGGAAAGACAGTCATTGACTCTCCCCTTCAGCATGGGTCAGAGATGTGAGATGCCACTAATAGCCACTACTGACTAACTACCCCAGACCAGAGTGTCAGTTTTCATTCAGCAGCATTTATTATTTTGTCCTCATTGGTGTTTATCC